>NC_133411.1:83737500-84067500 GCF_049350105.2 Macaca mulatta | reverse complement strand
CACAAGATGGTATAGCTAGTTACTTTCTACTAAAATGTGAATTCAGTTGTAACCAAATTAGAATTTTTTAAAATTAGAATTAAAGAAATTTAAATTAGAATATTACAGGACAGTTACAGTGTTCCTTGTTTTATTTAATATTATACTAACAGAGATATATGCTAGTATTGGTTTTGCTATTGTTAATGCTGCATTAAGATGTAAACACTAATTTTATTTAAATTGATAATATATTTTTTATAAATTGGAAATTTTGAATAGAATAGTTTATATTTAATGTTTTATAGAAATATACCTTAGAAATTTAGAAATAGAAATGTATCAGTCACTAAAGTCAGAATTTTGCATATTACTTTTTCATCATTTTGGATTCCAGGTTGATGGAATCTGGTTCACTAGCTCTTAGTAAGCATGTTGAAAAAGTGTTCTGTGCTTGAATTAGTTTAAGAAGGGTTGAGTTAAGCAAAGTAATACGTTTATTTACTGTAAGATAACTCAAAAGCTGTCATTATGTGAAACCTTTAAGAGGGGAAGAGTATACGGTATTTCCAAAGCTTTATTTGTTCATAAAAACGTTTTTACTTTTGTTTACTTTTGCCATATCTATTAACATTTATTTGAAGAGCATTCCTTTTTCCTCTGTAAAAGAAAGCAATTGTTACCACATTTGAAAAATAGCAGTTTGGTTATATTTACATGATCGATTATAGGACAGATTTTCCCCTTATACATAATACAAGTTAGAGTCAGCCTGCTGTAATTACAGCTCCTGTGTCTTTCTTTAATCCCAAATGTTACAGTTATTACTTGGGGTTTTTAGGTTGACCACAGAAAGGAATGTTTGTCACAGATACATGTTTATGTATAATCATGATAGTCTATCCATAGTCAGGATCCTGAAAGATGCTACCAAGTAATTCATCAGAAATAGTTCAGGAAGACTGTAGAACAACAGCTTGCAAAAAGTTGTGATGTTCTTCAAATGCCATAAAGGACATAATTTATATATTTTTTTTCTGTTTTTGTGAAATAAAGTTAGAGATTTTTCGTGTTTTTACATGCTAAAACAATACTGTTCTCCTGTTTAAGCCTCCAGTTGTGAAAATGCAACATTTCAAAACAATGTTTACTGATAAATTCAGGAAGTCACGCTGTAAAATGACTATTTTACTCGGAGTAAACAGGTAAAGAATGAGGGGTGAAATATTTGATACAGAATAGACTTTTTTTAAACTACAGGCTACAAATAAGGTGACTTAGACAAGAAAGATTTGGAGGGCTTCAGAATCTTTCCTAGCTGTTAAAATTGTGTCAAGTACAGCTCTTGTGTCAAGTACCATTACCAAATTTTATTTAAAACTAATTAAGCAGTTAAGGACTTATAACGTAGTTTTTTAAACTCCAAATTGCGATGTGGTAAAGTACAAATTAAATATACTTTGAAAATGGACGCTTTAACATATACCAAATCACTGTATATGTATACCATCAGATAAGATTATTGTGTGAAAGTTATTTGCAACTCTTGCGTTTTTCTGAATGAAAATTATTAATAATGATTATTTTGTCATTCTCTTGTACAAAAGGACTTAAAACTTCAATATCAGTGATATGAAAATAGAAATCTTCATACATGCTGCTTCTTGAACCATTTTGACTTAATGAACAAAATCTTCAATACACTGAGTAAACACATTACATATCAAAATGCCTCTGTATAATGCTAATAATCCGAAAGCCATGAGTTCTCCGAAACCAACGAAGAAATCCCAGATTCTGCTCCCAAATTTTCTTATCAGTAATTTCAAGAATAACCTGAGTTGGTGGGTCACGAAGAATAATTGCTGTAGGAAATATCATTAAATTGGGTTTATTTTATAATTTGATAAAATTCGGATATCCTGACTAATGCTAACTTTTATTGTCTGTGAGAAGCTAGAGTCATTTCCATCCAATATTTTCTTCACCCATTTAAAATAGTATGATAAGCAATATTAGTTTGAAATAACCAAATAGCCCATCATCTGTCTGTTTTAGACAAACAACTATTTATTTCACAGAATATGACAGAATAGAATGATAATGTTGGATATTCCTCTCCTAATACTCTAGTTTGCCAGTGTCCTCTTTCAGATGCTACCTTTAAATCCCTTTTGGATCTAAGTTATATATAACAATTTTGGAAGTAAATTATGAATAATAAAAGTACTGATGCAGTTCATCCAAGGAGTACCACTTATGTACCATGTTTTAGGTTCTCCGCTTCTTTTAACGCATCTAAGATAGACTTGGCTTTTTTATTTTTTTATTTTTTTGAGTCTCACTCTCTCACCCAGGCTGGAGTGCAGTGGCGTGATCTCAGCTCACTGCAACCTCGGCCTTTGGGGTTCAAGTGATTCTCCTACCTCAGCCTCCCAAGTAGGTGGGATTACAGGGGCCAACCACCACGCCTGGCTAATTTTTATATTTTTATTAGAGACGGGGTTTCACCATGTTGGCCAGGCTGGTCTTGAACTCCTGACCTCAGGTGATCAACCCATCTTGGCCTCCCAAAGTGCTGGGATTACAGGTGTGAGCCCCTGCGCCCGGCTGACTTGGCTTTTTGAAAAGTATAATAACTGCATCATACTCCTGACTTAAATTGAGCTTGCAGACAACTTAGCTATTTTCCCCATGATGTTCACAAGGCAGCCCTACTTTATCTAGTACTTGTATAGTCTGACTTAAAAACAAAACAGAATCCCTCACATGCAGAACTTTACCCCATCCATCCGTGTTTCCTTCTGTCTTTCTCAGACTTAGCCAAACCAGTTGCAATGAGAGGTTTCCAGTGAATGGTATCACAAAGGTTGTGAGATGAGATGGTATCACAAAGGTTGTGAGATGAGAGTGTGATTACTATGTTGACAGCTCAAGTTGGGAAGGGTATCATTTTAGAGAGAGATGATGATGAGCTCAGTTTTCAGCCTGCTTCAGTTGCTAGTGGGGATGTCTAAATAGAGATGTTATAAAGGAAGTTAGAGATATGGGTCCAGACAGAGGATAAAAAGTCAAACGTACAGAGAGATTTGTGATTTTAGGTGATAATTAAAACTGTCAGAGTGTTTTGTATGGAGATGAAGCAGCTGTGGGAGGTGCTATTGCTTTCTCATATAAACTCAAGCAGAAGCTATTCACAGTGTCTTTAGCCCTTTCAGTAGTATGCACTTTTTAATCTCACTGACATCTCAGAACCTTTGAGGGACCTTTTAAGGGACAGTTTAGAGGATTCATGAAATAATGAGTTTTATATTTGTGTTTTTTGAATTTTCATTCTAAGATTTATTCATTTATTAATCCTTGAGAGTCATAGTATTGAAAAAAGTGATATTGAAATATCTAACTTATTTTTAAAAATTAATTAAAGCACATATTCTGCTTCAGCAATTAATAAAACTTGAACCATCTCCAGTTTAGTGGATTAATTAATGGGTACTGGGAAACTATAAGGTAACAAATACCATGAAATTAAACATTCATTTTCTTTCATTTAGAATACAAGAAATTGAGAACATGTTGCTTCCAGTGGTGGGAACTGAGTGGCAGGGGGCAGGGTGTGTAGGTGGTGGGTTGCCTTTTCACAGTGTATTCTTTTGTGCTATTCAAATGTTGAACCATGGAATGATTTTACCTTGGGAACAGATCAAAGAAATTTGAATTTTGAAAATTGCTTCATTTACTTTAAACATGAGATTGTAATTTTATGTAGAAAATATTGACACTTGAAGTTAGAAGTCATGATTTCACATCCTGTTTTCATCCTTTCCTGGACAGCTGGCCTTTCACTTCTTTGAATTGCAGGCTCTCATTTGAAAATGAGGCTGATGATAGTTGCCCTCCCTACCATGCAGGATAATTATGAGTTATTTCTTTCAGCAAACAGATCTGTGAGGCATATATTCTTCTAGGTGTGATATGAGACATATTTCCACTCCTTGGGGGATTTATTTTTAAGTGTGGAAGTAGACAAAATTTCAACCTATTGTGATGATGCAGATAAATATGCTATGAAGATACATAGACATAGGATCCACAGTGTCAGCTTGGGAGAGTGGAAGGATTGATGTTAGAGTGGTCCTCCTGGAAGACAAGCACATTTATTTGAGTTAAGTTTTGAAGAATGAATTGGTTGGGAGAGGATGAGGAGAGGAGACATTCCATTCAGAACAAGCAACATCTCCAGCCCCATCTCATTTTATGTGTTTCTGGGTAGCACACTTTTGTTTTATTTTAAGTTTTGTTAGGAGAGGATACTGTAGCAGGTTCTTCCTTAGTTTTGCTGCCTGTCAAAATTTTGACTATAATTATCAAAAAGTTTGGAAACAGTGGAAAATCTCACTTAGGACTTTATAATGACCACAAGGATTAGTGGAAAATGACTAAAACTCATTGAAATTGAACTACGTACATTTTACTGTATAGACCATTAACACTATACATCAGCTTCTGATGTCAACCGTAGTTCTTCCATACTAAGGAACTAGTGAGAATTCTTAATTAATGCAGTTGACTTGCATTTTTCCAATTGAGTAGACGTTTTTCTTCCTGCATCCAAGTAGTAAGTGGATACACTTTTCCTGGTGCCGTGTTGTTTCCTTTGAAGCACAGTGAAACTTCTTACCGCCTATGATGGTCTATAGACTTAGTATCTAGCTACTTAATTCCCACTCTCCATTAAGTTGCAGTTTATAGGCCTTGATATTTTACTATTTAACACCCAATATCTGTAAGTTACAGAAATACTTTGAAAATGTGGTGTAGATAGATGGTAATATTATTTATTCTGGATATTATCCTCTAGTAGCCACCATGATTATTAAAAACAAAGTGGTCTTGGTTTGTTTTTTGTGTTTTTGAGACAGAGTTTCACTCTTGTTGCCCAGGCTGGAGTGCAATGGTGTGATCTTGGCTCATTGCAACCTCCACCTCCTGGGTTCAAGTGATTCTTCTGCCTCAGCCTCCCGAGTAGCTGGGATTACAGGCATGCACCACCACTCCTGGCTCATTTTGTAGTTTTTAGTAGAGACAGGGTTTCTCCATGTTGGTCAGGTTGGTCTGGAACTCCCAACCTCAGGTGATCCGCGGGCCTCGGCCTCCCAAAGTGCTGGGATTACAGGCGTGAGCCATTGCCCCTGGCCTTTTTTTTTTTTTTTTTCCTTTTGAGACAGAGTTTTGCTGTTAGGCAGGCTGGTGTGTAATGGCACGATCTTAGCTCACTGCAATCTCCGCCTTTTGGGTTCAAGCAATTCTCCTGCCCCAGCCTCCTGAGTAACTGGGATTACAGGTGTGCACCACCATGCCTGGCTAATTCTTTTATATTTTTAGTAGAGATGGAGTTTTACCATGTTGGTCAGGGTAGTCTTGAACTCCTGACCTCAGGTGATCCACTCGCCTCGGCCCCCCAAAGTGCTGGGATTACAGACGTGAGCCACCACGCCCCACCAAAAGCAAAAACAGGTTTACACTATTTTAGTGTTAAGTGTGAAATATAGACTTTCACACAAAATTTATATGGAACATTTTTTAATATAGTGGAAAACATAAAACTGGGGATTGTATAGGTAATTTAATCTTACTTCATGTTTATTTGTAGATAGGGAAAAAATAAGAGATACTTCAATTTCTAAATGATTTGTTTAGAAAGAGTTAGTCCAAAGTAGGAGAGCATTATTTCTGTACTTACAGAACAATCTTCTGCTGTTAGTGACTATCATTTTAGATGTTTTAACTTCAGGTAACAGAAAACAAAACTGTATGCAGCTTAGACTATAAGGATATTTATTATCTCCTGCAATAAGAAAACTAGAAGCAGTATACCTTGACGGTTGGTTGATTTAGTAATTCAGTACCATCATCAAAGACTGCAGTTCTCTGACTAGATTGACCTGTCTTTTTAGGCAGGATTTCCTCATGATCCTAAGGTGTCTGACACAAGTGGCAGGTGTCACACAGAGGTGACGATGTCCAGGTAAGAAAATGAATTATATCCCATTTATGAGCAATGACAACCTTCTCAGAACCTCCATCAGATGTCTCTTATGTAGCTTTGGTCAGAATTGTATCATTTGCACATGCCTAAACTATCATTTGGAAAAGGAGGTAAAATCATTGTGATTGGTTTCTTCCTTTGAAGGGCATGACTTCTTGGCTGATCATAAGCAAAACTGGATTCTGTTGTCAAGTAAGAAGTGGAGGAATGGTTGCTGGGTAGGCAACTAACAATGCCTGCTGTAATTGAACACATTTAGACTTTTATGTTCAAATGTTTAAGAATTACTTAAATTAGTAGCTAAGAATATGGAGTTTAACAGTTCTTTGGCACTTAACGAATGTGAGAACTTGGACAAGGTACTGAAGCTCCATTTATTTTGATTTAGTAGTTACTAAAATGGGAATAATACTAGTACCTGTTTGGTTTGTTTTGAGGACTTAAATGACATATGTGGCATTTAGCATGCCTTGGCACAGTGCTTGGTTCATAGTAAGTGGTCAGTATGTGTTAGCTGCTCTTATCACCATATTTAATTTTTATTTATATCAAGTGAATCAAGCTTTTGCTTAAATTCATTACATTTTATATTTCATGAGATACCAATATCATAACTGTCTGTTCTTAAATTATAACTGTTGAACTTCACCAAACGGCAAAGAAGTTTTAGGAGAGCAGATTTGTTGATGCCCATTGGAAATGCTAAAACCTCAGATGTCATTCATCCAACCTAACTTCTTTCATCAGTGTTGTTATCAATTTTTAGCTTAATTTCATGAGGAGTATAATTTTTTATCAGCTTCCTGAAATACAGTAACTTAGATTTTATTCATTTCTGAAATATTGATGTCTTCATTAACTTGTGTTTTTATTGAAAGACTCTTTTAAAAACATTATGGAGAGGCATAATTAACAAGAGAATGTAAAATAGAGATAATACTACTTAAATAGGGTCATAAGTATTAAATGCAATAAAGTACCTACAGGTCTGTTCATATGAGGCCCTCAATTTAAGTTTCTTCTTTTCCATAATCCCTCACACAACACAAATCTTAAATAAACTCTTCATTTCTTCAAGAGAGAGGAGAGTTTGTTATCAGCTGTATCAGTAGAGAAGAACTGTATATAACAGGGAAAAGGAAATTATACTAGAGGTTTCAAACAGGGGGATTTAATACAAGGAATTGATGACACAGGTGTTGGTCTCAGTTGATCAGGAGTCATCTTACCCACTTTTTACAGCATGTTTTTTCTTAAACCAAATGTTATTAACTGCTTGTTATGTTCTAGGCACTGTGGGAACTATCCTGCCTAAGGAAGACTTTTTATAAATCCAGGTTAAATGGATTCCCTTTTTCACTAATTGCTTCATATTACAACCGTAACCATTTGTTGCATGTGTGCTTTTGTGGGTGTGCATGTGTGTTTGTCAGGGGAATGAGGTTCCCGAAGTTGCTAATTGTTTTCATCTTTATAATTGACAGAAAAACATGACTTCTTTTTTATATCATTAATATCTTCTACCTTATTACTCATTGTCTCTGTTCGTAAGAATCTGTTCCATCCTTCTTAAAGATGTTTCTATAAGACCTCACACTAAGATCCTCATTTAGACTGATTGTTTTCCAGGCCTATAGCACAGTGTTAACCTTGGGATATATTTTTCCTTTGTTAGGGATTATGTTGACAATGACTTCCTGGTTTCATGACTTCTTTTCTGGATTTTCATCTTCAATTTGTTGGAGTACATTAAGTAAATTTCTCAGAAAGGTGACATAGTAGATCAACTTTTTGCATTTTTATGTAACTAAAAATAGATCCCTTGGCCTATAACTTCTTTCATCAGTTACTTACATAGCTTATTGCCCCTTTCGAATCTTAACTCATGTGTCCTCTTCTCAAAGAGACAATCCTATTTTAAATTGCAAACCCCGTGTATTACCAGTCCTCCTTCATGACTTTTTCTCCATAGCACTTTTCACAATCTAACATGTTATATATTTTGCTTATTTAATTTTCTTTATTTCCCGACTAAAAAGTGCCATAGGGCAGGGATTTTTGTAGTTCATTGCTGTATCCTTGGTACATAAAATCATACCTGGCACATAGTAGCCCTTCAATAAATAATTGTTAAGTCAGTTAATGGATTTTCTTCTCCACCTTTTATTATAGTTATAAATCCAGGTTATAAATCATTTTCTCTCAAAACTTTCAAGGGATTGCACTGTCTTCTTCTGATATCTAGTGTTATTAATAAGAAGTATAAGTCAATCTGATCCTTTTACAGAGGACCTGTTCTGTTTTTGAAAGCTTTAATTTTTATGGAGTTCTGGAAATTATTTTTTTGTTTGTTTGTTTGAGATGGAGGCTCACTCTGTTGCCCAGGCTGGAATGCAGTGGCACGATCTTGGCTCACTGCAACCTCCACCTCCCGGGTTCAGGTGGTTCTTCTGGCTCAGCCTCCCAAGTAGCTGGGGTTATAGGCACCTGCCACCACATTGACTAATTTTTGTATTTTTAGTAGAGATGGATTTCACCATGTTGGGCAGGCTGATCTCAAACTCCTGACCTCCAGTGATCCTCCCACCTTGACCTCCCAGAGTGCTGGGATTACAGGCATGAGCCGCTGGAAATTCTTAATGTACATAGATTTTTTTTTTTTTAATGGATTCTGTGTGCTTCTAAAATGAAGCCCTTTCAGTTAAGTTTGCTTTTCTTTTCCAGCTTTGGGAACTTTTATTCTTAAAAAAAAAAAAAAAAAAAAAAAAATCTTTACATGCTTTGTTTCTGTTCTGTCTGTAACTCCTGTGAGTTATATAATGAACCTATCAGATTTATCTTATTTTCCTGTGGTGTTTCATTTCTCTCTTTTTAATTTTACTTTGCTGTGGTGTAACCTTTAATATGCTTATTAATGTTTAAATAGTTAAATCTGGCATATTTTCTTTGACTAAAATAAAAAATCAAATAGTAGGCTAAAAATAGGAGTAGATTGATTTAATATTTGCATTTTGTCATTCACTAATAACTAATGACAAAGTTTGACTTATTACATTATTAGAAAAAGTAATTGTTAAGAAAAAGTCACTGGTTGACTGGAAAAGGAGCTAATTTCACATATATACTATGTATTTAAAATATTTTTTTAGGAAGACAATATTTCATGTCTATAAAATTTATAGGTAGGGATGTTCATCAGGTATTATTTATAATATGGGAATGGCTTAAATATCCAATAGGATAATACTTCAATATGCTGTCATCTCAGTACTATGAAATACTTCACAATCACCAACAGCTATATTTTCAAAGAACATTTAATGACATTGGAAGTGATTATTATCCAAATTACTGTTATTTATTAGTATTATCATGTATTTTTTGAGACAATCTTGCTCTGTTATTCAGGCTGGAATACAGTGACACAATTATAGCTTACTGCATCCTTGACTCCCTAAGCTCCAGGGATCCTCCCACCTCAGACTCCTAAGTAGCTGGAACTACAGAGGCATGCCACCACGCTTGGCTAATTTAAGAAATTTTTTTGTAGAGACAGAATCTTGCCATGTTGCCCAGGTTGGTGTCAGACTCCTGGCCTCAAGTGGTCCTTCTGCCTCACCTCCCAAAGTGTTGGGATTACAGGTGTGAGCCACTGTACCTGACCCAAATTATTTTTTTGTATATCTAAATATAAATTTTCACACACACATGTTGAGAGAAAAAGACTGCTGGACAATACTCAAAATGTTAATACCAGGTCCATAATCTTTTACTTTGAAAACCCTTTGGCCCATATGTGTTTGTGAATTCCAAATTTTTCAAATTTTATAAAAGTAATATATATTTCCATAATAGCATCAATAGAAGTGCTCTATAATCATACACATTAATATTTCTGCAGTGCAACAGGACTATTCACTTTAAATGGTACACATAAATTCTATAAATGATTTTACTTCATTTGAGGTTACACTTTGCTGCTAAATGATTTTGTGTCAAACAATAAACAATGTTCTTTTTTTAAAACCTCTTTGGGTTTCAAAATTATGTGTATTTTGAATCTGTAGTGATTATGAGTGATTTTTAAATATTGTTTTTATAATTTTTTATAAATATGTACATATGTACATTTCAGAAAAATATCTTAGTACAAATTTTAAAATACATACTTCAGTTTTCGTATTAAATCTTAGCCTTTTCTACAAACGAGAAGAGCTAAATGCACCAGAAGATACTAATTCCTTGATTCAACAAATATTTATCCAGTAAATACTAGAGAGAAAGCTAATACTATTTTAATAAGCATAAAGATGCTCAACCTTATTAGCGAAATATTTCAAACCATAATAGAAGTACTATTTCACACTCTTCTGATTGTCAGAAATTTAATAATTCTGACAATCCCAGTTCACCAGGATGCCAAGAAGTAGGAAATTTCTTTTTTTTTTTTTTTTTTTTTTTTTTTGAGACGGAGTCTCACGCTGTTGCCCAGGCTGGAGTGCAGTGGCGCGATCTCGGCTCACTGCAAGCTCCGCCTCCCGGGTTCCCGCCATTCTCCTGCCTCAGCCTCCTGAGTAGCTGGGACTACAGGCGCCCGCCACCGCGCCCGGCTAATTTTTTGTATTTTTAGTAGAGACGGGGTTTCACTGTGGTCTCGATCTCCTGACCTTGTGATCCGCCCGCCTCGGCCTCCCAAAGTGCTGGGATTACAGGCTTGAGCCACCGCGCCCGGCCAGAAGTAGGAAATTTCATACACTACAGGTTGACTATCAACTGATAAAACTGCTTTGGAAAGCAATTTGATGATACTTAGTGAAGCAGAAGTTGTATATATACTCTATAAAACCTCTTTAGCATCATCTTACTTGTCATCAGTACATTGATTTGTACTATTTAAGAGTTGAACTTTTACTATTTCTCATACCACATCTTTCCCTAGCCTTTATTCCCTATAATTTTACATGCTTGTGTTACTACTGGGTTCTCACAACTGAGTGATTTCTTTTTTTTTTTCTTTTTCAGGGCAACACATGCTATTCAATAACTTGTTTCCTGGACCTTTTCACAAAAATACTACTTTTTAAGCAAAAACGTAACATATATTTTTTGGTATTCCAATAACCATGGAAATACGTAGCACCTTTAGTTATCCCATGTGATAGGTAGTTAAGTAACTCTTCAGTGTTGCTGGAGCCATTGTTGCTGTTTTCCATAGACAAGAACAATGAAGTAGGATGACTTGGATTACCAATCAGAATTATCTGTGAGCTGAGCATTCTTCTATTGTATACTTCTTCAAAAGTTACCATGTTGTTTTTATTGCTCAGTTTTTGTGAATCACTCTTTTTCTGCTTCAGAATTGTTTTATAAATATAATTTCTATCTTTAAATTGAAAATGTTAAAAGACAATAGTGAGATTTCTAGACTCAACTTTTTATTCATTCAACCAACATTGAGTGCCTACTATGTAGGAAGATCAATTATACAATATGAATATAACCTAATCCTCTCTTCAAGAAACTTAAGACCTAGCAAGGCTTCAGTGTAGTGTGTTAATGCTAATATAATTAAGTAGGTGTTGGATAGAATTAAGTGGAAGTCTTTCAAGTCAGGGGTCAGCAACCCTTTTTTGTAAAGGACCAGATACTGTATTTTAGGTTTTGTGGGCCATATGATTCTTCTATCACAACTACTCTTCTCTGCTCTTATTGCATGAAAACAGCCATACATGATACATAAATGAATGAGTATATCTGTGTTCCAATAAAACTTTATTTATGGATATTAAATTTGAATTCTGTATTTTTATATGACAAATCTTTTTAAAAAATTTTAGCTATTCAAAAATGTAAAAACTGTTCGTAGCTCTTAGACTATACAAAAACAGATGACAGACCAGATTTGGCTCCCTGGCCATAGTTTGCCTACCCCTGTTTAAGTCTTTGAATTATAAGATGGTATGGAATGGGCTTCTCTTTAATAGCCTATCCAATTCCAGCTACTTTCATTACTAGGGGAATTTAGTCACATACCAGGTTTAGAAGTATTGAAAGTCTCATTGCTAATCCAGTAGTTTCTGAATATCCTTGATATTCTGAATAATAATCGTGATTATATAATGATAATAAAACAACAATAGTAATAATGTTGCATTGATAATATGCACACAGGTCCCAAACTCAAAGGTATGCAAGACCAAGCGTAATGCCTGACTGTTAAGGAAACAGGGAGTTATATGAATTGGGGCAAAGGAATAGCACGTAACCCATCTGTAGGAGACAACAGCCACCACTTAGCTCCAGCTAGTAGTGGGAATGCAGCCCCCATGTTTCCTGATGAAAACATCCAAGAGAAGCCAGAAATTCAGATGTATATGTCAAATCTCGCAGCTTTTTAATGTGGCAACATATTTTTTTAAACAAATACTTTTCTTTTTAACATTGTGAGTCAAATAAAATCATGTTTAGGTTTCATTTAAGCAGGCTGGCAACTTGCCATCTCTGTGCTAACAAGTTTCCTTTACTATTCAAAGGGAATTTTTTGAGAAATATCTTTTGTTATATACATTAATTATTTTATTTTAAAATTTTGTATCTCAAAGGATATTTTAATATTGAAAATTATTGTTAAAATAATTTTAAATTATAAATCAACTGCAGATTTCTGCATCTGACATTCACATGTTTCAGCTGTCATGCTTGAATGTATCAGTACTTGCAGCTTTCCCCTGAAGCTTTTGTGGTCACAGCTTTTTTTTCCTTTTTGCCAACAGCTTTATTGAGATATAATTCACATACCATACAATTAACCCATTTTAAGTCTACAGTTTATTGGCTTGTAGTATATTCACAGAGTTGTGCAACTATCACCACAATCATTTTTAGAACATGTTTCTTACCCCCGAAAGAAACCTTAAACCGTTTAGCTATCACCTTTCCAATTCCCCTGTTGTCCCCAGTCCTAAACAACCACTAATCTATTTTACATTTCTATAGATTTGTGTGTTCTGGATATGTCCTATAATAAAATCAGACAATATATAGCCTTTTATGTCAGGCTTCTTTTTTACTTAGCATGTTTTCAGGGTTCACCCATGTTGTGGCTTCAATGAGTACTTTTTTATTTTATTGCGCAATATTCCATTTTATGGATATACCACATTTTCCATTGGTTATTGGACTTCCACATTTTGCCTATCATGCATAATGTTGCTGTAAACATTCACAGACATGTTTTCTGTGGGCATGTATTTTCATTTTTCTAGGGTATATACCTAGAAATGGAATTGTCAGGACATGGTTACTCTGTTTAACTTTTTGAGGAATAGTCAAACTTTTCTAAAGCTACTATACCAGTTTTGATTGCCATCAGCAATGTTTGATGGTTCCAATTTCTCTATATCCTTGCCATCTTGCCAACAGCCAGATGGAGAAAGCTATTTTTAATGCATATGAGTTATGAAAGCTTTTCTTCTGCTCTTTAGATGCTGTGTATATATGAATGTTAATATTTTCTTAGACTATAGTTTTCTTTTATATTAAAACTTTAAACAACCAGAATTGGGGAAGATGGGGCTATTATGGTTAATTTTATTTGGATCATCTCTGGGATAATCAGTAGAACTTTGTATTGCAGTATTTCTTATTGTTGAAACTTTTCCTGATGTACTTTTTAAAAAATACTTTTTCTTACTTTAGGAAGTAAATACTAGTTTGTTTCTACCACTTGTCTGTGAGAGAACTGCATCTAAATTATCTCAGCTCCTTGCACAAGGAAAGTCTGGCATAAAATTAAAGGCACAA
The DNA here is from genome assembly GCF_049350105.2 of Macaca mulatta. Classification (NCBI taxonomy): domain Eukaryota; kingdom Metazoa; phylum Chordata; class Mammalia; order Primates; family Cercopithecidae; genus Macaca; species Macaca mulatta. The sequence goes on along the minus strand of NC_133411.1, from coordinate 84,053,669 downwards.
TAAATACTTGTTAAATGATTTTGTTGTTAAAAAATAATCCAGTCTTTCTTTGTTTCGGATTTGACATGCAATCTACTGAATTTTCCCCGGCCAGTAAACTGAGCTTTTACCATTGTGCTGTTTCAGATACATGTATAAAGGTTTGGAAGACATATTTAAAAAAAAAAAAAAGACAATTATATTAGTATTATTGGTATATACTAATTTTGAATATTGCTTTCACATTGTAATTATACTGAAGTTGGTTTTTAATTTACAAATTAAGAATTTCATGCTTTGGGCTGGGCACGGTGACTCACGCCTGTAATCCCAGCACTTTGGGAGGCCGACGCTGGTGGATCATGAGGTCAGGAGATCGAGACCATCCTGGCTAACACAGTGAAACCCCGTCTCTACTAAAAATACAAAATATATTAGCTGGGTGTGGTGGTGGGCACCTGTAGTCTCAGCTACTCGGGAGCCTGAGTCAAGAGAATGGTGTGAACCCGGGAAGTGGAGCTTGCAGTGAGCCGAGATCTCGCCACTGCACTCCAGCCTGGGTGACAGAGCAAGACTCTGTCTCAAAGAAAAAAAAAAAGAATTTCATGCTTTGATAGATTGCACTTATGTTAGGCAGGTATAGGATTTAAGAGCATGAGGATCATACTTACATCTCTGACTAAACTATTTTTCTTCTGTTCCTTCCTCCCCCCCATCTAATATATCTACTTTGGCATTCTAAATATAGTATGTTTTATATTTACACAGTTTCTTTCTTATGGTCTAGAGAGAAAGCTAATTTTCTGAAATATTTTTGGCTTTTCTATAGGTTGGTCAAAGAAAAAGTGATGTATGAAAAAGAGGCAAAACAACAGGAAGAAAAGATTGAAAAAATGAGAGCTGAAGATGGTGAAAATTATGACATTAAAAAGCAGGTAAAATTATATCATAACAATAGCTAACATTTACAGAATGCCATATTAACTAATGTAGTTTTTACAACAGTTCTCTGACTGAGATTATATTATTATTTATTTCTTTACTATTAAAACTTCCATTTAAAGATAAGGAAACTAAAACACAGGTTAAATAACTGCCCAAATCACACTGTTGCTAAGTGACATAGCTGAGGTTTAGTTTTGTTTTTTGTTTTGTTTGAGACAGGGCCTCACTCTGTCATCCAGGCTAGAGTGCAGTGGTGTGATCACGGCTCACTGCAGCCTTGACCTCTCGGCTCAAGCAATTCTCCCACCTCAACTCCCCAAAGTGCTGGGATTACAGGCATGAGCCACTGCACCTGGCATAGCTAAGATTTGAACACAGGCATTCTTTTTCTAGTATCTGTACTCTTAATCGCTAAACTTTACTGCCTTTCGATTTTTAAGTATCAAATATAAAAATGGACTAATATTATATTAATTATATATTTAGATTCACAAATATTTTCTCCAAACTGATGTGAAGACCACAAAAATAAAATATGTATTGCACTTTTCAATGACTACTTCTGATTGTCTTCATGACAAATTTCAGTGGCCTTAACATTGCATACAAGTCTCTTCTTGATCTTGAATCAGGAAATGAAGTTACATCTGCTTATCTAACCTCATTTCTTACCAATCCCTATCTCGACCTCTTAGGTGCCTTATAGCTCCCTGAACATGCCCTTTCTTCTTTGCCTCTGAAATTTTGCATGTCTGAGATGCTGTTACTCCTGGCCTTACTTATCCTTTCCTTATTAATTTCTGTTCTTCCTTGAGGTCTCTTCTACTCTCACCTCTAGACTGAGTTAGGTGCCCCTGCTTTTCGCTCCCATAACACTTCTTTATTCCCATCATAGCATATATTGAACGTTCATTCTCAGCTGACAGTTGCTTCATAATTCCTTGAGAAAATAAAGGCCATTAGGGAATTTTCTTATATTCTTATGACAAAATCTATCAACCTATCTGCATCTGTACGTATACCACCTTCCTTCCTGTAAGAGTGGATTATGTGCCCTAGCCCTTGTTATAACTATCAGTGACATTGTTATTACTCTTTTTTCCCTCATCTTAAATACCTCAATAGCATCTGACACAAGTTACCACTTTCACCTTGAAACTTGACACATCCTCTGAGGTGTTCAAAATTAAAATCTTGATCTCACAGTACTCCAACCTACTCTCCCAAACAAAAAAACTATTTCTTCTTTCTTTTTCCTCATCTCAGTGAGTGGTACCTCCACTCATCCAGATACTCAAGCTAAAAATTTAGTTGGTCCCTTCTTGATATTTTTCTCTCTTTCTAATAACCACATCCAATATCAGCATCTCCTATTTCTTGTTTTCTTTTCTTTTCCTTCTTTTTTGAGACGGAGTCTTGCTGTGTCACCCAGGCTGGAGTGCAGTGGTGCAGTCTCGGCTCACTGCAATGTTCACCTCCCGGGCTCAGCTGATTTTCCTGCCTCAGCCTCCCAAGTAGCTGGGATTAACAGGCATGCACCACCACACCCGGCTAATTTTGTATTTTAGTAGAGACAGGGTTTTGCCCTGTTGGCCAGGCTGTTGAACTCCTGACCTCAGGTGATCTGCCTGCCTCAGCCTCCCAAAGTGCTGGGATTACAGGGGTGAGCTACCGCGCCCAGCCAGCACTTCCTATTTCTTACTCTCTATTTTTCTCTCTACTGCCATTGTTCTAGTCTAGTCCACTATCATCTCTTGCTGGTATTATTTATTGCAGAAGCCTCCCAGTTGGCATACTTCTTTCACCCTTGACATCCTCCATTCCTTCCCCACCACAACCACCAAATAAATCTCTATAAAATGTACCTCAGATCACTTGGTCTTCTACTTAAAATCTAGTGTCAGATGCATTTAAAATAATTCCCAGGTGACAGTTTTAAAAAAGGAGAGTGTGAACCAGCTTATACAAACTATATCTTAAAATTTATTTTTAAAATCAGCTCATGAACTCAAAGTCATTTTTGCCGTGTAAATTGTGGCATAATTGGTAATCACACTTAACTCAGGCTTAATTCAGCAAAATTAATCAATCATTTAAAATAGATTTTTTTGTAGGGAGTTGCTTTCTGCCATGCAGAAGAAATGCAGCAGCAGCTGAAACAACTTGTTGGCTGTGTCTTCCCTTGGCTGTCTAGGAAGACAGCCTTCTTATTTTATTAAGCTTTTAGGAGAGGCCGTCTTCCTTTATTTGTGATATAGCACTGTGTGTATAAAAGACATTTGTGTGTCAGATACTCATAAATTGAGGGAGGATTAGTAAACAGATGTGTAGATATAGTATGTCCCCTTTATTTTGTTTTTTAATATTAATAAATTATATTGGGCAGTGGGGTCTCTTTGTGAAGCCCAAGCTGGAGTTTAGTGGTGTGATCCTAGCTCACTGTTACTGTCTCAAACTCCTGGGTTCAAGTGATGCTCCCACCTCAGCCTCCAGAGTAGCTGGGACTACAGATATGTGCCACCATGCCTGGCCAATTTTTAAATTTTTTATAGAGACAGGGTCTCACTTTCTTGTTTAGGCTGGTCTTCAATTCCTGGCCTCCAGCGATCCTCCCACCCTAGCCTCTCAGAGTCCTGGGATTATATGCGTGAGCTCCCTGGCCTGGCCTTATCCACCTTTATGAACTAACTACCCTTCATAAGGATTTACATATGGAATGTAACCTTTTATTCTTAAAATTATGATACATACTGCTTTTGTACCTCTTTCACTACATCTAGTGGGAAAATATTATGACATAGTATGTAATTTTATTTTATCCAGGTCCTTCTTGGACTTCATCAGCTTGTTTTCCCGGTCATGTAGCTAGTGACCTCATTTAGTCTTTTTCTTTGCCCTGCTTTTTTTCACCATCAATAATGTATTTTAAAATAGCCCTATAGCTAAAATAGTAGTTATCAGTTACATGGAGTGGAGGAATAAATGTGTTCCCTTTCTAAATAAAATTCTACAAATAATGTTACGGGTTATCACAGAACCTGTTTTCATTTATATTCATGTATGTATCATATTTCAATAAAATCACTACTTTATAGGTAAGGATTAACTACTGAATCCTGTGTTGTACTTGTCATTTCAAAATACCAGCCACATACTAGTTGCATTATTGACTACATACACAGATGTAAAAGGGAAAAAAAATTGTTCAAAAGTTGTTTCTACCCTCAGCCATGTTAAAATTCTCTTTTTGGTCATAGGTATCCTAGTTTTTAACAGGATTTGTTAGATTCATAGCCAACTTAGTACTTATTCAGAAATAGCATCTCATATCTCATTATAGAACAATAGTTGTTTCTGTTTGCTTCTGTTGTCGACCTACCATGTATATAGTTGTCGATTGCAGTTTTGTTTCAGAGTTTCCTAAAAACTTGTCTTTAGCCAACCTGCATACATTTCTTAATTTCCTTTCCCTGGCTTAGCTATATTATGGCCATTCATATTTGTTTATCATATACAATGGGTGTTGCATAACCAAAAGAACGGTCTGTTCCTGATTGCCTGAGACTTTAAGGTCAGCAATGATTTTCTTAACATTTATCGTGCCTCTCGTAGAAAATATCAAGAAAGCCAAGTGCTGCATTTTGTGGGTTTTCTACACTTCTCCCTAGATTTCTTCCTCTTCTGAGCTAAACACTCTTCTGAGCTTCTGAGACTGTCCTCAGTCACTTCTCACTACTTTGGCTCTTCTCTCGCTTGGATCCTTTTTTCTCTGGCTTTCCTACCTCTTCTAAATTGGCTGTATTTTAAGCACACACTTAAGGTGCTATCTCTTATTCTATACCAAACTCTTACCTGAAGATGGTTGCCAGAAATCAGGGGACAGTCCCTCTGTTGGACTAGGTATAATTTTGGTTCTTTTAAAATAAGTAATTAGGCCAGGTACAGTGGCTCACATCTGTAATCCCGGCCCTTTGGGAGACCAAGCTGGGTAGATCACTTGAGCCTAGGAGTTTGAGACTAGCCTGGGGAACAAGCTAGTCTCAAACTAGCTTGTTTGCATTAGTTCGTTTTTACACTGCTATATAGAACTACCTGAGACTGGGTAATTTATAAAGAAAAAAGGTTTACTTGACTCTCAGTTCCACATGGCTGGGGAGACCTCAGGAAACTTATAATCATGGCAGAATGTGAAGGGGAAGCAAGCACCTTCTTCACAAGGTGGCAGGGGCGAGAGAGAGAGAGAGAGAGAGAGAGAGAGAGAGAGAGAACAAGTGGGAAGTGCCCCACTTTTAAACCCTCTGATCTCATGAGAACTCACTCACTATCAGAGTATGTAGGAAACCGCACCTATAATCCAATCATCTCCCACTAGGTCCCTCCCTAACATGTGGGGATTACAATTCAAGATGAGATTTGTGTGGGGACACAGAGTGAAACCATATCAAAGGTGAAACTGTCTCTACAAAAAAATTTTTTTTAAAAATGTATTAGAATACAAAAAATTAGCTGGGTGTGGTAGTGTGCATCCATAGTCCCAGCCACCTAGGAGGCTGAGGTGAGAGGATCACCTGAGCCCAGGAGGTCAAGGCTGCAGTGAGCCATGATCATGCCACTGTACTCCAGCCTGGGTGACAGAGTGAGGCCTTCTCTCAAAAAATATATAAAATAAAATAGAAAAGTAAAAGTAAGTAACTAGGTAAAAGTTTTCAGGAGGCCAGAATATCAGTCAATTAAATATTTATTCTGTTTTTTTTTTATTTTCTGACTAAACAATATAACATGTCATTCAAATATTGCCCAAATTGATTTTAGCCTTCCGCTTCTGATAGCTCTCTTCTTCTCCACCAGTTAAGGTTGGGTACAGAGGGTTTTGCCCTCACTTGGTAAAGCTTTCTGGTTTGTTTTTCAACCTATCCTGGGGCATAATGATTGGCAGTAATGACACTCAGTCAGACATATCTCTGTCATTTCTCCTGAGGCACAACTCATCTCTTAGTTTCCAGAAGTAATAAGACAAACTGGTATAATTTTTGGACAAAGAGTTCTCAGTTTTCTCACAAAAGAGTTCTCACAAAAGCTTTGCAATTATTGCATATAATTGCAGTAATATAAAATTCATCTTTTTGAAAACGATGTACACACTTTTTTTTACTCTTTGAAACAAGAGTGAACATTTACGATGACATGTTTCTATGTTTTTCCTAAAAATATAAAGGGGAAATTTTTTTCATTAAATATATGGAAAACTTTAGGAGGCTTCAGTCAACAAAGAAGATACCCCTTTGACCAGGAGTGTCTCACAAGGCTGATCCTCAAAGAAAAACCCAGATTTTCTTTTAATCAGTAATAAAAATATGGAAAATAACTTACAATCATGCAAGAAAATGTGTTTGTCTCTTGGTACATATATGCAGGCTTATAGAAGGTAATACACTTGCTTTTTTATTTTTTGTTGTAGATTTCACAGGAAATTCCAAAAGAAATTCAAAGAGGTCTTGTACATCCTTCATCCTACCTCCCCCAATGTTAGTATCTTGTGTAAATATAATACAGTATTCAAACCCTGGAGTTGACATTGGTACACCACAGAGCTTACTCATATTTCACTAGTTATACCTGCACTCATTAGTGTGTTTGCATGTATAGTTCTCTGCAGTAGCATGTGCAGCAACCAGTCAAGATGGAGAACTGTTCCATCGCAAAGCTCCCTCTTGCCACCTCTTTTTAGCCACCCCATCCTCTCTGCTCCCTAAACCCTAAATAGTTACACTGCCTCCAGAATGTCACATAACATAGAATGGAATCTACAGTATGTAACCTTTTAAAATTGGCTTTTTCTATTTTATATAATTCCCTTTAGGTCCATTGAAGTTATTGAGCGTATCAATAGTTTGTTCTTTATTGCTACTAAGTAGTATTCCATGGTTTGGATGTACTAACATTTAACCTTTGATGACCATTTGGATTGTTTCCAGGTTTTTGCTGTTGTGGGAAAAGCTGCTGTGAACATTCATGTACAGTTTTGATGTGAACATAACTTTTATTTTATGTGGTTTTGGGGGAACAGGTGGTTTTTGGTTACATGAGTAAGTTCTTTAATGGTGATTTTTGAGATTTTGTGCACCCATCACCCAAGCAGTATACACTGAACCTGATTTATAGTCTTATCCCTCACCCCATTTGTACCCTTTCCGTCTGAGTCCCCAAGGTCTATTGTGTCATTCTTATGCCTTTGCATCCTCATAGCTTTGCTCCCACTTATAAGTAAGAACATGTGATGTTTGCTTTTCCATTCCTGAGTTACCTCACTTAGAGTAATAGTCTCCAGTCCCATCCAAGTTGCTGCAAATGCCATTAACTCATTCCTTTTTATGGCTGAGTAGTATTCCATCATATATATATATGCATGCCACAGTTTATCCACTTGTTGAGTGATGGACATTTGGGTTGGTTCCACATTTTTGCAGTTGTGGATTGTGCTGCTGTAAACATGCGTGTGCAAGTATCTTTTTCATATGATGACTTCTTTTCCTCTGGGTAGATACCCAGTAGGAATTGCTGGATCAAATGGTAGTCCTACTTTTAGTTCTTTAAGGAATCTCCACCAACATCTATTATTTTTTTATTTTTTGATTATGATCATTCTTGCAGGGGTAAGGTGGTATCGCATTGTGGTTTTGATTTGCATTTCCCTGATCATTAGTGTTGGGCATTTTTTCGTATTTTGTTGGCCATTTGTATGTCTTTTGAGAATTGTCTATTCATGTCCTTAACCCACTTTTTGATGGGATTGTTTGTTTTTTTCTTGCTGATTTGTTTGAATTTGTTACAGATTCTGGATATTAGTCCTTTGTCAGATGTATAGATAGTGAAGATTTTCTGCCACTCTGTGGCTTGTCTGTTTACTCTGCTGACTGTTTCTTTTGCTGTGCAAAAGCTCTTTAGTTTAATTAGGTCCCAGCTATTTATCTTTGTTTTTATTACATTTCCTTGTGGGTTCTTAGTTATGAAATCATTGCCTAAGCCAATGTCTAGAAGGGTTTTTCCAATGTTATCTTCTAGAATTTTTATGGTTTCAGGTCTTAGATTTAAGTCCTTAATCCATCTTAAGTTGATTTTTGTATAAGGTGAGAAATAAGGATCCAGTTTCATTTTCCTACATGTGGCTTGCCAAGTGTCCCACCACCATTTGTTGAAAAGGGTGTCCTTTCCCCACTTTATGTTTTTGTTTGCTTTGTCAAAGATAGTTGGCTGTAAGTATTTGGGTTTATTTCTAGGTTCTGTACTCTTGAACATAAGTTTTCATTTCTGTAGGATAAATGCCTAACAGTGCAATTACTAGGTTGTATTCCTGTGGTTTTTGTTTTAAAAGAAACTACCAAACTCTTTTCCGGAGTGGCTGTACTATTTTATGTTCCCACCAGCAATGAGTCAATTTCTCTACATCCTTACCAGCATTCAGTGTGATCTCTATTTTTTAATTTTAGCATTTAGCCATCAGCTGTATGATAGCTGTACAGTGATAACTCATTGTGCTTTTAATTTGCATTTCCATAATGGCTAATAATGTTGAACATTTTTTCATGTGCTTATTTGCTGTCTGTATATCCTCTTCAGTGAAAATGAGTGATCAGGCCTTTTGCCCACTAATTGGATGCTTTGTTTGTTTTTTTACATTTGAGTTTTGAGAGTTCATTGTATATTCTAGACACATGCCCTTTGTCAGATACGTGGTTTGCAGATATTTCTGTCTGTAGTTTGTCTTTTTCTCCTCTTAACAGTGTCTTTGACAGAGAAACAGGGATTTTTTTTTGTTTTTGTTTTGAGACAGAATCTTGCTCGGTCGCCCAGGCTGGAGTGCAGTGAGGAGATCTCGACTCACTGTAACCTCTGCCTCCTGGGTTGAAATGTTCCTTCTGCTTCAGCCTCCCAAGTAGCTGGGACTGCAGGCATGCGCTACCATGCCTGGCTAGTTTTTTTTTTTTTTTGAGACGGAGCCATACTCTTTGCTGGAATGCAGTGGTGTGATCTCAGCTCACTGCAACATCTGCCTCCCAGGTTCAAGCAATTCTCCTGCCCCAGCCTCTGTAGTAGCTGGGATTATATGCGCCTGCCGCCATGCCCAGCTAATTTTTGTGTTTTTAGTAGAGAAAATGTTTCACCGTGTTGGTCAAGCTGGTCTCGAACTCCTGACCTCAAGTGATCTGCCCGCCTTGGCCTTCCAAAGTGCCGGGATTATAGGCATGAGCCATTGCACCCAGCCAAGTTTTTAAATTTGAGAACATCCAATTTATCAGTACTTCCTTTTATGAATCATACTTTTGGTTTCAGGGCTAAGGTCTCTTGGCTTGTCTTAGATTCCAAAGATTTTCTTTTTTTTTTTTTTTTCCCTGAAAGTTGTATGATTTTGTGTTTTATATTTAAGTCTTCAATCCATTTTGAGGTAATTTTTATATAAGGTGTGACGTTTGGTTTGAGATTCATCTTTTTGCCAATGTCCAGTTGCTCCAGCAGCATTTGTTGAAAAGGCTGTCCTCCCTTCATTGAATTGCTTTTGTATCTTTGTCAAAAATAGTTGGACATACTTGTATGGGTTTACTTTTGTGTTCTCTCTTCTGGTTCATTAATCTTTACCCCTTTAACAACACTGCACTGTTTTGATTCCATACCGATGTAGTAAATCTTAACATTGGGAAGAGTGTCTATTTTATTTTATTTTTTCAAAATTATTTTAGCTTTTCTAGTTTGTTTTGGCTTTCCATGTAAATTTTTAAATAAGCCTGTCTGTATCTATAAAACACCTTTTGATAGGAATTGCATTAAACCTAAAAATCAGTTTGGGGCAAATTGATGTCCCAGTTAATGGATATGGTAAGTCTTTCTAATTTATTTAGGTCTGATTTCTTTCATCAGCATTTTATAATTTTCAGCATACAGATCCTGCACATTATAAATGTATAGTGAAGTTTTTTGTTTGTTTTTTTTTTTTGACTCTCTTGCAAATGGTACTGTTTTTAGTTTTGGTTTCCACATACCATATCTGTTGTTAGATATGAAAATGCAGTTGATTGTTTTTTGTGTGTGTGTGTTGATCTTGTAACCTGCAAACTCACCTTGCTGAACTTATTCTAGGATTATATTCATTTTCTTTCTCAGACCTGATGATGTGAATTACATGGATTGATTTTCAAATATTTAACCGTCCTTGCATACATACAATGAATCCCACTTGATACTGGTGTATAAATAATTATTTGTATACATTGCTGAATTCAATTTGCTAATTTGTTGAGGCAGTTTTCTTTTTTTGTGCTGTCTTTATGCGGTGTTGCTGTAAGGTTAATACTGATTTCATAAAATCGTTTGGGAATATTGATTTAAAAAATCATTTGTTCCTTTTCTGTTTTCTTGAAGGATTTGTGTAAAATTGGTGTTAATTGTTATTTAAATATTTGGTAGAATTGTCTGTTGAAATTGTCTGGGCCTGGAGAGCTCTTTTGTAGGAACTTTTAAATTACAACTTCATTCAGCAGAACATTGGAGAAAAGGTATTTTTTAAATTAACACCAAAAATAAATTATAACTTCAGTTTCTGTAGTGATTAATAGGACTGTTTAAGTAATTAAGTTTGGGTAGTTGGTAGTTTTTGAGGAATTGGTCAGTTTCTCCAAAGTTGTTTATGAACATTATGAACAATATTATAACATCATTTATAGTATTTCTTCTCGTTTTAATAGTTGCAGGATCTGTAATGATATCCTCTATTTTGGACTACTTTTGGTGATTTCTGCCCTTTCACTTTATCTTTGTCTGTCTTCCTAAAGGTTTATCAGCGTGTTTTTTTTTTTCTTTTCAAGAAACCAGCTTTTTGGTTTTTTAATTTTATTACTATTTTTTTGAGACAGGGTTTCACTCTGTCGCCCAGACTGGAGTGCAGTGGTACAATCCTGGCTCACTGCAGCCTTAACCTCCCAAGCTCAAGCACTTCTCCCACTTTGGCCTGCCAAGTAGCTGGGACTACAGATGTGTGTCACCACGCCTGGCTAATTTTTTGTAGAGATGGGGTCTTGCCATGTTGCCCAGGCTGGTCTCGAATTCCTGGGCTCAAGCAATCTGCCTGCCCCGACCTCCCAAAGTGTTAGGATTACAGGCGTGAGCCATGGCACCCAGCCAAAACCGGCTTTTTGTTTCATACAGTTTTGTCTATTGCTTTTCTGTTTTTAATTTCGTTGATTTCTTCTCTTATATATTATTTCCTTCCTTCTGCTTGTTTTAGGTTTATTTTGCTCTTTTTCTAGGTTCTTGAAGCAAGAACTTATTTAAATTAAATTAAAACAAGATTATTAATTTCAGACCTTTCCTTTTTATTAATGTGGGCATTTAGTGCTGTAAATTTCCCAACAGACACTGCTTTAGCTGCATCCCATAAAATTTGACATGTTATATTTTCATTTCCATTTATATATGTCTTTATTTGAGACTTTTTTTTTTGGCCCATGGGTTCCTTACTTGTATGTTGTTTAATTTCTAAGTAGGGATTTTCCTTTCTGTTATGATTTCTAATTTTACTCCATTACAGTCAGATAATGTATTATGTAGGATTTCAGTTCTTTCAAATTTGTTGGGGTTTTTGCTATTGTTCGGGTTTTTTGATCCAGAATATGGCTTACTTCAGTAAATATTTCATGGGTACTTGAAAAGTACTTGTATTCTCCTTATTACAACACTGTATTCTCCTTTCTTTCTGAGGTAGAGTGTTCTATAAAAGTCAGTTACACCTTGTGTGTTGGTGTTGTTCAGTTCTTTTATACCTTTACTGATTTTCATCTAATATTTCTATCAGTTGCTGAGAGTGGGGTATTGAAATCCCCAGCTTATGTATATGGATTTGTCTGTTTTTCCTTTCAGCGCTATCAGTTTTGGTTTTACATATTTTAAAACTCTGTTGTTTAATGCATGCACATCTAAGATCACTATATTTTTCTTGGTAGATTGATAATTTTATGATAATGTAACATCCCTCTTTGTCTGTGATAATTATTTTGCTTTGAAGTTTACTTCATCTGGTATGAAGTTTAACCACTCCTGATTTTTCGGCTTTTTAGAGGCAAGGTCTCACTCTTTTGCCTAGGCTGGAGTACATTGTCACGATCATAGCTCATTGTAACCTCCCAGCTCCTGGGCTCAAGTAATCCTCCTGTCTCAGGCTCTTGAGTAGCTAGAACTATAGGCATGTGCCACCACACTCACCTAATTTTTATTTTTTGTACACAGAGTTTCACTGTGTTGCCCAGGCTGGTTGCAAACTGCTGACCTCAAGTGATCTTCCTGCCTTGGCCTCCTTAAGTGCTGGGATCATATAGGAATGAGCCACCATGCCTAGCCCTGCTTTTTTAAATTTATTTTTTCCCATCCTTTTATTTTTTATTATGTTTGAAGTGAGTTTCTTGTAGACAGCATGTTATTGGATCCAATCCATGAATCTCTGCCTTTTAACTAGTATATTTACACTTAAAGTAATTATTGATACATTAGAGCTTAAGGGCCCAAAGATCTTTTTTTTTTTTTTTGACTTAAGATTCTTCTTACAATCTTACTCATTTGGCAATAACCATAAAATACAAGTCAAATAGATTTCCTGAGAAGTGAGTACATTACCATTTTACCACCATCTAAAGAAAACACTTAACCATTATTCCAGTAATCTCTGGATTGCTCTAGACCCCAGCCTGGCAAACTAATGCCATTGGTTTCAGAGGTAGCCAATAGCCAATATTAGAGTATCTATTGATTATTATAGCTATAGGTATAGCCAGCTTCTGATGGATGATCTGGATCCTTAAAGAAGCTGGAAACCTCATCACAATCAAGCAATAACCTAAGAGCTGGATTGACATTGGCCAGATTATTTCACAGAGCTCTTCTTTCTGACAGAAATGAAGATCTGCCCATTGGGGTATTTCCTTTCCAATTTACATATGTTTGTCTCTAAAGGAAATTGATTAGATTTTAGGTTCAGCCATTTATTCATAATACTTGAACCTTGCTAAACTAACTCCCAACTTCCATTTTACCAAATAAGTACCCCCTATAAAACCGTAACTTGTTTTAAAAACAATTAGACATCAGTCAGTACCACATCCTGTTGTGTTTGTTCCTGTAAGGTTCTTTGCATCTCCCAGTCTGTGCCAAGATCCTGAATTAAGCTCAGACTTATCATAGTCAACATTAGAATAAACTGACAGTTGATTCAGATATTGTAAACAGAGGACAGTTAATTTGAATACTACCTCCCAAGGGAAACCCTTTGAAAGATAATATTCATTTAATTAAGTTTAGGTGTTTTGGGGGGTATCTTTACATAATAATCACACCTCATATACTGTGTTTTAAAATTATTCCAGACAGTTGCAATTCAGTGTCCAAATGTAAAATATATGATTTATGGCTTTGATGAAGATGTGGTTTGTGGATTCCAAATCATAGTCATCACTGTGTTCCTTTGGCTGTCTGTGGCATGAGCTTCTTGAAGCAATCTCAAATGTTTATTTTCATGTTAATACACCTAGACTTATGGATTGGAGGATAGAGACCTTTTCTCTTTTTTTTTTTTTTTTTTTTTGAGACAGAGTCTCGCTCTGTCACCCGGGCTGGAGTGCAGTGGCCGGATCTCAGCTCACTGCAAGCGCCGCCTCCCGGGTTCACGCCATTCTCCTGGCTTAGCCTCCCGAGTAGCTGGGACCACAGGTGCCCGCCAGCTCGCCCGGCTAGTTTTTTGTATTTTTTAGTAGAGACGGGGTTTCACTGTGTTAGCCAGGATGGTCTCGATCTCCTGACCTCGTGATCCACCCGTCTCGGCCTCCCAAAGTGCTGGGATTACAGGCTTGAGCCACCGCACCCGGCCGAGACCTTTTCTTTTTCATCTTTGTATCCCCAGTACCTGGCATCCTGAAGACGTATAGTAAACTTATTGAATGAATTGGGGTAGTGTATGGGAGAGCCTGAGCTTTGGCCCTGTGTAAGTCGGAGTCCTGTTTTGATAGATTGAGGATTCTTGGTCTGTGATAATAGATAGAATTTTAATGAATAGAAGTTATTTTTGGATGGCATTGCTTAAAGGTTTTTTTGGTGGCTAAAGCTTAGAAAATATTTTTTTACAAACACATATAGTGACTTGTCATGGATTTGACCTATTCATTTCATCTTGTTTAATTCCTGTAACCATTCTGAAGGGAATTCCATAGGAAAGGAAATAGGAAAAATCCAGTATGAAATGTTCCTGTCACTGGTTTTTCACATGTATTCAAACTAACCAGATACACAAAAATAATTTAATGGCAGTGGTTAAATGTGTAGTCATAGTATGATTAGCTCTGAAATAAAATGATGATGTTATGTTTGAAATTTTCAACCTGTGCCTTATTAGTAAAAGAGGCTTAAGTTCAACAATAGATTTCCACCTGAGAAAATAGATGTGAATAAAGAACTTCTTCAGATTTTTGTTTTCAATATGAGCTCTGACAAAGCTATTTGGGAAAGGAAGACGGTACTGGGACCTAAAGTTTCTATTAAAATACAATATTATTGCCATTAAATTATATCATTACTTTTTATTTTATATGAGCTTGATAATCTCCTTAGTAAAAAACTCAGATTTTCTACCCATTTCTTTAAAGGTATTTGACCAAACATTATTTTCTGGAAATAAATGTTTAGATGAGCTCTATGTTTCTTTCTGAGAATAGTTTAAGGAAATAAAGCTTACTGCTACTCTAAGAAAAAGCCCTATTTGAAGTCCAACATGTGGCATTAACTTATTTACTCTTATCAATTGGGTTTCCCTGTCATTGATTTGATTTTTTTTCTTTTATGATTTGATGTGTTATAGTCCAGTTTTGAATGATGGATTTTATGTCCAGAAATATCCTCTGGAATACATATTTCTGTGTTTAATTCTGTAGTGTCTGTCATCAGGAGGAATAGGCAAGAAGTTTAGATTCAGAGGGGTGCCACGTTGGTAATTTGGCTCACATTGCATGGGGAGAATAATCTCTCTCCTAAAATGAAGCACGAGGATAAGTAATAACTTTTTATGCATGATAAGCATCAAAAATATGAACCTGCTGGTCTTTGCTTTTCATTTTTCTTTACCTCTGTCTTTCAGTGTGAACCTCCTGCAGTGTGCACACGATGTGATCAATAACTCAATAACTTTTTTCATGCAGTAATTATCTCCATGTGATATTATCTGAACACTGTTTTTCTTTATTACTCAAAAGATGCAGGAGATATTTATATAACCAGCTGATCCCATTTTGGATAAAGGTGCTTTGTGACAGCAGGGGAAATAGTTTATTTTAAGTAGCCTTTTAAAATAAATGCTCTATGAAAAGCTTTTGCAGTTAACTTTTATTTAGCATGAGAAGGTGATTACCAAAAAGATTTAGTTCTAAAACTTGTACTTTGTAGATTTTACAGTGTGATAGTCTTGCTTTTCTAACCTTTTTTTTTTTTTTTTTTTCTATTGAGATGGAGTTGCCCAGGCCGGAGTGCAATGGTGCAATCTCAGCTCATCGCAACCTCTGCAAGTAGCTGGGATTACAGGCATGCGCCACCATACCCAGCTAATTTTGTATTTTTAGTAGAGACAGGGTTTCTCCGTGTTGGTCAGGCTGGTCTCGAACTCCTGACCTCAGGTGATCCACCTGCCTCAGCCTCCCAAAGTGCTGGGATTACACACATGAGCCACTGTGCCCAGCCTTTCTTTCTAACTTCTAATAAACACAGTTTAAGTTAAAATATTGAACTATTTAACATAACCATAACTTTTTTCTGATTCCTGTTAATAAGGATATATTTACCAAGATATGAGCTAAACACATACAAGTTTTGCCATCTCTGAACATCTCACAGAGATTCTCATTCTAGGTAGAGATCCTGCAAGAATCCCGGATGATGATCCCAGATTGCCAGCGCAGGTTGGAAGCCGCATATTTGGATCTTCAACAGATATTAGTAAGTAAAGACCTGTGTCATATGTTAAAAAAAATTTTTTTCAATCCAATACATGGAAAGCCAAAAGTTTAAATATTTAACACTGAGAACTAGTCGGCAGTATTTCTTATTCACTTGCCCTTTATACCACTATATTTTAAAATAATTAATGGAGTTTAAATTGTGTTTTGAATTATGCCTCCAGTAAAAGTACTGTTTTCTAGCATGTTTGTTCAATTCATTAAAATTTAGCTAAATTTATTTAAGTTATGATGGTACCAGTATTGTCCAGCAAGGTCTTGATTATTTGGTTTTCATACATAAAGATCTTTTGAGACATTGAGGATGAGTTGATTGATTAAAATTTTAAAAGATCTAATACTTCAAAAGAATTTGGGCTCTTAATAAAAGGATCTGGAATTCTTTCACATTCAAACCTAAATCAGTTTGAGAGAGGGGGAAAAAACTGGTAATCTAGGTAGTCCCCTCATAATAACTTGGAGCTGAATAACACTTATACTTGCTGGTATAAATGCCTTGTGATACAGAAGGTAAATAAAGCAGGAAATAATAACTGTTAAAATACTAACTGAGATGGGAAGCATCATTTGTATTTCTTAACAGTTTAAATGCTTTTTTCTCTCATGAATCTAGTAGCTGAGAAAGTAATAGAAATTGCTTGAAAAAAATAATGTCGGCTGCCGGGCGCGGTGGCTCACGCCTGTAATCCCAGCCCTTTGGGAGGCTGAGGCGGGCGGATCACGAGGTCAGGAGTTGAAGACCAGCCTGACCAACATGGTGAAACCCCGTCTCTACTAAAATAAATACGAAAATAATAATAATAATGTCTTTGGATGATATATTTGTGTGTGAGGATGTATTCAACAATATCTCTGCCCCCGAAGAGCTTATATTTACTAACAGAGAACAAACATGTGTTTAAGGTGTAACATGGAGGTTTAAGAAATTCTTACCTATAGTTTGAGCTAAGCAAATTCTCAGTCCTTTTGCTTTCAGTTTGCATATTAAATACACACATACTTTATTTCCTCTACTCTGTTTGTATATCTCCATCTTTTATTGACCTGACATAAATTGCTAACCATAGATAGATTCATGTAAAAATCAAACAAAATTTCCTGTGTAGAGTAATTTAGATGATATTATTTCATTTTTCTGTTATCATTACAATATATTAGTAAAAGTTGCCTATATATCAGTATTATGGAAAAACTCAATCTTTAAATATCAGAAAATGAAAGATGTATTTTGTTTGCTTTAGTGTAGGGTATGTAATACCCATTAGCAAGCAAGCAATTCATTTGTTGAATTCAGAGATTATATTTAACTCTGTTGTGACATAGAAAGCCTTCTTTGTCATTGGGAATAGTTGGTGGATTATTTTGGCCTGAATGCTGTCATGTATGGAATATGTTAGTAAATCTTGCTTTTTACTTTTCTCTTTCGTATGATGATGATGGGTCAACAAAATGAGAATAAACTTTTCTGAGGTTTTTATTTAATTTACTTAATGCTGGTAGCTTTAGAAGGCTGTGTTATTCACTTATTATATGAGAATATATACAGTGAAGCAAAAGCACCAGTTTTTTCTTCCTTTACTTGTAAAGAAGGAGCAGAATGTGGGAAACCTGTGGAATTACAGTATGTTTAGATGAGGCTTGGGATTTTTTACTTTTAATTTTTTAGTTATTTACATTAATGGTTTGTAATATTTGAGTAAATAACAAAGTACTGAAACTTGAAAAGGATAAACTTAATTTTTATTGTATTTCATTTTAGGAATGTGAAAAAGACTTGGAAGAAACTGAGGAATATAAAGAAGCACGTTTAGTACTGGATTCAGTGAAGTTAGAAGCCTGAAACTTTTCTTTTATGGGGTGGTTTTTGCATTGAATCCTGGGGTCCATTTTACAATCCATTATTTTTGACCACTGCTGTGTGTTCAAGTAGTGTGAGAATGTGATTGCCTTTATCTGGTTACGTATGTATTTCTTTGTCTAATTTAATATGTCAAATAAATGAATACATCTAATAAAATTGTTTATTTTGTACTTTACAAAATTTTTAAATTAACCTTTTATCATTAAACCACATAGACTTTATGACAGAGAACTATAATCTGTTAGGTTCTATTTAAACTCTATGTATTTTGCTTCGTAAGCATAGATTGAGTTTTAAAAAATAGGATACCAGTTTTTCAAATAACAATCCAAATTTTAGTTATCGTGGTACATACCTGTATTCCCAACTACTGGGGAGGCTAAAGTGGGAGGATTGCTTGAGCCCAGTAGTATGAGGGTGCAGTGAGGTATGATTACGCCACTGTACTCCAGCCTAGGGAACATAGCAGGACCCTATGTCTAAAAGATTGAATTATAAGCAGTTTATTTGGAATCGAATACAACTGATACAAAAGGAAGAACCCTTTTTGGGGAAGGTCTCACATAAGGCCTTCACAGTGAAAGTCTAACATTTCCATTACTATCAATGAATGAGAAACATTTAAATCTTTTTCCAGGACAGATTCACACAGAAAACACCCAACCATTTAGATCTTCAAATAAGATTCTTATGAACAATGAAGAGTTGAATGGTATTTTTAAACAATAATGGCTATTGCCAGTGAAGTGGTGCTAGCAAATATTTAAAGGCTCTTCAGAATAGGAGGGGAGCCTCTGATTGGTAGCTTTTGCTGATTTCTGTGGTATAAATACTCCGACTGTGACCAATTTCATACTACTAATATGACATCACTGAACACAGAGTTATGAATATTTGGGCCAGCTCCACCACAATTTGGCTGTAGCCCAGTCTTGATTATCTAGATTAACTCGGGGGGAAAAAGTATCATTTTGTCAGAAAACATTTTTCTGGTACAGTTGTGACCCTATTAGCCAATCATGTGAGTTTATTTTCCAAAAATACAAGACAACTCATTTAGATTTTTTATATTTCCAGAAAATGTGTGTGAGCCTTATATCACCAGCCTAATGGGCATTGATATAAGGAACCAAATATCTATGTATAGCATTTAAATTTGAAAAGTCAAAATTGGAAAAAAACAACACTTGAATTTTTGCTGCATTAAATACTTACAGTGTTAGTATGGTTGGTATGATTTTGGAAGTTGCAGATAATTGCTAGAAATCATAACATATTTATTGAATACATCCAAAGATCAGAAAAGAGAAAAATAATTGTTTTTCCTAAATTATTCCTAAAGGTTCTGTTGTTATAAAGCACAGATTATATCACTTATAAACTTTTGCCAGGTGCGGTGGCTCATGCCTGTAATCCCAGCACTTTGGGAGGCCAAGGCAAGTGGATCACCTGAGGTCAGGAGTTCAAGACCAGTCTGACCAACATGGTGAAACCCCATCTCTACTAAAAAGTACAAAAATTTGCTGGGCATGATGGCAGGCACCTGTAATCCCAGCTACTTGGGGGACTGAGGCAGAATTGCTTGAACCCAGGAGGCGGAGGTTGCAATGAGCCAAGATCGTGCCATTGCACTCCAGCCTGGGCGACAGAGCAAGACTCTGTCTCAAAAAATAAATAAATAAATAAATTTATTTACACATGCCAAAAATTACTTCTTCAGAGAGTAACATGTATCAGAAGCATTTCTAAATTGGAATGTCATCCCAAAACATATTACATGCCATTTTAAAAGTATTTGAGGTGGGAAAAAGAAAAGTTGAGAAAATAAAAAGTAACTGTAATTATAGTGTAAAATGTGATATTAAGGTTAGTATTAGAGGTTTGAACACCAAGAAAATTAGATTATTTTGTGGTTGCTATCAAGCACCAGGCAATAGATAGGCTTGGGAAGGGATGAGGGATGGGAGGGAGCACTAATATTTAGTTTTCCAAGTAGTAGTTCATTTACAGAAACTATTTTGGTATTTTTTTTAATGTATAAGCATCTCTCTCTCTATAGATAGATAGATAGATAGATAGATATAGTAAATGGTTTCTTGACCAACTAAAGCTTAATGAGAACAAATACTAAAGTATATATAGATTCATATGTATAAGTTTTGCAGCAAGGACCCAAATCATGGTTACTAAAAAAATTACTTTGTTGCCAAAAAGCCTAGAAAAGAAGAAATCAATAATAAGGTAAATGAAAAAAAACCATATCTTTATTGGCCAAATGTGGTGGCTCACACCTGTAATCCTAGCACTTTGGGAGGCCAAGGTGGGCAGATCACCTGAGGTCAGGAGTTATGACCTGCTGGCCAACGTGGTGAAATCCCGTGTCTACTAAATACACAAACATTAGCCAGGCGTGGAGGCACGTGCCTGTAATCCCAGCCACCCGGGAGGCTGAGATAGGAGAATCGCTGGAATCTGGGAGCAGAGGCTGCAGTGAGCCGAGATCGCATCACTGCACTGCCACCTGGGTGACAGAGCAAGACTTTGTCTCAAAAAAAAAAAAAGAAGAAAAACAAATATATCTTTAGAGAATTCCTGTCTCCACTATAGATTTTATACTGGATCACTCTCGAAGTATTAATGAGAAGCCCAAGAGGCTTAACATCCTGTGAAGACTTTATTTCTGGGAATTTTTCATACATTCCACTTAGGTTTTCATGGCCATCAATAAGTATATTAAAATACGAGCAACTGGTATCAATTCAGCATCTTGTTTTTAAGTTTTTATTTAAACCCTTATATCTGTGTAATAATAGGTAGAAATTGCCAACTAATTTTGCCTCTTTTTCTTCCTGCCCCGACACCTGAGCCCTCAACCAACATACAGTAGTTGTCCAGTAAACATTTGTAGATTGAATGAAAAGCAAGAACATGTTTGACCTCTGGAAATGAGAGAAAGAATGCCAAGAAGGATTCCATCACATTGCAAACACATTTAATACAGTGCCTTTCCCACTGTTTTGACTGCAAACCACAATACAAAACACATTTTCCATTGTGACCCAGGACATATATATGAATGTGTGTGTGTATACAATATGTGTTCTTACTATGTACAACTCCTACCTGCTATTGGGTGGTGAAAAACACACCCAAATACAATCATATAAAATTATTCTATTTGTGAAAATTTTACACACACACAGAGACATATAAACTTCTTAGATCAGTTGTCTTAGTGAATATGTGCAAAGTCATACAAATTGCAGGTATATAGTGTCATGGTAAAGTGTAACTACTTACAATTTGTAATATGCCCCGAGTCCTTGTACAGACAAATATAAAGGCTTCCATAGAGAACACAGGCAAAACAAAGGCATACAAGTGACAGATCCAAGTAGTGAACCTAACATCTGTATTTTTCTGTACAGCAAAGGTCACATCATTTTTAAGTAAGAATATGCATAGGACAAAGAAATAAAGATACAAGGTATGGAATCAGTAGGGTGACCAAGTCCAGGCTGGTTTTAATGCCAGTAAGAACATTCCCAAGTCCTAGCATCTTCACTTGTACATTCTTGGCTAATGGGTAGATTAGTCCTAGTAAATCAAAATACCCCCTCAGTGGTCCTGGACAGGGACTTTCTGTCTAGGCTTTTGGGACATTTATATTTCTGAATGAACATCAACATCCCAAGAACTAGGTTGTCTTTCTTTTCTCATGTTTTGTGCCATGTTAAGTTATGTGAATCTTTGGGGGGGAATGAAACTTGTGAGGAGGGGAGAGAAGGCACACTGCTAAAATAAGCACACGTTTATTTTATGAGTAATGAAAACTAGCTAAAACAATATATTGTAATGTTTGTTTAACATTTCTCAACTTTCTAGTCAGCAACATTCAAAGCCTGATATTTTAAAATTGCCTTTATACCTGTACCTGTGCACTGGATCACTTCCAGATTGAGCAGTCAAACCTGTTTAATCCAAATCACTTTGCAAACTTCATTACATTACTTGGGTTTTTTAAAATCCTATCAAATTTAATAAGGACATATCCTACAGCTAGTTATCACTTAAATCTTATTATTTGGTCATTTAGACAAACCAAAGATAGATTAATCCTTTCTTTGATGGCATTAAGGCCTTTAAATGTCAGTGTAAACTTGATGAGTACGTGGGAGCCAGAGCTGTGAGGCATTTGGTATTAAAGGGTTAATCAGATCATTTAGTCCCTGAAGCACCTTTGAGTGCTTTAGCTGGAAAGAAATTGAATGGTTTGGAAATGCTATACTATAAGACAAGTTATAAGTATTATTGTACTTGAAATTTTCAAGAGTGCTTCATAAAAATCTACATTGCTCTCCACTATTCATCTTACTACTCTTACAATATGAGAGGGATTTGCTCATGTATTGGACTGTTGCACAGAAAGGTTATAATTAATCTATGTTACAGTAGATCTGTACCTTTCTTATATTTTGTGCTTTCTCCTGGCTGCTGGATAGTTGACAAGGTGCTTTCAAAATCTTGGAGGAAAATATTTGTAATCTGTCACAAGAAGTTAAGGTTTTCAGTGCACAAGAGCTCTTTCAAATTAATTAAAAACCTTCAGTATAAAAAGTAAACAAAGGATAGAAACACAGTTCACAGAAGAAGAAATACAAATGGATGGTTTTTAAAAATAGTCCACTCCAGTAGTAATCATACTCAGACTTTAAAAATAATAAAGCAAACTTTTTAAAGATAATGAATACCTCTCGTCTAGGTGTGATAAAGTACTAGCCAATGAGCTTAGATAAGAAGATGAAATGATAAATAAATATTGGAAAAGAGACATCATTTTCATTATATGCAGATAAGCTGTGCACCAGGAAAGCACCAGAGTCATCTGTGAAATAATCAGAAGCAATGAGGAAATTGAAATGAGTACTTACATGATATGTAAAACTGTTATGGGTTGAATTATGTCACCCAAAAATGTATGTTGAAGTCCTAACCCCCAATACCTCAGGATGGAACCCTATTTGGAAACAGGTCCTTGCAGAAATAGTTAAGGTCTTAGCTTACTAGAGTAGGGTGGGCCTTTAACCCAGTATGACTGATGTATGAATAAGAAGACACTGTGAAGACATAGTGAGAAGGCCATTGGACAACAGAATTCATGCATTCACAAGCCAAGGATCACCAATGTGACACCAGAACCTAAGAGAAAGGCAGGGAACAGTTTCTCCCCCAAGAGCCTTTGAGAGCATGGCCTTGCAGACACCTCGATTTTGGTTTCTAGCCTCCAGAAATGTGAGACAATAGTTTGTGGTACCTTGTTACAGCAGTCCTAGAAAACAAATACATAGAACCCAAAAGCTTTTCTGTATACCAGCAGTAGCCAAATATAATTGAAAAAAGGGTGTCCAGTGAGAGTCAAAAATACATTTAAGAAGAATGACTTGTACTATATGTGGAGAGTTAATATTGTGAAAATGTGAATTCTCTCTATGTTAATCTGTAAATTCGATGAAATAAAGCACAGAAGGGCTTTGGCAGAGGGGAGAATTTGAGGAAATGGTTCTAAAATCCAATTAAAAAAAATTTTTTAACAGGGAAAAACGGCTGGGGGCAGATCTGAAAAAGAATAGTGATAAGAGCTAGTAAAACTGCTCACTAGTAAAACTAGTTAAAGTTACAATAATTAAATGTACGGTAAAAGAAGAGGATCAAAGAGAATAGAGTCCAGAAGCAAACCCAAATTTATGTGAATATAAATTTAGTATATGATAAACACTATTTCAGATCGTTGGGGAAAAGATAGATCATTCAATAACTGGCTAGCCACTGGGGGAAAAAAATGGAGCTGGATCTCTATTTCACCTCTCACACCAAAATGCATCTCAAATGAGTCAAAAATTTCCGTATAAAATGGAAAAGAATTAAAATTTAGAAGAAAACACTGGTGAATCTAATAGACTAACAATTTTTAAGTAGATAATGCAATGAGGATATAGGGAAATGGAAAATGTAACACACCGTTGATGAGAATATTTTGAAGATGGCAGTTCTCCACAAATTAACATATATTTGTAATACAAGAAGTATTAAACCTGTAAAGAGGAAAATAAGTGGTGAGACTGTTCAAGAATTGAGACAGAGTCTCCCTCTGTAGCCCAGGCTGGAGTGCAGTGGTGCGATCTCAGCTCACTGCAACCTCCGCCTCCTGGGTCCCAGTTCAAGCAATATTCCTGCCTCAGCCTCCCAAGTAGCTAGGATTACAGGTGTGCACCACCATGCCCAGCTAATTTTCGTATTTTTAGTAGAGACGGGGTTTCACCATGTTGGCCAGGCTGGTCTTGAACTCCTGACCTTGTGATCCGCCCGCCTCAACCTCCCGAAGTGCTGGGATTACAGGCGTGAGCCACTGTGCCTGGCCAAGAAAATCTTAAAAATGGAGAATTGGTGAGGGAGAAAGAGGATAAATGTAGGAGACATTGCAGTTGGATATTTGAAATTTAAGACTCCTGCATGTAAAACAGTGAAACTGGCATGAGATTGAACTGTCAGAATAAAGTAGAAAACCCACACCATACCCAAATATATATCAATACATAAGTATCTGATAGAGGTGGCATCTTAAGTTTGTGGTAAAAGGATGGTTAATTCCCATCCCAATAAATAGAAAAGTCAGTTCTTGAGAAAAATAAAAATAGATTTCTGTCTCATCTCACACAATAAAATAAAGCTTAAATAGATTAAAGAATTTATGCAACAAATATTTCTCAAAATTAGCTAGGCATTATTCTGGTCCTAGGACGCAGTGGTGAGCAAGACAAAGATCTCTGCTTTTAAGGAGGATACAACTCATAGAGGTTGATAATAAATAAGCCAGAAAATATCGGAGGCATGTTCTGTGCATAAAATGAAAACAAGCTGGTGTGATAGAGAACAATCAGATGTTGAGGGAAAGCCTCTCTGAAGAGATACTTAAGCTAGGCTCTGATTCAGAACCTCAACAGAGAGAAGTGTATTTATCACAAGCAAAAGAAAAGCTACTGTTACGCCTCAGACAAGACAAATCTAGGTGAGTTCAAAGAAAGGAGACCAGTGAGGCTAGAGTTAAGTGAATGATGGGGAAAGTAGTACATGAATTTTTAGGACTTTGTAAACGAAGGAAAGCAATTAAGGTTCTATTCTAATGAGAAGCCACAGATTTTAAGCAAGAGAGTGACGGTTTAATTACAGCATTGTTTAAAGATCTCGTTGCTCTTAGAAACTGAGTCATAGGGGGCAAAAGTGAGAGCAGAGAAAGGCTGCTATAATAGTACAAAGGTAAATGTAAGAAATAAAACATAAAAAAAAATTTTACTTAAGATTTAATCTGCAAATGGAAAATCAATCTCTAAAAACAAAGATTACATTTTGTTGAACAAGAAATTGTGAATGTATTTTTCAAAATAGAATTAACTAAATTACATGACAAACATCAGACTAGGATAAAAGATTAAGGATTTTAGAAGATAATTAATATTTTTAATATATTAGAAAAGGCCAGGCATGGTGTCTCGCATCCATAAACCCAACACTTTGGGAGGCCAAGGCAGGAAGATTGCTTGAGCCCAGTAGTTTGAGGCCAGCCTGGGCAGCATAGTGAGATCCCATCTCTATTAAAAATATATATATATACACACACACGTATATATACACATGTATATGTACGTATATATACACATACGTATATGTATGTATATATACGTGTGTATATATATATTTTTTTAATAGAGATGGGATCTCTATTAAAAATGGAGCTGGAGCCATTATACATATATATATATATGAAGATAGATCAGTTACTTTTGATTTGGCCATCCCCTTCTCTGTAGCCAAAGTTATATCTAGTTCTTTTTATTGGGAAATTTTAGGAAAAACTCACTGAATTCTTCTCAAATCTTTTTCCTTTTTTAATAAACTCAAAAGACATGAGTCTTCCATTTTTGTCCTCCAGTGCCTCACTAAACATCACCGACACACACTGTCCACACCTGTCCTCATTCCCTTTCATCTGCCAGTACACACAAATCTTAGGGAGCCTTATGGTTCCTGTTTTGTAGTCTGAAGGGAGTAGCACAGTAAGGCCAATTGGATACAAGGAAAAGCACATCAGCTGATACTACATAGTGCTTCACATGTCTGCATGTGCCTGAGCCATCATGGAGAACAGTTGAGTATATAGCAATTAAGAGCCCTGACTCTGGAGCCAAACAGCTTGAGTTCAAATCTGCTTAGCTGTATGACTTCATGATTCAGCAAGTTACTTAATTTCCAAAATAAAACCTGCTGGTAAAGCCAAGCCAGAAAAAAAAGCCATCAGAGAATGAATGTTTTTAATAAATTTAAAAAGCTCTAACCACCCAACCTGGATCAAGAAAGCAGGCACAACTGCTCCTGCTTCCACCACTGGCAACCAGCTCTGCTGAGATAAGTATCCCAGGGCATGGGTATCTACCCAGAGGAAGTGAGGGGAGTGCTTGAAATGGAATTTTGAACTAATTATCATGGGAGCAAGCTGAACATTCTGAAAGCATCTGATACCTGCCAGAGGATGGATTGGGTGAAGAAATGCAGAGAAAAATTAAAGGCAGTTTTAGAAATAAGTCCACTTGGTCAGGTGTGGTGGCTTACGCCTGTAGTCCCAGCACTTTGGGAGGCCAAGGCGGGCGGATCACGAGGTTAGGAGTTCGAGACCAGCCTGGCCAAGATGGTGAAACCCCCGTCTCTACTAAAAATACACAAAATTAGCTGGGTGTGGTAGCACGAGCCTATGGTCCCAGCTACTCAGGAGGCTGAGGCAAGAGAATCGCTTGAACCCAGGAGGTGGAAGTTGCAGTGAGCCAAGATCACATCACTGCACTCCAGCCTGGGCAACAGCATGAGACCTCATCTCAAAAAAAAAAAAAAAAAAAAAAGAAAAGAAATAAGTCTGCTTATTTAAAAATCTCTTTAAAAAGTAAACAAAAATAATGTTACAGGTGAGTAAGAAAAGGCAAACATCCCATTAGGGAAAAAAAGAGCAAATAACACGAATAGTCAATATGTAAAAGGAGGAGTACAAATTACCAGCAAATATATGAATGTTTATGGTCAACCTCAAAAATAAGTAAAGAAATGCAAATTTGAACAATGAGATTCCCCTACCTTCCAGTCAATTTGACAAGGAATTTTTAAACTTCTTGTACAAACATGGGAAATTTGGGTAAGAGTCACTTCAGTACACTGTGGTAGAAGTAGAAATAAGCAATAAGAATATAATGCCTTTCTGGGCATGGTGGCTGACGCCTGTAATCCCAACACTTTGGGAGGCCAAAGCAGGCAGATCACTTGAGGCCAGGAGTTCAAGACCAGCCTGACCAACATGGTGAAACCTCGTCTCTACTAAAAATACAAAAATCAGCCAGGCATGGTGGCAGGCACCTGTAGTCTCAGCTACGTGGGAGGCTGAGGCAGGAGAATTGCTTGAACCGGGACCCGGGAGGAAGAGGTTGCAGTGAGGCAACATGGCGCCACTGCACTCCAGCTTGGGCAACAGAGTGAGACTTTGTTTCAAAAAAACAAAAATAATGCCATAAAAATGTGCATTCCCTAAAACCATTAGGTGAAATACTACTGACAAACTATACTAATGGTTTAGGCTGATAAGAGCTAAACCCTCTGATTGATTTAACCTCACTAAAACAGTTACAGCCAGACACTACAGGACTCCTAATGAGATGCAATAGAAAGAACACAGTACTGTCTCTGAAGTACTTTTGCCCAAGTGTCAAACCTGAAACCGGTCAAACCTCTGGCTCTAACTACCAGTGTATAGGAAATGCTGAGGGCAGAGGAATATATTAAATGACACCACCAGGATGTGGAAATTCTCCAGGACAAAAGACATAGTTTTTTCAATAAATTCAAATAAATAAATATGTGGACCTTGTTTGGACTCTCAACTTGTTCAAATACTTTTTTAAAAAAAATGTGTGAAACAATTGGAGAAATTTGAACAGTTACTAATTAATTGATGATGTTAAAGCATTAATGTTAATTTTTTAAGTGTGGCAATATTATTGTGATTATGTTTGTGGGGGAAAAAAGATCAAGGGGTGATACGGTTTGGCTGTGTCCGCACCCAAATCTCAATTTGAATTGTAGCTCCCATAATTCCCACGTGTTGTTGTGGGAGGGACCCAGTGGGAGATAATTTGAATCAGCGGAGCGGTTTCCCCCATATTGTTCTCGTGGTCGTGAATAAGTCTGACGAGATCTGATGGGTTTATCAGGGGTTTCCGCTTTTGCGTCTTCCTCATTTTCTCTTGCCGCTGCCAGATAAGAAGTGGCTTTCGCCTCCAACCATGATTCGGAGGCCTTCTCAGCCATGTGAAACTGTAAGTCCAATTAAACTTCTTTTTCTTCCCAGTCTCGGGTATGTCTTTATCAGCAGTGTGAAAACTGACTAATAAACAGGGTAAGTGTGTCACATTTTTTAGAGATTCTGTTGAAGTGTGTATTAACTACGTTACAACATGGCTGAGTTTTTCTTTCAAATAACCCAACAGGATGTGGGATATGGAGTGGGGAGGCATAGGTAAAACAAACTTGACAATGTGTTGACCACTGAAACTCATTCATGGGTATACGTGAATTCATCATACTTTTCTCTCTACTTTTCTATAGGTTTGAAACACTCAAAATGTTGTTGATGCATACTTTTATAAGAAAACTATAAGGAGAGTGTAAACAAATGTGACACTGGCTGCCCCAGGAGAACAGAGAAAGGAACCAGTACTGTAGAAGGGAACAGAAGGAATTTAAACTTTATCTGCACTGTTTAATTCATTCATTTTTAAAACCATTACGAGGTCAGGAGATCGAGACCATCCTGGCTAACATGGTGAAACCCCGTCTCTACTAAAAATACAAAAAAAAAAAAAAAAAAAAATTAGCCGGGCACCTGTAGTTCTAGCTACTGGGGAGGCTGAGGCAGGAGAATGGCATGAATCCGGGAGGCAGAACTTGCAGTGAGCCGAGTGAGCCACTGCACTCCAGCCTGGGCAACAGAGCAAGACTCCGTAACAAAAACAAAACAAAACAAAAAACCATTACTGAATATTCGTTAATCAATCTTTTCTTATCATATGACCTATGGAAAAGAAAGTTATACTTTTAATTATAGCAGAAAAGAATAAAGTCACATTATAAAATGGAAACCTTATTTTGTATAGTGCTTTGTAGTTTGCAAACCTCTTTCACGTACATTATGTAGTTTGGAACACAAATGGTATTTTCCACTTCTTCAAACCAGCCTTTGATACTTTGAAAAAAGCAGGTGGTGTTATTCTATATTTACATATGGAAACTGAGGCTTGCCAAAGGTCACAGAGATGGCACAATGAAATGTCTAATAAGCCAGCTGTGTCTGTGTAATATGAGAGAAATTCCTCATTTATGACATTGCCATCGAGCAAGCTAACGTCCATGACTGGCTAACTCTACCATGAGTTGTTTCGAAGTAGGATAAAGAGGAAAGTGTTTAGGGGTGGGCGCGGTGGCTCATGCCTGTAATCCCAGCATTTTGGGAGGCCAAGGCAGGCGGATCACCAGAGGTCAGAAGTTTGAGACCAGCCTGGCCAACATGGTGAAACCCTGTCTCTACTAAAAATACAAAAATTAGCTGGGTGTGGTTGTGGGTGCCTGTAATCCTACTCAGGAGGCTGAGGCAGGAGAATCACTTGAACCCGGGAGGCAGAGGTTACAGTGACCTAAGATCGCGTCACTGCACTCCAGCCTGGGTGACAGAGAGAGACGCCATCTCAAAAAAAAAAAAAAGTAAAGTGTTTAAATAAAATAAAGAAAATATTTTTTCAAGTTTTTCAAGTAAGAACTTCTTAAAACACAAAAAAGTGAAATACACAAAGAAAAAATTGATCAATCTGACATGAAAAAGAACTACAAAATGGAAAGACTAGTCACAAACTAGAAAAATGTATTTATAATACATCTAACAAAAGTTTGGTATCCAGAATGTATGTGTAGATCACTAAAAACCAGTAGGAAATAGCTTAATAGAAAAATAGGCAAAGAACACAAGGTGGCATTTCACAAAAGAGCCGGAAAATGATCAATAAATACTTCAAAGGAGCACCTACTTCATTTGTAATCAAAGAAAGTTACAAGATAGGCCGGGCGCAGTGGCTCAAGCCTGTAATCCCAGCACTTTGGGAGGCCAAGATGGGCGGATCACGAGGTCAGGAGACCGAGACCATCCTGGCTAACACGGTGAAACCCTGTCTCTACTAAAAATACAAAAAAAAAAAAAAAAAAAAAAAAAAAAAATTAGCTGGGTGCGGTGGCGGGCGCCTGTAGTCCCAGCTACACGGGAGGCTGAGGCAGGAGAATGGCGTGAACCCGGGAGGCGGAGCTTGCAGTGAGTGGAGATTGCACCACTGCACTCCAGCCTGGGCGACAGAGCAAGACTCGGTCTCAAAAAAAAAAAAAAAGAAAGTTACAAGATAGGTGCTTTGTGCAATACTTATTCAGAAATGAGATGTAAAAGTTACTACACAGTTATAAATGCATATTTCATGTTCCAACAATGGTAAGGTGTTACCCTCTTTTGAACTGCCAAGACTCCCCTACTGCTTTTTTAAGATATTTTCTTTAGAGGAGTTTTAGGTTCACAGCAAAACTGAGTGGAAGGTACAGAGATTTCCCATACACCCTCCACCCTCTGACCCCACACATGTACAACCTCCCCATCATCAGCATTCCACCAGAGTGGTACATTTGTTACAACTGATGAACCTACCTTGGCACGTCATGATCATCAAAAATTCATAGTTTAAGCTGGGCGCGGTGGCTCATGCCTGTAATCTCAGCACTTTGGGAGGCCAAGGTGGGCAGATCACTTGAGGTCAGGAGTTCGAGACCAGCCTGGACAACATGGTGAAACCCCGTCTCTACTAAAAATACAAAAATCAGCCAGGCATGGTGGTGCATGCCTGTAATCTGAACTACTCAGGAGGCTGAGATAGGAGAATAGCTTGAACCCGGGAATCGGAGGTTGCAGTGAGCCAAGATCGTACCACTGCACTCCAGCCTGGTTTACAGAACGAGACTCCATCTCAAAAAAAAAAAAAAAAAAAAAAAAAAAAAAAATCATAGTTTACATTAAGGTTCACTCTTGGTGTTGTACATTCTATGTGTTTGGACAATGTTACATATCCATCATTATAGTATTGTACAGAGCATTTTCACTGCCCTAAAAAATCCTCTGTGCTTCAGCTATTCATCCTTCCTCCATCCCCAACCCCTGGCAATCACTGATCTTTTTACTATCTTCATATTTTGCATTTTCCAGAATGTCATATAATTGGAATCATATAGTATGTAGCCTTTTCAGATTCACTTCTTTCACTTAGTAATATACATTTAAGGTTCCTCCATGTCTTTTCATGGCACTGAAGGAAATTCACTGTCTGGCCAGGCATGGTGGCTCATGCCTGTAGTCCCAGCACTTTGGGAGGTTGAGGTGGGCAGATTGCTTGAGCTCAAGATTTCAAGACCAGCCTGGGCAACATGAAAACCCATCTCTACAAAAAAATACAAATATTACCCGGGCATGGTGGTGCACAACTATAGTCCTAGCTACTTGGGAGACTGAGGTAGGAAGATCCCTTGAACCCAGGAGATTGAGGCTGTCGTGAGCTGAGACTGTGCCACTGCACTTTAGTCTGGGCAACAGAGCAAGACTCTGTCTCAAAAAAAAAAAAAAAAAAAAAAAAACAAGAAAGAAAGAAAAAAGAATGAAAAGAAAATTTACTGTCTGGTTGTATTATAGTTTATTTATCCATTCACCTACTGAAAGATATATTGGTTGCTTCTAAGTTTTGGCGATTATGAATAAAGCAACTAAAAACATTTATGTGCAGGTTTTTGTTTGGACATAAGTTTTCAACTCCTTTAGGTGAATACCAAGGAGTGTAATTGCTGGATCATATGGTTAAGAGTATGTTTAGCTTTGCAAGAACCTCCAAACTGTCTTCCAAAGTGACTGTAATATTTTGCATTCCGCCAGCAACAAGTGAGAATTTTTGTTGTTCCACATCTATGTCAGCATTTGGTATTGTCAGTGTTGTAGATTTTGACCATTCTAATAGATGTGTAATGGTAGCTCATGGTTGTTCTAGTTTGCATTTCCCTGATGTGGAGCATCTTTTCATATACTTATTTCCCATCTGTATGTCTTCTTCGGTGAAGTGGTTGTTAAAGTCATTTAGCCCATCTTAAAATTGGGTTATTGTTTTCTTATTTTTGAGTTTTAAGAGTTCATTGTATATTTTAGATAACAGTCCTTTGTGAGATGTATCTTTTGCAAATATTTTTTCCCAGTCCGTGGCTTGTCTTCTCATTCTCTTGACATTGTGTTTGCAGAGCAGAGGTTTTTAATTTCAGTGAAGTATAGTTAATCAGTTATTTATTTCATGGATCATGACTTTGTTTTTGTATCTAAAAAGTCAACACCAAACCCAACGTCATCTAGGTTTTCTCCTTTGTTATCTTCTAGAAGTTTTAAAGTTTTGTATTTACACTTAGGTCTATGATACATTTTGAGTCCATTCTTTTGAAGAGTGTAAGGTCTTTTGTGAAGGGTGGAACTCTATTTTTTTGCATTTGGACATTTAGTTGTTCCAGCACTATCTGTAGAAAAGACCATCTTTGCTCCATGTTCTTACCTTTACTTCTTTGTCAAGATCATTTGACTATATTTATGTGTATCTATTTCTGGGCTTCTGTTTTGTTCTATTGGTCCACTTGCCTATTCTTTTGCCAGTACCACACTGTCTTGATTACTGTAGCTTTGTAGTAACTCTTGAATTTGGTAGTGTCAGCCTTCCACCTTTGCCCTTCCCCTTCAACGTGGTATTAGTTATTCTCGGTCTTTTGCTTCTCTATATAAATTTTAGCATCAGGCCGGGTGCAGTGGCTCACACCTGTAATCCCAGCACTTTGAGAGGCTGAGGCCAGTAGATCATCTGAGGTCAGGAGGTCCAGGCCTGACCAACATGGTGAAACCTCATCTCTACTAAAAATACAAAAACTATCTGGGCGTGGTGGCAGGTGCTTGTAATCCCAGCTACTTGGGAGGCTGAGGCAGGAGAATCACTTGGACCCAGGAGGCGAAGGTTGCAGTGAGCTGAGATCGTGACATTGCACTGCAGCCTGGGCAACAAGAGTGAAACCTCATCTCAAAAAAAAAAAAAAAAAAAAAAAAAATTAGAATCAGTTTGCTGATTCTTACAACTTTAGGTTATAATTTTTGAGGTGACACATTCTCTGATAAACATCACTTATTTATGCATATTTAGTGTTCCTTCCCACAGGAGACTTCATTTTTGAAGTCAGGTGTGGCCATGTGACTTGAATAATATGCTGAGATTTGGCTGTGATTGCATTGAATCTCTAGATCAAGTTAAGAAGAACTAACATCTTGAGAATATTGTCTTCCTATCCATTAATCTCAAATGTCCCTCTATTTATTTAGTTCTTGTATTTCATTCACAAAAATTCTATAGTTTTCCTCATATAGATCCTATACTTACTTTGTTAGATTTATTCCTAAGCATTTCATTTTTGGGGGGTGCTAATATAAATAAAATGTGTTTAAAATTTCAAATTTCACTTTTTCATTGCTGGTATATAGGAAAGCAGTAGACTTTTGTATATTAACCTTGTATCCTGAAGTTTTTCTATAATCACTTTTTACTTCCAGGAGATTTTTGTCAATTCTTTTGGGTTTTCTATATAGACAATCACCTGATCTGTGCATAAAGATAGTTTTATTTCCTCCTTCCCAATCTGTATACTTTTTATTTTATTTTCTTGTCCTGTTGCATAAGCTAGGACTTCCTCTCTGATGTTGAAGAGTAGTGGTGAGAGGGGACATTCTTGCCTTGTTCTCGATATTCATGGGAAAGCTTCCAGTTTCTCACCATTAAGCATAATGTTAGCTATAGGTTTGTCACGGATATTCTTTATCAAGTTAGGAAGTCTTCCTCTATTCCTCTCACTAGTAACTCTCTTATTGAGAGTTTTTATCATGAATGCATGTTTGATTTTGTCAAATGCTTTTTCTGCATCCATTGATATGATCATGTGAGTTTTCATTTTTAGCCTGTTGATGTGATGGATTACATTAATTCATTTTTGAATGATGAGCCAATCTTGCATACCTGGGATAAATCCTGCTTGGCTGTGGCTTATAAGTCTTTTTATACATTTTTGAATTCTATTTGCTAGTATTTTGTTGAGGATTTTTGCATCTACTAACATGTTCATGAGTGATAGTGACCTGTAGTTTTCTTTTCTTGTAATGTCTTTGTCTTTGTCTGGTTTGGAATGCTGCCTTCATAGAATGAGTTAGGAAGTATTCCCTCGGCTTTTATCCTCTAAAAGAGATTATAAAGAATTGGTATAATTTCTTCCTTAAATATTTGGCTTAATTGTCCAGTGGACTTATCTGGGCCTGGTGCTTTCTGTTTTGGAAGGTTATTAATTACTGATTCAATTTCTTTAATAGATATCGACCTATTCATATTTTCTATTTTTTCTTATATGAGCCAACCCTTTTTTAAATTTACAAATATCTCTTTCTAGGTTATAATTTTTGAGGTGACATGTTCTCTGATAAACATCACTTATTTATGCATATTTAGTGCTGCTTCCCACCCGAGAATTGGACACATCCATTTTTGAAGTCAGGTGTGGCCACGTGACTTACTTTGGCCAATGAAATTGGTGTAGGTGACAAGAGTCACCTCTGAGCAGAAACTTTAAGATCTAGCACATAGTCCTCCATGTTTTCTCATCCCTCTGCCTGATATGCAGGAATGTACTATGAAGAGTCTGCTCCATTAGCCTAGGCCCTAGGGAAAAGAGCATATAACAGAATAATGGACATGTAATTTGAGTAAGAAATAAACCCTTGTTGCTTCTGAGATTTGGCTTCTGAGATTTTAAGTTGTTTGTTACTGCAGCATAACCTAGCCTGTCTTCACTGATACGCCTTTCTTCACTCAATTCTAAAAAACAAGATCGACTCTCAATTAACCCTTTTTTATTATAAACATTTCCCTTTGGACTATACATTGTCTTTAAAGGTGTCAACTGCCACTATATGTACTACTGGGCACGCCCATAAAAGAAGGACAAATCTGTTTTCTGTAGCTCTAGAAAAATTCATGAAGTTCACCATGATTGAACCTGTTTAGAAAACACATGGCCATACTTAAACTAGTTCCTATGGCTGGAGTAATGTAACATCCTAGTTAGCCTGAGCCTGGGTTATGACTGATTCTTGAGTCAATTGCTGTGGATAAAGGAATAAGATACACTGAGAGCTTAAATCAACCAAAGGACCATCCCTGAATCTAGGGCTGGGTGAGGTCCATATAAATCTTAGGGTTTTATGCCCAGTTGTACCAGGCAGCCCACATGCCTGGTACCAGCACCAGAGGGAGCAGAGTAGACCCCATTCACACTGAGTGTTCATGATTTGTTTCGAGCTCTCTAGTAGCTCCTGGAAGAACAACCAAAGGTCTTGCCTTCATCTTTCCTAATTCAGAACTCTCCCAGTGCTAAAGCGGCCACTGGCATTTGTGGTTACTGCATGAGGGAACTTTTGAGCATGATGTGGAAGTTCACTTTCTTGATTGTGGTCATGGTTTCACAGGTTTCTGCATACGGTAAAATTTATCAAATTGTACATTTCAAGTATGTACAATTCAAGTTTATTTTATGTTAATTATACTTCAAAAGAGCTGTTTTTTAAAGAAAGGATGTTGGGCAGTTCACCACTGGGAGGCTCAGGCCTACACAATTAAGAGCAATCCCCGAATGAAGCCTCAGAACAGGTCCTGATAGGACACTATGCCTGTTAGTACTGCCTACATGGCTACCTCTGAGCACTGGACACAAGCAGTACCTCTCTGCCATGGCTGTTCCAGGAACTCAATCTGGCTGCTGCCGCCATCGTAAACAGAGAAAGCACTGCATTACCCTCCTTGCTCTGCAACACCAGCTCCCCTTTCAGTCTAGGTGAATGGGTCTGATAGTGTAGCTTAGGACATGGGTTCATGCCCTTGCTTTGGCAAGTGAGGCTTGGGAAAGCAACTGTTCGACATTTTTCTGCTACTATCATGTGAAGTACGCTCTGCCTCTAGAGCACTTGTGGGTATGTGGTGGGAAATGGGTATTCAGATGCTGAAAATGACAACTGAAAGGCATGCATGATAAGAGTTTTCAGACAGGAATAGAGTTGCTCGGGGTGCCTATGGAGAAGACAGAGAGGAGGAGCCTTGAAGGATAGTGGGATGTAAGTATGGAAGGCAAGCAGTTCCGATGGTGCTGGGGAAGAGCTGTGCGTCTAAGAAGGGGGTTGAGAAAGGTAATAAAGTTTCTAGCCTGTGTGAGTGGAGGTCTGGCTGGACTCAGGAGTCATGGTGGGAAGCTAAGTTGGACCAATAGTCCGGCCAGGTATGAAGGATCTTGGAAGCCAAACAGGAGCTTGAACTTAGGTGGCACAGGCAATGTGGAGGCTCAGTCAGACCTTCTTGAGCAGCAATGTATCTCTAGTGTTTGAGTGATTCAGTCATTTATTCATCAAATCTTGAGTGTGTAAGGTAGTGGGAATAGAATAATGAATAAGGGAAGTACAGTCTCTGTCTCAAGCAATTCCAGTTTAGTGGAAAAACAAACAGCAGACAAGCAAATACAATATAGTGTGGAGATAGAATAAGAAAGCCCTAGGGACTTTAGGAGCTGCAGGGATGGGGACATTCAACATCCACTATGGGTGATAGGGAAGGCTTCCTCAGGGAAGTGAGATTTCAGTTGAGACCTGAAACATTCCAGTGAAAGGAAACAAACTGCTTGGATTCCCACCCTCAAAACTCACCCCAAGGTTTCATAAATGGGATATAGATTATTAGTTTTGTGTTTAAGAGCATGGGCCTTGGAGTGGCACTGTTGGGCCCCAAGCCCTACTCTGTCATTCATGAGCTATGTGAACTTGGACATTTGACTTCATTCGAGCTGTAATTTCTGCAGATACAGAAGCAGAATGATAACAGGCCTGGCCTCATAGGATGTAGCATCTCTGGCACTTTATATCAAACGTCACACACAGTAAGTTCTTTCATCAGCCAGGGCCCCACCAGGAAAACAGAAACCAAGAATTGCAAAGGCATGGAATTTAATGCAGGGATGTGGTTACCTACGTGATGGAAGAGCTGAAAGCCAAACAGGAGATGGTGAAGCAATCAGAGATTAGCAACAGCAGAGAGCTGCTGCCACCCCACGCTGGAGGAACAAAGGGAAAAAAAGGTTTTCTGGAGCCCAGGGTCCAGGACTGCCTGCTGCAGTTAGAATTAGGGCAGGACCACCTGGGAAGAACTGGAGCCAATCTTCTGCTCCGAGGGCCTGTTTCCACCGCCCTGGGAAAAGGGATGGGAGTCTATTGTCAATGTAATCTGGCTGAGCTGGACAACTTGACATTGCAGAAAATTGACATTTGTTAGGTTATCTCATGGAGAAAGACAGCACTTGACATCTCCCCTGCTCCTTTTAAAAGCAAACAATTTTCTGATGAGTTATCCAGAGTCCTGGGGGTAAAATGGACACAAGACGAAACTGAGGAAAATAACCTGTCAGTCTTTGCCTGCTCCAAACTCTCATTTTGGAGAGACTTTCCTCCTGCAGAGCAGAGACCACCTCCCTCCCTCAAACCAGCATCTACTCCCCTGACTTCTCCGGTGTGGGGGACGTCCAGCGGCCACTGACAATGCCGCGGCTGGGCAGGCTTCCCAGGGAGGAGTGCCCGGTTCATCTGGTTCGTGCTGGTGTCTTCCTCCCCTCTTCCCTGACAAAAGCGACTGTCAGCTCACAGCCTCTTTCTCTGACCAGAAA
This sequence comes from Macaca mulatta, assembly GCF_049350105.2. Taxonomy (NCBI): domain Eukaryota; kingdom Metazoa; phylum Chordata; class Mammalia; order Primates; family Cercopithecidae; genus Macaca; species Macaca mulatta. The sequence continues at coordinate 84,015,863 of NC_133411.1, read as the reverse complement.
GCCCTGAGGAAATGGAAAGGGGAGCCTTCTCTGAGTCCTCCGACGCTGTGGCCTCCTTTTAAAGATCTACGGTATAAGGAGCCTAGACACTGTAACTTGGCCTTGGCCATGGGTTGCCCCGGGGGCGTCTCGCAGCCTCCTTACCAGCGACTGCTCAGCCAGGCAGGGCAGCTAACACCACTGCCCTGATTCCTCCACTCTCCACTCCCGCCAGCTCAAAGTAGACCCTCCGCTCCCTCCGCCCCTTCCAGATTATTGGCAGAGTACAATTTCGTTCGCAGGTAAAGCCAGTTAAGGGTAGTTCTCTTCGGAATATCCAGCCTTCATATCCGCTTCCACCAAAGACAGAGATAGACATCCCAGGAGCAGTGGGAAATTTATGACTAAGAATAAAAGCCACATGTTTCTGTTAGGGGAAAGGCTACATTGAAAATGAAATAGTTAAATTGTTTATAAATAGGCAGGGAAGTTAGCAAACACTTGAGTGAAGAAATAGCTGGTCCTGTAGACAAAATAAAAGACGAGCAGTAGTCACATAGTGATTTCTAACATGAACACCGAATTAGAACCTGTTCATCCATTCATGACACAAGCGTTCATTCAACACCTACTGTGTGCCAGGCACCATGCTAGGCTCTGGGGATACAAAATGGAGAAGCTCGTGACCCAGTAACTAACCCTTATAGCAGTAGTGGACCAAGTGGTGTGAGAAAGGCTTGATAAGGTCCTATGGGAGCCCAGAGGAAGGGGCCAACAGGAACCGTTCAGTTTGGATTCCATATACTATGCCACGGCTGTCCAAGTCATCTCAAGTAGGAGGTCATATGAAAAACTCTCAGAGAGTTGTAAGAAGACTCCTGGATCCCACAGAATGTGGTTAGCTGCAGTAACAGAACACCTGACTGACACTGTTTTGAACAGCGGTGCTCCTCACCACTAGGGAGGTCTGGCAGTGGGTGGTCCTGAGCTCAGTCCAGCAGTTTATTGATGTGATTGAGGGCTCAGGCTGTCTGGACCTTTTTGGCTTTCACATTTTCAGGCTGTAGGGACTGTCTTCCTTCTGGCACCAAGACGGCTGCTACTACCCTGGTGGGCAAGTCATCTACATTTTTTTGGATGTCCATCTCCTATAAAATGAGGGATGTGATTAAATCATGAGTAAGTGCCAGGTACAGTGGCTCATGCCTGTAATCCCAGCACTTGGGGAGGCCAAAGCGGGCAGATCACTTGAGGCCAGGGGTTTGAGATCAGCCTGGCCAACATGGTGAAACCCCATCTCTGCTAAAAATACAAAAATTAGCAGGGCGTGGTGGCATACACCTGTAATCCCATCTACTCAGGAGGCCAAGGCAGGAGAATGGCTTGAACTTGGGTTAAAAGGTTGCAAAACACAGCAGACACAATTATTTTCCTCATACTTAATAACAGCCTCAATACTTTACATTTTAATTTTCTGTAAATCTGTCACTGGGCTGGGCACAGTGACTCACGCCTATAATCCCAGCATTTTGGGAGGCTGAGGTGGGTGGATCACCTGAGGTCAGAAGTTCGAGACCAGCCTGACCAATGTGGTGAAACCCCGTCTCTACTAAAAATACAAAAATTAGCTGGGCATGGTGGCAGGTGCCTGTAATCCCAACTACTTTGGAGCCTGAGGCAGGAGAATTGCTTGAACCCGGGACTGAGGTTGCAGTGAGCCAAGATCGTGCCATTGCACTCTAGCCTGGGCGACAGAGTGAGACTCTGTCTCAAAAAATAATAATAAATAATAGATACATCCATCATTAACTTTTTCCAGATGCTTCAACAAATTTGTCAAACAACTGGTGAATTAATTTCTCCACATTTTGAAACATCACATTAGTGTTTTGATACAGAGCCCTCCCTCCTGGAGCCTCCATCCTCCTCTGGCTCCACCTGGAACTGGGAGCAGCTCTCTGCCACACAGGTATCCTCCTGATGGTGTCTTTTTTTGCCTTGTAGTGAGCCCTCTTTTTCCAGAATCCCATGTCTATGTGTTTTTTATTCTTTCTGGAATTCTGTTACACAGATATTAGACCTTCTGGACTGATCTTCTGTACATGTGCTGTCCAACATGGTAGCCCCTTGCCACTTGTGGGTATTGAACATTTGAAACACATATTATCCAACTTGAGGTATGTTGTAAGACACAGTTTGACAAAAAGATTGTAAATATTTCGTTAATAATTTTATGTTGATTACATGTCAAAATGATATGGTCTTGGGTTTATTGGGTTAAATAGAATATATTATAAAAATTAATCCTGACTGTTTATTCTTACCTTTTTAATGTGGCTAATAGAAAAATTAAATTACAAATGCAGCTTGTAGTGTATTCCTATTGCATAGCACTGCAATACATATTTGATTGTATTATCTTTTCTATTTTTCCATCTCTTTGTTTATTCTGTTTTCTGGGAAATTTCACTAATTTCACCTTCCAAGCCTTCTACTAAACTTTTTATTTCATCTCAGTGATCATCTTTTTAATTTCCAAGAGTATTTTTGTTGATCTCTCATCCTTCCTTTTATGTATCATTTTACACTTAGTTTATGAATGCAGTATTTTCTCATCTCTCGGATTTTGTAATTCTAGTTCTCTTGACATTTTATTCTGCAATCTGCACTATTCTAGTATGTTACAGCCTGCTTCATTCTCTTGATTTGGTCTCTATCTTTCACCTTGGAGGCTTTCCTCAACCATTTAAAGCTTCTTGTTCATATTCATGAAGCACCAAAAAGCTTCCTGGAATGCTGTGTGCACTGGCTTGTTCTCTGGTGGTCTTTATTATGGGTTGCTGAGGTGGAAAACTAAACTTTCTTTGAGAGACACCACCACCACTCCCCAAGTGTCAGTTATGGAGTCTTTTTCTCTGGCTGTGTACTTTTTTGTTTCTCTAGAGAAGAATCCTCCAGGCTGCTGTCTTGGTAAGTAGTTGGGGAAGGAGACTGGCATTTTAGGAATGGGAAAGACAGATTGGGAGCTAAGTGTCCATTTTTCACTTAATTCCACTATTTTTCAGTGCCTACTCATCCCTGGCCTCTCTGATAGTTTCCAAATTCAGATTGCCTCTGGTTCAAGTTATCTAGAGAATAAACTTTCTACTTCTTGGCAAGGTTGAGGTAGTCACCTGAGTGGGTGCCAGCATTGAAAAGGGGAAGTGTCTTATTCCAGCTGTGAGGTCCTCTATCATGCTGTAGGACGAAGGGTTTCACTTCTCCTTTTTGGCACTAAGAAGTACTTACCCCTATAAATACTTGGGTTGTAACTTTCTCTATTCTGCTAAGTCAGTTACCACTGCTCTTTCTGTTTTATCATTGTTAAAAAACCGTGTTTCAGTCTTTCATCTACTGTTGCCTCTTGTCCTGTTGTTGTCCTTGTGAGTCATTTAAAATTATTTAGTATTTTCTTAGTAGGCTTTTAGTAAAGAGAGGAGATCAATGCATGTGGTCAATTTCCTTATCTGTACCTAGAAGCCCTGTTTCTATCCTGAGCTCTAGTTATTCACGTTTTTATTTTCTCCTCTAGGATATAGCAGCTTCCTTGGGGGCAGGATCAAGGACTGCTTTATCTTGGAGTCCACCCACCACTTCCTTCCTAGCATCTACCTTTAAGTTTGTACATACTAACTGCTCAACATTGAAGGAAATCATTCATGCAAATTATCTCTACTTTTGAATCTTATTAGTTCCCTGTGTACCTTGGGATAAGTCACTTCTCCTTCCCGGGTCCCAAGAGGAGAAACAGAGTCTGTTCTCAGGATGATTCCTAAGGCCCCATTCAGTTTTAACATTCTAAGAATCCATGTGCCCAGTTTCTTTATTACTTTTGCCTGTTTGCTAGTGTAAATTATATCATCACTAGGCATCCTACATTGTAGAGACTTGAGATTTTTTGCAAAAGACAAAATTTTAATTCATCAAGAGAAGCAATAATTATTCCCAGTTAAGGGGCATATAATCCTTGCTCAACAGCGGTGACCAAGTGCAGTACCGAGGATAGAACAAGAATAGCAAGTGCAAAAAAAGCAGTAGCTCTTCCTGGCCTAGCTGCATGGGTCTTAACATGTGGAATGACAGTATGAGAGAGGTAGGTTGGGTAAAGCCGTTGGAAGTGGTCTTAAAATTTTTGTTTCATTTAGGTTTGGGAATGCCTACAGATCAGGAGGCTATTGGCATTGAAAAGATGGTTTGTTACTTACAGTTCCCAAGAGGGTCATGCCAAACCAGGCGGGACCATGTGGAAAAGCACCAGGGTTGGTCAAGAGGAAGAAGGATCAAGAGGACAGAGTAGGCAAAATCCTTTACTGTGGTTCCATGATGAGGCAGGGTGAGCAGTTGAGCAGGGTTAGGACTGGATACTTTGAAGGATTTTGGCAGGCTCTAGGACAGAGGGGTGGTTGCTGAGTTGTCCAGTATCTGAGCCCAGGATGATTCAAAGAATATTGCCTCCTGGAATATAAAAGCTACGTAGAGAAGGTGGTTTAGACTAAAGGCTCTGGACTGGTTAGTTCACATATGAAAGGCACACTTCCCAGAGGGTTGCTTGCTGTCTCTAAGAAATGGCTAGCCCTAGGAGAGGCAGTCTTTCCCCATTCAGTGAGGCCGCAAATGCCAGAGCATCAAGAAGTCAGAAAATGAGAAAACATAGTTAATATAAAAGTGGTCGAAGCCTAAGATAGAGAGGTAGAGAGTCATGAAGAAACAGGCAATGAGGCAGGAGTGAGGTGGCCCTTGGAATAAAGAGTGAAGTCAGAGCTTATAAAAGCAAAGGCCAGGAATGCCCATGTTTGGGGAAACACCCATCATTGTGCCATCATGAATGGCATGTAGTCAAGGTAGAGTATCTTAGTAGGAGGTTTGTCTTTCTCATATAACCAGAAGTCTGGAGGTGCAGTGTAGGGCTGACGCCTCCACTCAAGGAAGTCAACAAGGATGCAGACTCCATATCACTTCCCACTCACTGGGTTTTAGTCCATGTTGTAGCAAGAAGGCCAATTCACCTGCCAGCAGGCAGTGCATCCTAATACCAGGCAGGAATTAAGAGAAGGTGAAAAGTCAATTTCTAGCTAAGATTTCCCCTTTTTTAATCCAGGAAACAATAGCTTTCTTACAAATCCTACCCAGTAGACTTCTGCTTACATCTCATTAGCCAGAACTGAGCCCATTGGTTTACCCCGAGAAGCAAGGAAGGGTATCTGGGGGAGGTAATTGTTCCTAACATTTACATTGCTACCCCAAACAAAATTGAGGTTCTATTAATAAGGATGAAGGTGCAAATGGATTATATTTAGTAGTGTTTGCCACAGAGGGAAAAAGGAAATATGAGCTTGTCTCCTTCAATTAAATGAGACAAACCATCTGAAGCATTTAGCACAATGTCTAGCTTATAGTGTGTGCTCAGAAAAAAAAAAAAAAAAAATGTTTACTACTGCTGCTGCTACCACAAGTACTAGTACTGTTAATAAAATATATTATTGGCGGCCAGGCGCGGTAGCTCATGCCTGTAATCCCAGCACTTTGGGAGGCCCAGGCGGGCGGATCACGAGGTCAGGAGTTCGAGACCAGCCTGGCCAATATAGGGAAACCCCATCTCTACTGAAAATACAAAAATTAGCTGAGCATGGTGGCAGGCACCTGTAGTCCCAGCTACTCAGGAGGCTGAGGCAGGAGAATCGCTTGAACCTGGGAGGTGGAGGTTGCGGTGAGCCGAGATGGCACCATTGCACTTCAGCCTGGGCAACAAGAGTGAAACTCCATCTCAAAAATAAATAAATAAAATAAAATATATTATTGGCCAGGCGCAGTTGCTCACACCTGTAATCCCAAAACTTTGGGAGGCCAAGGAGGGCTGATTACTTGAGATCGGGAGTTTGAGACCAGCCTGGCCCACATAGTGAAACCCTATCTCTACTAAAAATACAAAAATGAGCTGGGTGTGGTGGTGCACACCTATAGTTCCAGCTACTTGGGAGGCTGAGGCACAAGAATTGCTTGAACCTGGGAGGCAGAGGTTGCAGTGAGCTGAGATCATGCCAGTGTACTGCAGCCTGGACAACAGAGTGAGACTGTCTCAAAATAAATAAATAAATAAATAAATAAATAAATAAATAAATAAGTAAATATTTAAAAATAAATAAAATAGGTTGGGTGCAGTGGCTCATGCCTGTAATCCCAGCACTTTGGGAGGCCGAGGTGGATCACCTGAGTTCAGGAATTCGAGACCAGCCTGACCAACATGGTGAAACCCCATCTCTATTAAGTACAAAAAATTAGCCTAGTTCGTGGCACATGCCTGTAATCCCAGCTACTTGGGAGGCTGAGGCAGGAGAATCGCTTGAACCAGGGAGGCAGAGGTTGCAGTGAGCCGAGATCATGTTACTGCACTCCAGCCTGGGCAACAAGAGCGAAACTCCGTCTCAAAATAAATAAATAAATAGATAAAATGTATTACTGATTTTTCACAGTCTCATTAATTCAACCAATATTATGCACTTTTACAATATTCAGTATTTAGGTGTTGGGGATCAATGAAATCCTTGCCAGATCAATGAAATCCTTTCTGATCCTTGCCTTCTAAGAGTTTACCATCTACGTAGACAAATACTCAATGAATTGAATGTGGTAAAAGCTTTGGCAGAGCAGCCGTGTACATTATTAGAAGTGGAAGGAACTTGAGAGAGCATGAGAAATGAATCCCTCATTTCACAGATGAGGAAAGAAGGAGCCACCAGGGAAGAGAAAGGACTGGCAGAGTTACCCAGCTCTTTGCAGACAGAACCAGGCCTCAAGCCAAAATCTCTTGATGCCCAAGTGGGTGCATTTCTGACTACACTGTCCTGTTTGGTACAACTTGAAAAGATGAAGCTAGAGGAAGAGACTGGAATAATACACCCCTACTCTTTGGGCAGGTCATCTTGCAGAAGCATAGCCCTTGGCCCCAGAGGAAATGCCACCCACGATAGATTCCCTGAACTCCCAGGATTGTGGTGATGTGCGTGTGCCAGCATAAAAATGAGAGCATCTGAGCGACAGACAGGAGAATTCCTCTGGGTCAAGACTTTTATTCACTCTGTGATTTATAATTAGCAATTTTGATTTTTCCAAGGATTGCATTAAATCAGCAAATGCTTCTTGCATAACTCCCCACCCACTGATTCACTGTTGGATGACATGGGTCACTAAAATGTGGAAAAAGAATGAAAATTTGGAATCCTGGTGCATGACGCAAGATCAGAGGAGGAAAAGAGCTATAAAATGTCATTCAGAAATATTTTAGAGATATTAAATGTAGTCTGTTCACTACAGTGACCACTATATTTTTTAAGTTAAAGAACACTGTATTCTGCTTGGCATCAAGCATAGCACAAGCTTTTTTGAAAAAATGATGAAGTTAATGAAAATCAGACTGTCTGGCTGGCAGAAAAAAATAAAGTCACATCTGGAAACAGCTGCACTAGCAATTAAATGGCATTTAATGTGACTAATATCAAAAGGGTGGGTTGTTTTCCCCCTAGCATTAAGGATGCAAAATTTCAGCTTCCAAGCTACTCTATTATTTTTTGAGTCAGTGGGTGTTTAGAAGTCATTCTGATATTTATCAAGAAAAACCCCCAGTGAGTCATAGAAGGGGATTTGAGTCAGAGAAAAAAAAAAAATGAACAAGAGCTGCACAGTTTGAATTTTGAGAAACGGCATAAATTTTACAGTTTTTTCCCCCTAAGCATTAACTGTTCAGTGTTTCAGTTCAATGAAATAAAGGCCTCTTGTTTCCCATACCAATCAAGTGACCTCCTGCCTCACCGTAATTAGTGGCAAACTTCAATATGCAAGCTAAAAGACCACCTAATTAAAAAGCGTAATTAATTTACATAGATCATTCAAAATGGCTAGATTAGATAGCTTATGGAGATAATGTAAAACTCTTTGAGCTGCTTTTATTGGCTTCTTTCCCTGCTGTTCCTCAGGTTCTGAATATTTTCATGGGAATGATTTTATCAAAGTGGGAAGGGCTTGGAGGGTGATGGTTTTAGCTAATGACTGCTAAACATTTAAAGCTTTGCAATTATTTTTATCAATTACCCAAGTATAAAACAACAAAAAATGGCCTTATCTTCCTGCTTGGTGCTGAGTGGCCTAATGTTATTAGTGAATATTTATTAAGTGCCTGTTGAGTGCAAGATGCCACTCAAAACACACAGTTATTTTTTAGTTTGCTGGTTAGAAATGACTCCTCTGGGCTAGACAGCAATTTGATTCTTCTGATCACAATGAGATGGCTGCAGAGCCCAAGAAAGATAGTGACCAAAGTTTTTTTTTTCCCCTTTATTCATCACACTGCCAAGAAATGTCCTATGTTATGTACTCTGCCTTCAGCATAAACAGGATTTGACTCTGGAGTTTGGCCAAGCTCCTGTGTGACAACCAAGTGAACTTTCCAATGGTGAGGGAGGAGACACACAAAGACTGAAAATAAAGGGATGGAAAAAGATATTCCAGGCAAATGGAAGCCAAAAAAGAACAGAAGTAGCTATACATATATCAGACCAAATAGATTTCAAGATAAAAACTATAAAAAGAGACAATGAAGGTAATTATATGATAAAGAGGTCAATTCAGCAAGATATAACAATTGTAAATATATATGCACTCAACACAGGAGAGCCCAGATCTACAAAGTAAATATTAGAGTTAAAGAAAGAGATAGACCTCAATACAATAATAGCTGAAGATTTCAACACCCCACTTTCAGCATTGAACAGACCATCCAGACAGAAAATGAGCAAAGAAACATCACACTTAACTTACACTATAGACCAAATGGACCTTAATGTATTTACAGAAAATTTAACCCAACGGCTGCAGAATACACAGTCTTTTCTCCTCAGCACATAAATGATTCTCAAGGATAGACCATATGTTAGGCCACAAAACAAGTCTTAAAACATTTTAAAAAATTGAAATTATATCAAATATCTTCTCTGACCACAATGGAAAAAACTAAAAGTCCTTAACAAGAGGAATTTTGGAAATTATACAAACACATAGAAATTAAATAATATGCACCTTAATGACCAGTAGATCAATAAGGAAATTAAGGGGGAAATTTTTAAATTTCTTAAAACCTACGGGATAAAGTAAAAGCAGTACTAAGAGGAAAGTTTATAGCTATAAGCACTTTCATCAAAAAAGTAGAAAGACTCCAAAAAAACAACCTAACGATGCATTGAAAGAACTAGAAAAGCAGGAGCAAACCAAAAATTAGTAGAGGAAAAGAAATAAAAATCAGAACAGAAATAAATGAAATTGAAATGAAGAAAACAATACAAAAGCTCAAATGAAACAAAATGTTGGTTTTTTAAAAAGATAAACAAAATCAACAAACTTTTAGCCAGACCAACTAAGGAAAACAGAAGACCTAAATAACTAAAACCAGAGATGAAGAAGGAAACATTACAACTGATACTGCAGAAATTCAAATGATCACTAGAGGCTACTATGAGCAACTATCTGCCAATACATTGAAAAATGTAGAAGAAATGAATAAATTATTGGTCACATACAACCTACCAAGATTGAAGCATGGAGAAATCCAAAATCTGTACAGACCAATAACAAGTATCCAGATCAAAGCCATGATTTTAAAAAGTCTGGCAAAGGAAAGCCTGGGATCTGATGGCTTCACTGCTGAATTTTACCAAACATTTAAAGAAGAGGTAAATACCAATCCTACTCAAAGTATTGTGAAAAATAGAGGAGGGAATACTTACAAACTCATACTATGAGGCCGGTATTGCCTTGATACCAAAACCAGACAAAGATACATCCAAAAAAGAAAACTCTAGGCTAATATGCCTGATGAACATTGATGCAAAAATCCTCAGTAAAATACTAGCAAACCAAATTCAACAACACATTAAAAAGATCATTCACCAGGAGTGGTGGCTCATGCCTATAATCCCAGCACTCTGAGAACCCGAGGCAGGCAGATCACTTGAGGCCAGGAGTTTGAAACCAGCCTGGCCAGCATGGTGAAACCCTGTTTCTACTAAAAATAAAACTAAAAAATTGGCTGGGCATGGTGGTGTGCACCTGGATTCCCAGCTACTCAGGAGGCTGAGGCACGAGAATTGCTTAAACCCAGGAGGCAGAGGTTGCAGTGAGCTGAGATTGCACCACTGCACCCCAGCCTGGGTGACACAGTGAGACTCTGTCTCAAAATAAATAAATTAAATAAATTAGTAAATAAATAGAAAAGATAATTAATCACAACCAAATGGGATTTATCCTAGGTATGCAAGGATGGTTCAACATATGCAAATCAATCAGTGGGATACATCATATCAACATTATGAAGAACAAAAACCATATACTCATTTTAATTGATGCTGAAAAAGTATTTGATAAAATTCAACATCCCTTTGTGATAAACACCTTCAAAAAACTGGGTATAGAAGGAACATACCTTAACACAGTAAAAGCCACATACAACAGACCCACAGCTAATATCATACTGAAAGAGGAAAACTGAAAGCCTTTCTTGTAAGATCTGGAACATGCCAAGGATGCCTACTTTTACAACTGTTATTCGACATAGCACTGGAAGTCCTAGGTGGAACAATCAGACAAGACAAAGAAATAAGAGCATCTGAACTGGAAAGGAAGAAGTCAGATAATATGATTTTATATTTGGAGAAGCCGAAAGACTCCACCAAAAACTTTTAGAACTGATAAACAAATTCAGTAAAGTTGCAGATACAAAATCAACATACAAAAATCAGCAGCATTTCTATATTTCCGCAGTGAACAATCTAATAATGAAACCAAGAAAGTAATTCCATTTACAATAGGTACAAAAGAAGTGAAAGATCTCTACAGTGAAAATTATAAAACATTGATGAAAGAAATTAAAGTGAACCTAATCCATGTTCATGGATTGGAAGAATTAATATTGTTTAAATGTCCATACTACCCAAAGCAATCTACAAATTCAATGCAATCCCTTTCAAATTACCAATAACATTCTTCACAGATACAGAAAAAACAATCCTAAAATGTATATGGGACCACAAAAGACCAAGAATAGCCAAAGCTATCCTGAGCCAAAGGAACAAAACTGGAAGAATCACATCACCTGACTTCAAATTATACTAGAGAGTTATATTAACCAAAACAGTATGGTACTGGCATAAAAACAGGCACACAGACCAATGTATCAGAATAGAGAACTCAGAAACAAATCCACACACCTATGGTGAACTCATTTTCAAGAAAGGTGCCAAGAGCATACACTGGGGAAAGAATAGTCTCTTCAATAAATGGATATCCATTTGCAGAAAAATTAAACTAGACCCCTATGTCTCACCACATACAAAAATGAAATAAAAATGGATTAAAGACTTAAATCTGGCCAGGCGCTGTGGCTCATGCTTGTAATCCCAGTACTTTGGGAGGCTGAGGTGGGCGGATCACCTGAGGTCAGGAGTTCGAGATCAGCCTGACCAACATGGAGAAACCCCGTCTCTACTAAAAATACAAAATTAGCCAAGTGTGGTGGCGCATGCCTGTAATCCTAGCTACTCGGGAGGCTGAGGCAGGAGAATTGCTTGAACCCGGGAGGCGGAGGTTGTGGTTAGCGAGACTGAACCATTGCACTCCAGCCTGGGCAACGAGAGCAAAACTCTGTCTCAAAACAAACAAACAAACAAAGACTTAAATCTAAGACCTCAAACTATGAAACTACTACAAGAAAACACTGGGGAAAACCTCCAGGACATGGCACAGAGCAAAGATTTCTTGAGTAATATACCACAAGCACCGGCAACTAAAGCAAAAATGGACAAATGAGATCATATCAAGTTAAAAAGCTTCTGCACAGCAAAGGATACAACCAACAAAGGCAGGGGACAGCCCATAGAATGGGAGAAAACATTTGGAAACTACCCATCTGACAAGGGATTAATAAGCAGAACATGTGGAACTCAAACAACTCTATTGGGAAAAGTCTAATAATCTGATTTTAAAAATGGGCAAAAGATTCAAATAGACATTTCTCAAAAGAAGACAAACAAATGACAAACAGGCATATGAAAAGCTGATCGACATTACTGATCATCAGAGAGATGCAAATCAAAACCGTAATGAAGTATCATCTCACCCTAGTTAATATGGCTTTTATCCAAAAGACAGGCAATAACAAATGCTGGCTAGGATGTGGAGAAATAGGAATCCTTGTATGTTGGTGGCAATGTAAATTAGTGTGGGGAACAGTTTGGAGGTTCCTCAAAAAACTAAAAATAGAACTATGATATGATCCAGCAATCCCACTGCTAGGTATATATCCCAAAGAAAGAAAATCAGTATTATCGAAGAGATATCTGCATGCCCATGTTTATTGCAGCACCGTTTACAATAGCCAAGATTTGGAAGCCACCTAAGTGTGCGTCAACAGACGAATGAATAAAGAAAATATGATACACGTACACAATAGAGTATTATTCAGTCACACACACACAAAAAAGGGATCCTGTTATTTGCAACAACATGGATGGAAAATGGGGGTCATTATGTTAAGTCAAATAAGCCAGGCACAGAAAGACAAATTTTGCATGTTTTCATTTATTTGTGGGGGAGCTAACAAAACCACTGAACTCAAGGAGAGTAGAAGACTGGTTACCAGAGGCTGGGAAGTATAGTGGGGGATGGGGGCAAGTGGGGATGTTAATAGTACAAAAATATAGTTAGATAGAATGAATAACATCTAGTATTTTATAGCACCATAGGCTGACTACAGTCAATAATAATTTATTGTATACTTAAAAATAACTAAAAGAGTATAATTGGATTGTTTGTAACACAAAGAAAGGATAAATGCTTGTGGTGATGGGATACCCCATTTATCCTGATAGGATTATTATGTTTTGTTGGCCTGTATCAAAATATCTCACGTACCCCATAAATGTATACACCTACCATGTACTCACAATTTTTTTTTAATAATCATAAAGTAAAAGAGTTGTGGAAACAAATGATTTCATAGCAATGTGAGATGAAGAAAAACAAAGTTGGATTCATACCCCATATTTAGGATAACTTCCAAATCGATTAAAGGTTTCAATTTTAAAAATGAGGAAACCGGCCGGGCGCGGTGGCTCAAGCCTGTAATCCCAGCACTTTGGGAGGCCGAGACGGGCGGATCACGAGGTCAGGAGATCGAGACCATCCTGGCTAACCCGGTGAAACCCCGTCTCTACTAAAAAATACAAAAAACTAGCCGGGCGTGGTGGCGGGCGCCTATAGTCCCAGCTACTCGGGAGGCTGAGGCAGGAGAATGGTGTAAACCCGGGAGGCGGAGCTTGCAGGAGGCTGAGGCAGGAGAATGGTGTAAACCCGGGAGGCAGAGCTTGCAGTGAGCCGAGATCCAGCCACTGCACTCCAGCCTGGGCGACAGAGCGAGACTCCGTCTCAAAAAAAAAAAAAAAAAAAAAAAAAAAGAGGAAACCGGCCAGGCGCGGTGGCTCACGCCTGTAATCCCAGCCCTTTGGGAGGCCGAGGCAGGCGGATGACAGACCATCCTGGCTAACACGGTGAAACCCCATCTGTACTAAAAATACAAAAAATTAGCCGGGCGTGGTGTCGGGCACCTGTAGTCCCAGCTACTAGGGAGGCTGAGGCAGGAGAATGGCGTGAACCCGGGAGGCCGAGTTTGCAGTGAGCCGAGATCGCGCCACTGCACCTCCAGCCTGGGCGGGGCAGAGCGAGACTCCATCTCAAAAAAAAAAAAAAAAAAAAAAAAAATGAGGAAACCACAGACGATCTGGAAGAAACTATTGATAAACCATGCTACATAATACCATAAGAAAAATCAAAAGAAAGATCAAACTGAGGGAAAAAATATTTGTAACTCATTTGTACTTTTTCTACGGTTTATGGATTTCAGCAAATCAATAAGGATAAGATCAAGCACCAAGTAGAAAAATGATCAGGTAGTTTACAAAAAAGGAAATACTAGTGGTTCTTAAATGCCAGTGAGAAATTTAGTCTGGGAGGTGGCCAGAGGTTTGGTTGTGTGGGCCTTGTACATGGAGGTGAGGGGTTAGAGATGATCAAGTGTGATGGGAAGACAGGAGAAGTTTTGCCCAGGGGAGTGACGTAATTGGACTTCCATTCCAACTGCTGTGCTGGGAGTAGCATGGAGAGGCACAAGGACAGAGGTGGGGACAAGAGGAGGAGGCTATTCAGCTGTTGCAGTAATCCAGGTACCCAATATAGTGGCTTGAACCTGTGACCGTGAAGGTAGGGAGATCTCAGGATATATTTTGAAAATAAAGCCAAGAAGGTTTGCATTGAATTGTATGTCTGGGTGGTAACAAGGGATGATTTGAGGGTGACTTTAATCCTTTTGAGTGGAGCAGCTGGGTTTACGCTTGAGAATCTATTGTATTCTGAGCAGAAAACAGATATGGTCCTTCCCTTAGAGAAATCATTTTGAAATGGGAGAGACAAACATAAGCAAACAGACACTTAATAATAACCCTGGGAGAGGGCTGTGGGGGTAATAGCGGGGTCCTGGGATGGAAGGGAACCCCAGAGAGGAAAGGGCCTGGTGGGAGAAAGATGAGAAAGGCCTTGCCTGGAAGGCGAGATTTCAACTGAGGTCTGAAAGCCCAGAAGAAGCCTGCTATGTGAAGAATAGGGGAAGAGTGTTGACGGGAAAGGGAACAGCATGTGTAAGGGCCTTGAATCAGAGGAAAAATTATTTTATGAATTTTCAGGAGGCTAAGGTGGCTGATGTATATCCTACCAATCAGAAGTAGAGGTAGAGAGTTAAACAGGGGTCAGGTGATGCCAGTGCTTGTGAGCTTTGAGTAGTATTTGTGTGTCTGTGTGTGTGTGTGCATGCGCACACACATGTTTATTTTCTAACAGCAATAAGATTTAAAGCTTTATGGTGCTATGTCACCTGGCCTTGAAATTCTGGAAGCAAAGAGGGCAGGCATAGTATTCTGCCAAGATGTGGCCTGAACAGATTTGATGCTGCCTACTTCTTTATTCCACCACTACCCCCTTTTTCTTTTTCTAAAGTTGAGTCCTCGATCTTTTCCTGAGATGAACACACTTCCCTTTCTCCAGATCCTGTGGCTCCACAGAAAGACAGAGAACTTGGATTTCTTTGACAGTCCCGATCTACAAGTGTTTGCGGGATGCCCTTTCCCAGCAGCTTATGCCTGTTTCTCAGACTTGAAGGTCTGCCCCGTTTGCACCATCCTCTCATGTGAGGAGGTGATGTTTGATGGCTGTGGATAGATGAGAATGAATGACAACAAAAATATTATGGTGTGGTAACCTGGAAGTGGCTTGAGAGCCTGTGTGCAGTGGCTATGTGGGACAGCCATTCCTCCCTTTACCACAGCCATGCACCAAATTTCAGAAGGGGGAAAAAGAACATCTTAATTGGGAGCTGATGAGCTGATCAATATTCTCAATTTATCTCTTTAGTTCCAGGCCCCAAATTGAAAACGGCCTCCCAGGTTCGTTCTCACAGTCGAGAATCTCAAAGGGCTGCAGCCGTGGCACGTCCCTGCCCCGCAAGGAGCAGTCGCTTTGTGCCAAGTGGCACCTCCCAGGTTTCCGGGCACCTGCCCAGGATAGTAGGGTGCTTGTGCTGCTTGGCCACTTACAGACTTGTGAGAGCTGCTTGTAGGGCCATTGGCATCAGGCCTGGTTGGAACTTTACGCTCTGTGGACCTCCCCATATGTCTATTCTGGTTTAGAACAGGGTTCCAGGGGCCAATCCTCTTGTTTCCATAAGAACTGTAGTCAAATACAACTTGTCAGCAAGGATATGGGAAATGTGTCCATGAATGGGTGGGAATGGGAAGGGTTAGTAAGACACACAGCAGCAGCTCTCATTGACACAGCACTGCAAGTGCTCCACAGGAAGACTCACCTCAACCTCAGGAGGCAGGTACTATGATTATCCCCATTTCACCGATCATTTAGGGAAGCTCTGCAAGTAGGGATTCTTCTAATAAGTGTCACTGCATTTAGTGTTTGATAGAAATTTCATACTAATCCTGGCAGTTTTTATGACACTAATCAGGTTAATCCAGGAGAGTGAAAACAGATCTGGGGGTTGGGAGACCCAAGCCCCAGTTTTGATTTCTTTTAGTTGTTGTGCCACCTTAGTCCCTCGGGACCTCTGTGTCTCATCTTTAAAGATGCAAATGTTAGGCAATAATTCCCAAGGACTCTTCTGGCACTGATGGTATAAGACCCTTCACTTCAGCATCCTCTGTTTTATCTGCATCGGATTTCAGCCCAGTCCCCTGTCCAAAAATGGAGTCCCTCACCACCAATGACTAACAAGGCAGTCTCTGCATTGGGCTCACTTTCCAGGGCTTAGCCTTGAGCACAGAGCTGGAGAGAGAGAACCCACATTCATCTGCAAAAGCCACACTGGGCTCTTTACCAACAGGGCCGTTTTAACATTGCACTTTCAGGCAGAGAATTGTCCACTCTCATTCTGGACTGCTCTACACACATGGAATTGGCCAGGTTGACCCCATCCTGAATGGGTGGCATAAATTTCAATAATAATAAACTCTTCTTGATAATTCAGATTGCTTACTAAGATTAGTTTGAATTGGGAAATTTGATTCCCAACTGCTACTGAACAACTAGACCATTCATTCATTCTTCCTTTTATTCATTCATTCAACAAAACTTTTTTTTGCACATTATTATGCATCAGAAACTGTACAAAGCTCTAGGGGTACTAAGATATGAAGACAAAGGTTCAGCCATTATGGGGCTTGCATTCTGCTCAGGGAAAGAGGTAATAAACAAATAAGCACATAGCACACTTTTCAGATAGTGATGAGTGCTGTGCTGAAAAAATAAAGCAAGATAAAGGATGACGAATTATGGATCTACTTGACTATTTGGGGGGACTTTTTTAAGTTTGGAGAGGAGATGTCAGGAAGGTCATCTCTACAAAGATAAAATTTCACAGAGACCTGAATAAAGACAGAGCTCTAACCATGTGGAAGTCCAGAGATGTGTACTTTAGGAAGAAGGAACAAACCAGAAGGTACCATGGCCAGAGGTTGGAATGAGAATGGCAAGTCCGAGAAAAAGCAAAAGGCTAATGTGTGTGTAGCAGCCTTCTATCTGAGCAGGGAGGGCCTTCCTTCATAATCTGACTTGGCTGCACGTTGGAAATTAGAAGTGTAGGATGCAGAAGAGGAATCTCACATGCTGTAACTTTTAAAGATAACAACATATGTGGCAAAACAGCCCACGCCTACCCTAACATTTGCAGGACCTGGAGCAAGAGTACAAACAGAGGCCCACATACTGTATGTCCAAATATTTAAAAATTATAAATTAAGCTAACAAACTGTTCCATGAAATATATCCTGTCTTCTTACCTTAACAATTATATCTTCATAACAACCTAGAAGTTCAAGTTCAAATTTATAATGTTTGGAGTCCCAGCTCCCAGCTCCAGGTTTGCACCTTCTCTTCCTGCCCACCAGCTGCATCCAGGGCAGTAAGAGGCCTCCCACATGCACAAGTGGTCAGCCCAGCCCAGTTGTCCGAGCTCCACCCACATCTCATTACAAGCAGTTGCCTCTCGGGCCTGGGAGTGTGCACATGGCAGATGGGCAGATGCGGGAGAGACCCACAGAAGCTCTGGAAGCAGAAGCAGGACTGTTGGGCAAGGAATTCTAGGGCCCCAGATAGTCTAGAGGGGGAAGAGCAGGCTCTTGATGGGTTGCAGCTAGAGATGGTCCAAATGGGGCTGTTTAAAGCCAAGGTCCAGGGCAGGCAGCTCCTTCTCATCCTGTATAAGGGCGATACCTCACCTGAACTACTACTGCAGGTTGTTCCTGGAAGGTGAATATCGTGAATATTAAAGCAATCATCCTCCATGCAGAGACAAGCTAAGACCCAGGGAATGAAGGCTGAGGTCAAGGTGCTGGAGAAGTTGAGCTTCACCTTCCAGGCAAGAGTAAGGAAGAGCTGATAGAGATCTTGGACTTTGTAAGCTGAGAAGGTTACATGTTTCTTGTCTTTTCTATGTTTATGCTCTTCTTTGTCTTCTCTACATCTATCTATATTAAACTCTTTGAAAACTCCATGCAGTCTTGGCTAAGGGAAACCCAGGAAAAGGTTTTGATCTTTACTTCAGCCAAAATATTTAAGGGGGCAGCAGCACCTGGGTGCCAGCAGCAACTTACGTGAAATAACCCAAAGAAGGAGGTGAAGCCTGTGATTCAGGAGTGTCTGCCAACCCTTGTACCTCCCCATACACACTCCTGAAAATTTTCTTTCAAGCACTAACCTTGGAAGTTCTGAGTGAGAAAAAGAACCCCTTAATCCACAAAGACTGCTAGAGACTCTAGTGTCTGTTCTCTCTTTCTGTCTCTCAATAATATAACTCTCTGTTATCACATGGAATACCACTATCTAGTATAAATATATGATTTCCCAGCCTTCCCTGTAGCTGGGTGTGGTTATTTGACCAAGTTCTTGACAACGAGATTGAGAAGTGATGTGTGCATCTTTAGGGTTGTGCTTTTAAAGTAAGAAGGATACACTTGTCTTCCTCTTTTCCCTTCCTGCTGGCTAAAATATGACATGGTGGTGAGCCATCCTAGATAACATGGACAAGGGGGACATCCTAGCAGATAGGAACAAGATAGAAGGGGCTGAGTTTCTGACACCATAGACCAACCATGACAGTCCTGGAGTTCTTACCTTTAGACTATTAAGGGAGAGAGAAACCTCTATCTTGTTTAAGCCACTGTTGGTTTTTGTTACTGCTGCTGTTGTTTCTTTTACAGCCACTAAACTCTTATCCCAACAAATATAGTAATTTTACCACCCCTTGGAGGGAATGCATTCCACACTTTTAATTTCCCCTGTATAAAGGACTTTTTAAATGCTTTCAACAAAGGTTGTAGGTTGTCTCCTAATCTATATTTACACTCTCGTCACCATACCGAATTGTATAGATTTTTGTTGCCTCCCTGAATTGTATAGATTTTGATCATGTCACACCATAGCACATCTTCCTATGTTGAAATCCTTTGAGTTTTAGCCTGATCTCATAGAGAACAACTCTGCCTTTCCTAAAATTCAATGATTTCAATTTTATTATCTGCTCTCAGTTAAATGGTACCATGGACTATTGTCTTTGGGCTGGGAACCTGGCCCAGAACCTACAAATGTTGATTGAATTTAATTAACTTGAATTGAACTTCAAAAAGCATTTTCTCTTCAGAGAGATAGCATGAACTAAGCATAAACTAAGTCCAGGGTTTCATTCTATCCCAAGTAGACAACATGAAGGCATGGAGGGAAGTAGGGCTTAAAGTGAATTCCTCTACAGGAACATGCTTCCCCTTATGGCCCCAGCTCACCTCAATTTCCCGACCACTCCCTATGCACCCTTCACGTCTCAGCTTAGACATCACTTCCCAAACTCCTAGACTAGGTTTATTTCCTCTGAGTTATTATCTCAAAGCCTCTGGGACTTGCTTTTTATTACGTACATCATACTTGTGTTTACTTCTCTGCTGGCTATTTTTGTAAACTATAAAAGCATGACTATACCTATTGTACCCACAGGCCCTAGCTCAGTGCTTGGCTCACAGCCAGTGCTCAGTAACAATTTAGAGCCAGGTGTGGTGGTGAGTAACTGTAGTCCTTGCTACTCAGGACGCTGAGGTGGGAGGATCCCATGTACTCAGGAGCTCAAGGCTAGCCTGGACAACATAGCGAGACCCCTGTCTCTAGAAAAACAGTCAATGGATGAATAGATAATCAATGAATGGCATTATCCTTGGCTCTTCAATCTCATACCCCACATTTAGAAGCACATCCTAGGCTTCCTAAGAAATACTAGATTCCAACCACTTATCACCTCCTCCACTGCTCTCATTCTGGTCCAGGCAGTCATCATTTTCCCCTTGGATTATTGCATTAGGCTACCACCTGGCCCCTCTGCCTCCACTTTCCACCTTCCATCCCTCTTCTGGCAAACACACTCCATCTTTTTCCAGAACAAGTATTGGAGAAAAGTAAAGATGGGGCCAAGTCATAAATAAGGGCCATATTGAAGATAGCATTTTTGTCCCCTCCCAGATCAGGAAAACCATGGAGCCTTCTCTCTCATGTTTTAACTAGCTCAAGTAAAAATTATAGCACTCAATTTTTATTTAGGTAGATATGGCCATGTGACTAAATTCTGTTCCATGCATTGTGAGAGGAAGTAATAGAAGCATTTTTGAGCCATGCCCTTAAAAGAAAGGAATGAGCCTTCCTCTTCATCTCCGTTTCCAGTTACCCAAAATGTAGAGGTGATGGCAGGAGCTGGAGCAGCCATCTTAGGCTACTAGATGGAAAAATGTGTTAAGGAAGACAGAAAACAATAAAGAAGGCTGGGCTGGGCATGGTGGCCAAGCCTATATTCCCAGCTACCAGAGACACTGAGGCAGGAGGATCACCTCAGCTCAAGGCTGCAGTACACTATGATCATGCCTGTAAATAGCCACTGTCAATACACACACACACACACACACACACACGGAAGAAGAAGGCTAAGTTCCCAGTCTTTTAGAGCTGCCTGCCATATTGGCCTTGGCATGTTTTTCATGGGCTGTTATGTGAGAGATAAGTAAAATTCTATGTGTTCTAAGCCACTCTAATCTGGGGTCTCTGTTACAGCAGCCTGTGTATCCTAACTAATACATATTCCCTTCCCTACCATAGCTGCTTCCTAGAGTGTGAAAAAAAAATTGTGCTAGGAAAATGTATATGTAAAAGTCCATCTCCTTTTTAATGGGTGACTTGGAGACCTCTCAAAAATTAAGGGGGAGTAGAGTAAATCCTTGTTCTAAAGCAGTTGGGAAAGAGCTATCTCCTACACGGAAAAGGCTCTGTGGTTCCATATGTCAGCAACTTAGGAAAGCACAGGAGGGTGAAGAAGGCAGCCCCGCTACTGGCTTTCAGGCCCTAATGTGTGAAATGCCTTTGGGGAGTGAATGAGAGAATTAGTTTAAGGTCTGGATTTGGGGGCTTTAGTAGGCTTAAGACAGACTTTAATCACCCTTCACTCTCTGTGGTCCCAGAGACTGAATTTTAATCACATTCACTTGCACCTCCACCCAGGGTTAGGTCTGTTTATTTATGACCCACCACTGTATGAGGCTGATCTCTTCAGCCAGAGTGCTGACTGCCCAGGGCCTGCCTCTAGGAGCAAGAGCTGCCCATCAACAAAGCAGGTTTCCTGACAATTCTCTGCAACATGAAAACATGTAATATAGATTTGGATTAATATCAATCTATATTTTGGTCAGATGGAAGATATGAAATTGTTATAAATTTGTTAGACTGCATGCATCTTCTAGCCAGTTGTTTTCTTGGAACTTACTGGTTTGACAATTTCTTTTTGATTCTTCACCCAACTGTTCCCTAGATTCAGACTTATTGGTAGAGCTCCTCTGGAGATTTGCATTATTTCTTCTCTGAAGATGATAATCATATATTGTCACCCAAATATCACTTTTTTATAACCTGGGGCCCATCAACAGCTCAAGAGGGGTTTGAACCCCCCAAAGTTTTTGGTAAATAAATGCATTTTAATGGGAGGTGGGCCATAGCTTTCACGCCCCCAAAAAAACGTTTCTTAAAAATATGCAAGAGTTTCCATCAGCACTGGTGAGGCTGATTAGAGAACCAGTATTTGGATAACACTAACCCCCAAATCCTTCTGTCTCAAGTCTCCCACCAGCACTAGGCAGATATGGAAAAGTCACTTATCTAGGCAATGTGCCTCTCCTTGCTGTCCTTTTACAAAAATGGGAACATTCCATGAAGGATATTGCATTAACTCGTAACACCTAAGAAAGTTCATTCAAGTTACTTTCTTCCTTGAGATCTCAGGTTTCTGGGTGAGAAGAAAATACACACTGAGAAGGTAAGAGAGGGTGAGAGCCCACCAAAACAAACCGAGCTTCCTCCTGGGTTATCCTTGCCTCCTACAGATACAAATCCTGATGGCCACAGTCTACTGTAGTGGAAAAAAATTCAATGCAGGCCATTATGAGCTCTACCAGGCCAAGCGTCTGTCCCTCTGTTTGTCTCTCACCCCCTCAGTGCCCAACATGTAGTAGATGCTCAGCAAATGTTGGTTGGATGATCAAAGGAAAGTGTGTCAACTGCCTCATTGGTCACCTTGTGTAAATAATGTAAATTTCCTTGTTCCATTGAGAATGGGTCTAAATGATGAAACTGAGTCAAGAAGAGGGCTAACAACTTAATTAGAAATAAATACTGAGGTATCACCACCTCTGGACATTGGGAGCATGCACATGGATACACCGTGATGCAGAGAAGGAATTCATAGGTCGTCCTGGGCCTAATAAACCAGAAAGGACACAGGTACCCGTTTAAGAACCTTTGTAATAATTTATTTTAGACTTAAAAAAAAAATGTAAAAACAGAGCTGTTGCCTTTTCAGCCCTTTAATAAAGTTTGGAAAGACACTTGGAGAGAATGAGAACCCCCGAGGCCCTTCCATGCCAGGACTCCCAGACGCAGTGTCCGCGCAAGCTGACCTGGGGTTTTGGGGTGCCGTGGTGGCACCCCTGCCTCTGAGCACCTGTTTTTGTGACACCCTTTTCCCGATTGAGCTCGCATCTACCCGGGAGGACTTCCACCTGCTCCAGAAGTTTCCTGGACTGCCCCTTGGCACCAGGGGCCCCTCCCTCGGGCCGGCTTCTCCAGAGTCCAGGGGCCTAGCAGTTGCTTGTGCCAACCCGGCGACCCAGCCGAGGCGGAGCGGGCCGGGCTGGCGGGGCCCCCTCGCAGCCGAGGCCGCCTGTGTCCCCTGCCAGGTCCGACGGCGCGGGAGGCGCCGGGAGGAGGCCACGCTGCAGGCGCTGCGCCCTCTGGGGGCCGGGCGGGGCGGGCCCGAGTGCCCTCTGGGACCGCGGCACCTCCGGACGGCTAGAAGGCGACGCGGCGGCCACTTCGGGCGGGTGGGCCCGGCCTGCAGAGGAGTTGGGCTATTTTGTAACTGCACCATCCACCCAAGCCTCATTACCACCTCTTAATGAGACCCCTTTACTCCGTGACGTGCAACCGCTCCATCTCATTAAGGAAATCGCTCTTCAATGCTGATTATTTTATTTGCAGCCATAATTATATTTCTTTCGGCTAAATCACGGTTTAATCGAGCCCACATGGAGGGCAGCAGCACTAATTACGGCAGGGGATGCGGCGGCGGCGGCGGCGGCGCGGGCCGGCTGGGGGGTGCGGTAGGGGGTGCCCGGGCGGCGGGCGCGGCCGAGGGGCCCGCGGGCGGGGAGGGGCGCGGGCGGGAGGCGGGGGCTGGGCTCAAACACAACAACTTATTACTTCTAATTCCCCAACTGTCACCAAATCACCTGCACGAAACAAGAATCTAATTTGTTAAGCTGGCATGTCTGCAGATGGAAGATCGATCTTCTCTGTAGATTTCTCTAATTGAGTGAATATAGACGCCCGGAATTAGCCGCACTCGGGCTGCGGGGAGGAGACTAGGGTCTGGGAAGGGGGGGAGAAAAAAGAGGGGGGAGGAAGGGAGAAGACATAAGAGAGGGAGGGAAGGAGAAAAAGGAGAGAGAGAGAGAAAGGAGAGAAAAGGGGAACGAGAGACGGGCGGGAGGACGGATGGAAAACAGAATGAGAGGAAGGAGTGGAGGACGAAAAGGGAGAAAAGGGAGAGAAAGGAGGAAGGAGGAAAAGGAGCAAAGAGAGAAAAGGAAGAGAGAAGAGAAGGGGAAAAGGGAGAGAAAGGGAAGAGGGAAAGGGAAGAGTAAGGGCAGGAGATGCAAGGAGGAAAAGATAGGGAGATGAAATCCTATTTGAGGAAGGCTTTTCACCCATAGACTCAACCTGCCTCCCTCACACCACCCCCCGAAGCGTAGAGTCGCTGGAGCGGCCGAGCTCCGGCGTCTGTGGCAAACCTGGCACTAACTGCGTGCGAAAAGAAAAAGGTTGGGACGTAGGAGCCGGGCGGGGAGCGAGCGGGGAGTGGGAGAGCGCTGGCAGCTCGAAGAAATGGCTTACAGAATTACATTTGTTTTTCTTGTGATTTTATTAAAAGTCACTCCTCATCTCCAGAATGCGTGAAAATATCTACTTTCCACTCAGATACACCGCATTAACTTGTTGGAGGCGAATTTGTTTGTTTGTCTATTTTATTTATTTGCTAGATAAGATTGATGCAGTCTTATTAGCGCTATATCTAGTTATAGAAAGAGATAAGGATGAGATGTTTTTCTTTTTATTCCAATTACTAGCCTTGTCACCTAACTGAATAACTGATATATGATTATTTATCCTGAGTAAATAGAAATCAGAAAAGCAACGAACTTAACACGTGCAAACAAAATCTCCGTGTCACTTATTATATTCCGTGTGGCTAATTGGGGCCATTAAAATTACGGAGCGAAAGGCAAAAAAAAAAAAAAAAAAAAAAAAAAAAAAAAAAAAAGAGAGAGAGAGAGAGAGAGAGAAGCAAGATGCGCAGTCAGGGGGCGGATACTAATCCGTCATTGTTTTGTGTTGAGCTTTCTGCGTGGAGGGCCGTGGGAGCCAGTAGTAAAAAGGGAAAGATGAGAGAAAAAACAAGCAAGGGATCGGCCCTTGCGCCCACGAAAAGTCAGGCGGCTGGACTGTCTAGTTGAAGTTTGCAAACTCGAATGTGTGGGAAACTGTTTACTGCAGAAAAGAAGAAAAATGTATATGTCGAGCTCGTGTATTGCCAAAGGCTTCTGGGTGGGATAGGAAATGAGACTCTTTGGGGCAGGTTTCTGCCCCTCCGCAGCGCCTGGCACGCCCCCTCCGTGTCAGTGAACAAGCAATGAACACGCACTGCTCGCACAAGCACACACAAGTACACGTGTCATGCACACGCAGCCTGCTCCCGGCGCTTAAAAGAAAGAAAGACCCGAGTGTGGATCCGGAACACTGCTTGGCATTTGGCTCCGAGGCTGGGGATCCTGGGTCTTGTAGGCAGAATTGTTGCAGCCACAAGACCCCCTCAGCGACATCAATCGGACAACTGGCAGAGAGTCTCCTGGAGTCCGTGTGCCCCCAGCCCTGGGAGGCCAGGAAGATGCACATTTGGGCCGGCCCCAGGCCTGTTTGAGAGGGATTAAAGACGCTTCACTTTGCCCTCCAGAGCCCTCTCCCAAAGGCGAGCGGAGGACCCTTTCGCAGTGGCAGGGTAGGGGCACTCAGACAAGAATCCTCTTCGGCTTTGGTCTCTATTGCTGGGAACCTCAGGAGAGTTCTTTTATGCAGAGAAGCATGAAATGCCTTTTACCCCTTCACAGAGACTTGGCCGCCGTCCCAGATCTCCTTCCTACTCGTCATCCCACCCTCGAAATGACTCCCCCAAAATAAGCCATACACCAAGCAGTCTCAAACTCCAGAGTGGCCAGATGCAGACCACCAACCCCAGTCTGGGACAGGGTCAGGTGGGGAGAATGGAGGCTGGGGGGAGTGTAGGTTCTGGTACCCAGGGCAGGATGTGGGGGAAAAGTGGTCACCATTGTTCTGAGCACAGTGGACTTGAGAGAGTTCTTGTTTTCCTCTAGTATGGGTTCCCACCCTTTATTCTTTTCCATTTCTGAGGTAGGCCTGAGGAACATCTGATTTGCCACTGCGTTTGGATTGTTACATATCTGGAAAAGTAAACAGGAGTGTGCAAGTCACTTGATTTGTTTTCTGTAAGCAAATAATACCCAAAAGCATGGCTGTAATTTACCACGAATTAAAATTGATTCTTTTCATCAGGCAAGAAAATAGGAAAATGTGAGATCGTTAATTATTGAGGGAGGAGCTCCTCATTAAAGGGAACAATGTTACAATTAAGCATTTAATAGCAGGAATGTGAATAATAACGCGCCATATTTCAGCCCACTGTCTGCAAAGAAAAGAGAGCAGTTTACAAACAACTCAAGCAGCCGAAAGTTACATTTAATAAACCTCCGAGGTTTTTGTAAGTGGAAAAGCAATTAGGGCTCTGGGCATACTACCCAATTCTTCCAACAACACCCGGCATATATTTTTATTCTGTCTGTTTCTGTGTCTACAAAGGATTCACAATGAATGCAGAAATACGATTAGAGAGAAAATCAGAATTACAAATCTAATCAACACAAATTCCTCTGGAAGGCACTAGCTGCCCGGATCTCCCATCCCACCCCACTTGCCAGTCTAGACATACATTTCTAAGTCTTGATCTGGAACTGGACGGCAAAGCAGGAGTAAAGACACTGATTTGATAGTTGCTGTGCTTATAATTTACGTTACCAGTCATCAAGTTTTTTTTTTTTTTTTTTTTCTTAAATCTCCCAGCAAGCCGACTTTACTTTCCTCGCAGCTACGGAGTTCTCTGGCTCGGTCTGGGCGCGCAGGGCGGCTGGAGTCAGGAGCCGATTGCCTGACCTATGAACGCTCTTTGTGCTTCGTTAGAAAAGAGAAGGGGGAAAAGGAGAAAGAAAAAAATGATTTCCCTGTGCATCGTCCCTTGGCAGGATCTTGTACAAAATTCAATCTCTATTTTTTATGAGAAGTAAACTGTCTAAATAAATTTTATTAAGGGCAACCAATATATTTTCTGGTAGTTCCCTTTGTTCCACTTCTACGTGTGTGTAACAATCTAAAACCTATTTATTGAGGAAAAATCACTGGATCCGTCATAGAAAATCCTTTTACTTTGCTTTGAAGTGATTTCTGAAGACATTCTTGTCATTCCGAAGATTTGGGGGCCATTGCGCTAAAGCCTCGCCTTGTTAGGGACTTCAGTTCCCATGATCATGTGGGAAATGCCTTAAATTATCAACAGCAATGGGCCTGACCGGCACTTTCCCGGCTGCCCCAGGAACGTGGGAAGATGACGGGGAATAAAACTCTGGTAAATACATCTCAGGCGCTACCCAGGTGGATTCAGACATTGGCCAAAACGAGCTGCCGAGAGGGAACCGGGTGCAGGAGCGAGCTTTTTACATCCAAACCATTGTGGTTTTCCTCGCCCTGCCTGCTGTCCACCGGCACCCGGCTCCAACTCCAGCCTGCGCCCTCCCGGCTTCGACGCCCCACACTGCCCCCCTCCCACTCTCAAATTTCCCTTTCTTTTTTTTTTTTTCTCCCCTTTCCTTTTTCCTCCCCCCCCCCCCGAGATGCTTATGCTCTGAAGTCTTGGAAGAAATGATTTAGTTTGTTTATATTGCTATAAAAATCAAGACCAATAGAAAAGTCATAAAATGAAGCGGGCTATCAATCACGCCGCAACATTGTTATTCAGCGGTTACTAACAGAGATGGATAATCCTTTGATTTCGTCCCGTTGTTATTACTCTGATGTGTCTTCACATTAACTATTACGCATTTATTTATCGACCTGAAAGATACAACAAAACAGAATATACGAGCGAGTGCGTGTGGGAGGACGCTGCACAGCCGGCGCCGTTCCGGGGGCGACTGTGGGATGGGGACACTAGTGCTTGTGTTCACGCACGTGGATACGCACGGCCCCGCGCCCTTATCCTTGTCTTCCCAGGTCGCGGCCTCTTCTCCCTCCCTCCAGACAGGGTGTGGAGCCAGGTCGTGCGGACCAGGCCAACCTGCCTATTTATGTGAGCAGGGTTCTGGGGCCAGGCCTCCCTGTCTCTTCCTTAGCCACTTTCCCCCCACTTCTGCCCCCTGCGTTCCGGTGTGGACACCCTGCAATCCCCACCCAGGTGGACAGAAAGCTCCTGCGAGTCCCTGGACGTGGACAGGCCGGTGCGTACTCCTGAGCACCGTTCTGAGCGCACGCCGCCCAGCCCTCGGCTGCTGTCCGGCTTCCTTTTGCTGTGCGCGCCCAGCGCTCTAGCTTCTAGATTTGAGGTTTTGTGAGGTGGCAAAGGAAGCTTTTATTGGGGAGACTTTGTTTGCTTTAGGTCTCAGAATTCTCCTCCCAGGCAAAGCGTTTCTCAAAAAGGGCTGCGACCGCTTGCCAAAAACCAACCCTAGCGGCTCCCAGACACGCCACGAGCCTGAGTCCACCGCTCCGGCACCCAGCCCCACATAGGCCGTGTTGGTAGCAGCTGCAGCGGCCGCTGAAGCCCAGTAGGGCCCAGAGCTTCCGGGGAAGCGGTCTCCGCAGCTCAGAAGAAACTGGTGTGGCCAATACCCTGCATTCACACGTGTGTGCATATGTGCGCGCGCGCACGTGTGTGTGCACGGGAGGAGGCGAACGGGCTGCAGGAGGGAAGGAGGAAACAAAACTGCCCCAGAGTGCGCTTTGCCGCCTCCTTTGTCTCCTTGCTCGGTCTCTGTCACACATACAGCTGAGGACACACACACACACACACACACGCACACACACAATTCCTCTCGCATCTGCTCTCAGCCAGCGTTTTCAATGTTTTGTGTAAGTCAATTGGACGACGAACAAAAAAAGCCATTTGCTCAGTATTGTTTAAAACAGACTTCATAGGGCCACCCTTTTGTGGAAGGTTTATTTGCACTAAATGAATAATCTTAATTGCATCACTCTCGAATTAAAAATCAATGTTAATCAAGTTGGGAGTAGTAAATATCAGTTTTCATTGTGACTGGGTAGAGGGCATTTTTCTTGTGTTGCAAATAAAAATACAAGTCAAATAACTTTAAAAGGGCATTATGTTCTGCTACAAATACAATTGAAACGGATTGTTTAGGAGCAGATCAGAAACGGTACAGAATTTTGCACTTAATTTCCTCAGTTATCATTTACAATAAGAACCTCTAGGCTTGACAGCCAAGTCTAAACAGTAGTAAATTAGTACAAATTTATACTGATTTTACTCTAATAATCGTAATAAAAGCTTATAGATTTGGCACTAATTACATAAATGCCTAATGATCTTGAAAATTACTCTGGTTAGAAATATATTACTAATCTAAACTTTGTTGTTGGCTGGCTCTGAAAAATCAGAACATTAGAAATGGTTCGCTTCACTTGTGCAAAGCACTTTAAATTGTTCAAGTAGTTTAACATATTCAAGAGGAAAATAAAGAGCATTTAACTTTATTTACAGCCTTAAGTGGAGTTGGGAGCCGAGCTGAACTTAGAAACTTTGACCAAAAGAGCGAGTTAGGGGCGAGGATACGGGCGTGGGCCAAGCGGAAGAGCGGCATCAGGGAAGAAGCCCGGTGAGAAGGGTGCAGGGCGCTCGAACCCACACTCCGCGAGGGTCCCCAAAGCCGACAGCAGGCGCTGGCGGTGCCAGGGAAGCCGACTCCTCTTTGCCCTCTAGGCCCACAGTGGGGTTGGGGTTCTTATAGGCCCCTGGGCACAGCCAGGGCGCGTGGACCCTAGGCGCAGGCCTGCTGAGACACGGCGAAGTCCAGGCGCTGTCTGAAGGCCGCGGTGTGCCCTCGTCGCGTCCTGGGCTGGAGGGCTAGTATGAGCGGCAGGCCCAGAGCGCGCAGGTCGGGGCGACTCTCAGGTCACGCCAGGGTCACGGCCCGCTCTGGCCCCTGCTCTGCCCTTGCCCTAGGAAGATGCTAGCTCAGAGGCACAGAGCTACGCCTTTGAAGCGCGCGGGGCAGGCCAAAGGGAAGGAAAGGGGAGCCTGGAGAAAATCGCAGGGAAGAACTAGAGGGAGCCGGGCCCAGAAGCTCAGGGCGAGGCAGAGGCGGCTGACGCTGCTTTAGCTCCTGCTCCGGGCTGGAGCTGCCAGGGCTGCCGCCGCCGCCTCCTTCAGGCGGGCGCAGGCGGGCGGGCGGGCGGAGTGGGGGACTCTCCGGGCGCTGACATTTGCAGGCTGCCCTCCTGATTGGTCCCCTCGCCGAGCTGCTCACGGGTTCATTCAACTGTTAAGCACCTCCCCGTCTCTCTAAAGGACATTATAATGCAAGAAGCCCCCTTTTTAACCACAAACCGAATTTTCTTTCATTTAGGTGATCTATATATATCTATATCGTATAGCTTATAGCTTATATCTATTTTAAATAACTTAAAGCCGCTAAAATTTGGGGGGGAACAGCTTTCGCCCTGGAGCGGTGCGCGATGCTGTCTCACGCCGACCTCCTGGACGCCAGGCTAGGTGAGTGCGCGCCTCTCGCCCGGGCAGCCAGGAGAAGCCGGGGCAGGAAATTGTCAATTTGTTCCTTATTTTACCTTAATGCGACCTAAATGGACTAATTTCTTTAAAAGTAATTGTGCTGCATTAAAGTTTAATTTGATTTAACATCGCCTTAAAAAAAATCTATGGAATATGTAGATCCAAGAAAGGAGTTGGGGAATGTTGTTACTTTTTGTTTTTCTTATTTTTCTCTTCACTCCTCCCCCACCTTTTTTTTTTTTTTTTTTTTTTTTGAAAGGCGATATACCCCGTGATAATTTGTTAGGAGGTGTTTCTCTCTTTTTTTCTCTCCTGTTTGTTTTGATTTGGGATTTCTTTCTCCTTCCGCCGCCCCCGTTTCTCTCTCCCCACTACCCTCTTCTCTCCTCCTTTTCTAAGTGTGGTGTAATTTGTAAAAAATCTGGCATAAAGGAGAAGCTGCTGCCATCAAGGCGGATTTGCTAAGTGTGCTGGTTGAGAAGGAGAGACGCTAAATTCAATCTCACAGTCATCCCCCCACCCCCAGCTTCTGCAAGGGATTCGGCGTTGCCAATGGCTGTGAGGAATGCGACTTTTATTTCTCTGGAAAGAAAAGTTGAAATCTCTAAAGTTTGATTCACGGTTGTCCATAGAGTTCACTCGAGCTTCCTTAATGCTATCTGGGTTGCTGGGCTCTGGGTTTCCGGACTGGGAATCTTTGGTGATGGATGTGATTCCATTTTCCAAACACTTTCTCTGATTTGAGGGGGAGGCGGAGCTGATTTGGGTTGATTTCGGGGGGTGGAAAGCTTGAAGGCTTATTCATCTTCCGAAAGTAAGAGGGAATCGGCTGAGGGCCGGAGGTAGAGTTCGTCAGGCTGCCGAAGCGCAGGTGCCGAAGCAACCGAGGAATTAATTTTCTTTCTGTGCCGCGCACCCCTGTGTTCAAACATTTGCTCTCGATTTCCTGGGGCGCCGGGGGTACGGTTTATGGAAGGGATTCAGAGGCATGTTTCATTGCCCGGACTGGGAGTGTTTTATTGTGGGACAGACGAAAGCTTGCGCTGTTTACTCCGGGAGCCGGCTGCGGAAAGGGCAAGGGGCCGGGATATGTTATTCCAACCCGGCTGTCCAAATTCTGGGGAACCCAGCGGAGTACCCTGGGAATTTCTTCCTTAGGGCAAGCGTGGGTGCAGAGGGGGCAGAGGACGGGTTGAAGGAAGGCTGCGCGGGGAAAACAGCCCCTCCTGGCATCTCCAAGAAAGTAGTGACCGCGATCCCCTTGCCTCCTCAGGTATGAAAGATGCCGCCGAGCTTCTGGGCCACCGGGAGGCGGTGAAGTGTAGGCTGGGCGTGGGGGGCTCCGACCCCGGGGGCCATCCGGGGGACCTGGCGCCCAACTCTGACCCAGTGGAGGGAGCCACTCTGCTGCCCGGGGAGGACATCACCACAGTGGGCTCTACTCCGGCCTCGCTGGCGGTGAGCGCCAAAGACCCGGACAAGCAGCCCGGGCCCCAGGGCGGCCCGAACCCCAGCCAAGCCGGCCAGCAGCAGGGACAACAGAAGCAGAAGCGCCACCGGACGCGCTTCACCCCCGCACAGCTCAACGAGTTGGAGAGGAGCTTCGCCAAGACTCACTACCCCGACATCTTTATGCGTGAGGAGCTGGCACTGCGTATCGGGCTGACCGAGTCCCGAGTACAGGTACGCGGGGCTTGGGCTCTGGGACAGAAGGCAAGGACGGGGCGGGAGGATTTGGGCAAAGGGAGCAGGGTCTTCCCTTCCCCTGTCGAGATCCTGGGCTGCGCTCAGGCTGCCTGTGCGTTCCTGTGTCGAGTTATCTCCTTCTCTACCCGGAAACTGGTCCCCATCGCCATCCCCCAATGGACACTCAAGGCCCCTGTCTCCGGCCGGTATAGCGACATCCCGGAAGAAGCTCCTCAAAATCGAAGCCCCGCGTTGTGTCGGGCTACAGGGTTCGCCTCCTCCGCCTGAGAAGGCAACCTCAGCGCCCCCTGGGCGGCCCAGCCGAGCGAGCCCCTCAACTCCTGCTCGCGTTATTGACAAGTATTACCCCCTAATGAGTTTGCGTTAAGCGTTTGGATGAAAGGAGGAATGCAACAATTATACAGAGAACAAGAGAAAAGAGCAAATAAGGCGAATGGGCGCCTTTTAAAAAAGTGCTATACCCAGGTTTCACGGCGTGGCTTTATTAAGTATCACCCTCCCTCTGCACTCAGGCGAAATATTCCTAGCTTTGATGTTTGCAAGGGGTTTGAACTTTCGTAGTCTACCAGTGCGCTGGGTGAGCCACACAGCCGGTGAGCCCTGTTTTGTTTTGGAGTCCTCTAAGGAAGCTGGGGTGGGGGAGGGGGAATGAAGGCTTTCTGTTGTGGATATCCTGTCTGAAGAAGGGGCATTCAAAACGGGAAATGTTGACAGGTAGTAGAGGAAATCGTTGCTGACCCCTTATTCTCCTCCAACCGCTCTCCAAGCTGTAAATTATATATAACCTAGAAAATCACACCTATAACTTTTCTGAAAACTGGGGAATAAAAGTATAAGCCTAGTGAAACCCAGATTTTTTTTTCTCTCTTTTTGAAAGAATGAAAACAACATATCAAATATTTTATGGACAGGTGCCTGGAGGTGAAATTCCAAGCGCCGGTACTTACCCTTGAGCTATCCAGGGTGCTGAAAAATCTTCCTTTGCCGTCTTGGACGGTGGTATTTTCTGTACGATATCCTGGGTGTCATCAACCTGGTCAATTTGTTAAACCAGTGCTACCTACTTTTATAAAATTAACTTTAAGATCTTAGTTACTTTACATATGATCTAAGAAGTAAGCGATGAGAACGTCCGCAATCACAGCGTTGAATATTTCTGTCTCAATTCGGCATTTTAAAGACAGTCTAAACAGAAAAAATAGCGCATGCTTCTGCTCTAATAGCAAATGAATATCATTGGGGATTTAAAATGGTCAAATTAATAAAGTAATATTGATTAACATAATAATTAGCATTTTTATTCAATATAAGTCTGGGTGGTTTTTGCTAGTGAAAGGCCTAGACCATGGTCTTTTAAAATTACACACTGAAAGAGTACTAATTGCGCAACTGTAAACATGTATTAGTAATGCTCTTCAAAATTTTTATTTTTCACCTTTTAGAAAATATCTGAAGTTGAGTTTGAACCTTTACATAAATATACAATTTCAATACTTCCATCAACACTGATGACAGTGCTTGCTTGTAGGTTCAATCTCGCAAGTTAGAAATTCATAAATTTGGGGGTTTTGTCTCTTAAGAGAAATACTATCTATTAATTCTTGTTTTAAAGGGGAAAATGCTGTGTCTTAACCTAGACATACTGGCAATTAGTTTAAATTAAAATAGAACTTAGAATCACAAATAAAATATAATTGAACAACTGATTTTATGAAAAAAGAAAACGAGGTCTATTAAACTTTATTAGGTCTTCCAAAGGTTAATGACAGTTCTTCTTTTAACAGAAAAAGTTGTAAATGAAATAAAATATAAGCTATGTAACAGAAATAGTTATTTTCAAAAAGTACACAAAAGAATGTGCAAGAAGAAAGAGACAAAGTACTCTAATTGTTCCAGCATAATGTTCAAGCAAAGATAATAGCTTGAGCCTGCTGATAAACACAATTTAATAGAATGGCAATTTCAATATTTTTAAAAATAATGTTCCATAGTTTAAAAAGTAATCAGATCAACATAACCTTCTTAATTAACTTTTCAAAATGATTAACATTATGTAATGTAATGCAAAAATAATTTATGGAAAATGTATTTACTTCACTATTCACTGTACCATTGCTCCTTGACCAAATTCAAATTAAATAGTAATTGGTTTATGTTCTTATATGATCAGTACTTCATAGTTTTCTTTATAGTTAACAGATTGCCACACATTCTTTTCAGTATGTAGGCCACTGCGCTGATTAAAAATTATCTAAACATTTAATTCATTGCAATTGTATATTTTTAAAGATGCTTTTTGATTCTAGACTAAATTATCCAATATACTTATTTTTATCTTTATTTGGTATATGTCACACTTTTAAGTATTTATTAAAGCATCTCTACTCACATGGAGGCCAATTCCATGTCTGATATCGCTCCTCTTTTCTGGCTAGTGTAATAAAACCATTCCTTTTATAGCATGCCATTATTAGAAACCAATTTCAGAATTATTTATAACCTGGAATGGCTTATTAAGCAGCAATGTGAGAATCATGCAAATTATGTGATCAAATGCAATATAATAAGCATAATCATTAGTCTCTAGCATGGATTAATTAACTTTCAATATTTTATTTACATAAAAACCAAATCAGTGAAATAACTTCTGCACAGTCAGGCTTGCCTTTCAATATTTTATACGAACAAAAATAATGTGCTGTAATTCCATTGACCGTGTCCCCCAGAATGGCCCTGTCACCTGCCACATCTTAATAGGGGGACAAGCTGAGAGTATTTTCTAGTTTTCTAATGGAATGAGAAATTGCATTTTCTTCCTCTCCCAGCACTATTAAAGTGTAATGAATTCGGCCCAGAGTTCACGGCTGGCTGATCGAAATGAACCTGAGATCTAGGCTTTAATACAGCTCCCCAGATTTCCTCCAAAATCTTCACATTAATCATTTGCTGGATTCCAATGAGATCTTCATAAAGCATTTGCTTCAAGGGGGGGAAAAAGTAATATTCTCTTTCTCTCCCTCTTTTTTCTATTTCTCAGTCATTTATAGTTGGGGAATTAAACGGGCTATATATTTTAAAATACATTTACAGTATGTCTATATTCCTGTAACAGCAGATATCATGAAAGTGGATTTTTAGATTCCAACCTCCATTAGATTCTCACTGTTGTATTAAGCATTTTCCAAGAAGAACTGCATTTCAAACTGAGTACAAAGTTGGCCCGTGGCTGTGGTTAATATATTTCCTGGAGTTGTCATCTGTGCATTCTAAAAATCTCCCTTAGGTTTTGCCTGCATTTTAATCCGTCATGCTCTAGTTTTCAAGTGGAAACATTCACATTTAAAAAACATATGCATCGTAGCTTGGAACGGAGGTGCTCAGACCCCATGCAGATTTTTTTCCCAGTCCCAGTAAGCCATGAAACATAAAAAAATTTGTAGCCATCATTTGACTACTAACCCTCAAACATAATTGAGCACGATTTTTCGATTATTTCTATAATATTTAGTTCTTTAACAGCTGTTCTTTTCCGCCTGTGCCTGAGCAGATCCTAGATTCAGAAACCATTCTGGTAGTCGCATTTTCTATTGAAATTCTACTGGGCTATCCCTCCCCCTCTTTCTTTTTTCTGCTCCTTCCCCTCACACTTCCTCCCCTCAAACAAACATTTTTGGATTCACTGGCACTTGCAGGTTGTTAGGAACGGGTCTTGATTTTTATAACACACCTTTCAAAACATAATCCGGGTGCTGCGTGTAAGGTATAGGAACTGTTTAGTCACAGACACCGTCCCCGAGTCCAGCCTTGGGTGGGTGCTGCACAGCGACTTGCGGCCTTAGGTCTTCTTGCTGTGCCTTCCTTTCCTCCTGAGAGTTGCTCTCCGCCTAAGACCGCTAACAGCTCAATTGGGTCTCATTGATCCCGTTCACCATCTAGAGCCCTGCTGCCTCATTAATCCGTTGTGCCACCAGCTCAGGGGCTGCAACTGGGAAGAGACGAGACCTGTTTACCCATCGCCGATACTGGGATACGCAGCAATCTGCAAAATGGGGTAGAAACCACAGGAAGAAAGTGGTAGGCGACGGCGCAGGCACGGTAGAAAGGCGAGGGCCGGCACCAAGTTGGGGGAGTATTCTAGATGGCAACACCGTTCACACTGGTAAGCGTAGAGTACGTCTACGCTTGCCTGGGCATGAACACACCGCTGAACATTACTGGCTCACCGAGACTGAGGGCAGGTATGTCCATACCCCTGATACTTTAGCTTGCAGAGTAAACACTAAATAGGTTAGATAAACGGATGCACAACGTTTTTTGCCACGGATATGGTGGTCAAATTGCGTTGGCCAAATTCTAAGAGGAAACTCAGTACCTGAGTCGTGTCCCACATCATTTATATTTAGGCAGAGTAAACTCCAGATGACTAGATTTTAAACTGCAAGTCTTCCAAGCAGGCTTGCTGGCAAGTAATAATAATAATTATTATTGTTATTGTCATTTAAAAAGATCACATTCAAATAGGGGGAGATGGGAGTTATCTTGGATTGGCAGCTTATGTGGTATCTTTCAGGCAGAACTCTTCTTCTGTGATAGAGGGCTTGACAAGCCTAGGCAAATTAGCCTGGCAGGGTCTGTAACTCCTGGGCTACTGTTTAAAAAAAAAAAAAAAAAAAAAGAATAGGAAGGCCGTTTTCATTTGGAGTATATTTTATCAAACTCATTTCCCTGAAAAAGGACGTTTGGGTTTGTCTGAGCAAAATTAAATTTGATTCATACATCTGGTGGTGAAATGTGACATCCTTTAATTCGTATTGGTCCGAAAATTTGTTTTTAGTTTATAGATGAAATGGGGGCGACTTGAGGGAATTGGAGGCCTTATTACTTGGGACCCTTAGTAAGTTCGTGAAAGGAATAGACTTGGCTGGGCGTGGTGGCTCACGCCTGTAATCCTAGCACTTTGGGACATCGAGGTGGGTGGATCACGAGGTCAGGAGTTCAAGACCAGCCTGGCCAACATGGTGAAACCCCGTCTTCACTAAAAGTACAAAAATTATCTGGGCATGGTGGCGCGTTCCTGTAATCCTAGCTACTCGGGAGGCCGAGGCAGGGGAATTGCTTGAGCCGGGACCCGGGAAGCGGAGGTTGCAGTGAGCTGAGATCGCGCCACTGCACTCCAGCCTGGGCTACAGAGCGAGACTCCCGTCTCAAAAAAACAGAAAAACAAACAAACAAACAAAAAAACACACAAAAAAACAGGCTTGAAGGCTCCAGGGGCTCAGTGAGCTGCGGTAACTTGTTCCAGCACACTCGTACAGCCCAGAAAAGGGTGTCCATATACTGGTTTGGGAATGAGGCACGGAGAGTTGTGGCAGTAGCACCAAGCAGTATGGGAGGAATCGGAAGTCATGGTGGCGACCCAAACAACACTGTAGCTCAGTGGCGCGCACTTTCCCACGCAGATCACTGTATTAACCTCTCCGCTCTGTCAACCGTGGCTTTAGGGGTTTTCCTTTGTCTTTCGATTTTGAAACTGACTATGTCATCCACGGCCCGTCATCAATTTCCAAATTTCCAGCGTTTCTGAAAATTCTATAGCCCATCAGTGTTATAAGGCATGCTATTAAGCCACATGGGTACACATGTTTATCTTCATTTGTACACCTGTGGGTCGAGCTTTGACACATGCCTGATTGCAGACCTGTGAATCTGTGCAATGCACAGAATGTGCAGGGGCGTGGTGAAGACTGCACACGTTTGGTGTGTTTGCACAGTGCGTAAACGCTCCGGGGCACGAGCTCTCAGGCGCGCGGGACTCCGCGCTTGGTGGGTGCAGGGGGCGCCAGCTGGCAGGAGTTGGTGGGGAGCCACAGTCTCCGACTGGGTATGGGGGCTTGTCGGGCCGGTGGCACTTGTTCCTCCCGGGGCAGAGCGGCTGTATCCGAGGCGGGTTTCTGGGGCTTAAGCCCCAACTCCCCAGCCGCCGGGCCGGTTAATAGCGCCCTGTCTGTCTCCCGCCCCGCCCGCTCCAGGTCTGGTTCCAGAACCGGCGCGCCAAGTGGAAGAAGCGCAAGAAGACGACCAACGTGTTCCGCGCGCCCGGCACACTGCTCCCCACGCCAGGCCTGCCTCAGTTCCCGTCGGCTGCCGCCGCCGCTGCCGCCGCCATGGGCGACAGCCTGTGCTCTTTCCACGCCAACGACACCCGCTGGGCGGCGGCCGCCATGCCGGGCGTGTCACAGCTGCCTCTGCCGCCGGCGCTGGGCAGGCAGCAGGCCATGGCACAGTCGCTGTCCCAGTGCAGCCTGGCAGCCGGGCCGCCGCCCAACTCCATGGGCCTGTCCAACAGTCTGGCGGGTTCCAACGGCGCGGGGCTGCAGTCGCACCTCTACCAGCCCGCCTTCCCCGGCATGGTGCCCGCCTCCCTCCCCGGCCCCAGCAACGTCTCCGGTTCGCCCCAGCTCTGCAGCTCCCCGGACAGCAGCGACGTGTGGCGGGGCACGAGCATCGCCTCCCTCCGCCGCAAGGCGCTAGAGCACACAGTCTCTATGAGCTTCACTTAATGCAGCCGCGCCCCGGCCCGCTCCGCCCCCAGCACCGCCCCCGGGGCCGCCCCGAGGCCCATCCGGCGCGCGCCCGGACCCCGGCGCCCTGCCCCGTCCAGCCCCGGCCTCCAGCCCCGGCCTCCACCCCGTCTCGTTTTGTCCTCGCCTCTCTCCTCCATTCGCTCGGGCTCAACCCAAGCCCCAGCCCCCGAGGCCTCCCCTCCACCTGATTTCGCTCGCCCGCGGTCCCCCGTCTCCCGGCCGCCCCTCTTCCCTTCCCACCCAGCTGCGCCCCCGGCCCAGTCTCCAGCGCCTCAGCCCACCCTTCCCGCCACCCCGGCCTCCCCTCTCGCGCTAGCCGTGCTCGCGCCCTCCTCCCGGCCTTCTGACTGGCGGCGTTCCCACCCACACCTTCGACGCGACGCCTACGACCCCCCTCGCCCGCCGCCTCCCCTCTGGTCCAGTCTTTCCCCACACTTCGCGCCCCTCCTCCCGCGCCCGGCAAAAACCATCCTTCCCGCCATTTTACGTACCAGGGAGTCGACTCAGGATCTGAAATCAGACACCAATGGACTGGTTTGTGGGCAGAAACACACACACTCGTACTCTCGCTCACGCTCAGACGCTACACGCGCGCGCGCATAGACACGGTGCACCTAGGTCACACACGGACGTGTTCAAGGGACAGCACAATGTTAGGGATTTTTGTCTTAAAGGAGGACAAGCATCTGCTACCAACCGCCTCATCTGAGGGCCCAACTGATATAATTTGATTTATCCTTGTACTTTCCGAGATCCTGTCTTTCTTTCCTCTCCCACTACCCTACCCTTGCCCAGTCCACCCAGTCATATCCGTGCAGCCCTCTCTTGGCTTGCAAGAGAACGCTTTTATTTTTATTTTATCTTATTTTTATTTTCTTAAGCACAACTGTGTGAGGGTGTAGAAGGGAAGGCTTCTCAGGAGTAACGTGACAGTGGATTGGGTGGCTGGAGTAGACTAAAGCAGTCATGTGATGAGGAAGAAGTGATCTGACCCATTTTGATAAGTCTTTATAAGGAAGAATAAAATAAACGTGTAAGCAAAATTTTCTTTTGTAAAAGCAAAAGCCACATCTCTTTTCTGGATCCTTCAGGACTGGGGTTTGTTTGCTTCCTTTTCCGTTTCTCTCTTCTCGCTGCTCTGTGCCCTTGGTTGTTTTGTGGTGGTCCTGTCGTCCCTCGTGCCCCTCGGCCACCTGCTGGCCGCCGATGGGGGCACTCGGACATCTACAACCCTGCAACTTTGTACAGAGAAACACAATCAGCTCTTTCTGCATGTGCTGGTCAAATCCAAACCCAGAGAACAGAAGCGCTTTCTAAGAATGAACAAACATGTGAAATAGGATGTTTTGTGTAGATAAAGCATTCTTGTTACATACTGGTCAATTTGTGATATGTTTTAACTTAATGTCTGTGCTTATTTATGGAATTCGGTTTTCTTAATAAATGTTTGAGCTAATATAAAGCATATTATTTGACTTTTCCGGACAAGTTTATATCAAGTTAAATGTAAATGGATAAAATAAAATCATTTTCAGTATGTGATACAGAGAATCATGGGTTTTGGTGTGACCTTGAACGGCGGAAGTGTTCTCCTGGGGGGAGGGGAGGGGCCAGTCTTGAGAATGGTTATATTCGCTGCAGTTGGCTGGGTCCCGGCGTCCGGGACGCGTGGGCCCTTCGCCCGGCACTGGGCTTAGGTTCGGTTTCTGGGCTGCACCGTGAGGTCTCCGCGACCGGGCGGCATGCTGGCGGCGTGTTGGGGCGCCGCTAGCGCCCCACGCGAACTCTGAGCCTCCCGAGTCTTCCGGGCCAACCCAGGTTTCCGAGGCCCAGGTGGGGCTCCGAGCGTCGCTGCCGGCGCGAAACGCAGGGCGCGAGAGTTTCTTGGATGAACGGTGTCCCTGGGGCAGTGGCGCGGAGGGCGCCCCTCGCGGGCTGCGTGCGCGTGATGGGGAGGCGGTGGGTGCGAGGGGACCACAATTGGCACCCTCGGCTTTCCGAGCCTGGAGCTCTGCTCTCCGGCGCCGCCCCTGCCGCGTCCGGCCCCAGGTACGCAGTGGAAGCGAGGCCGCGGCTCTTGCCTCCCCCGCGGCCTAGGCCTCCTTGGGGCTTTCCCTAAGGCAACGGCGCCCCTTCACGTCCCCAGACCCAGGCTCCGCTTCAGATACCCGGGGCCTCACAGTAAGGGGCAAACGCGCTTCTCCCGAAGAGGCGTGTCCAGGACGACCCGCGCCTACCAGGGCTCCCCCAACCCCAGGGCTGCTCTGGTTTCCTCAGGGTCCCTGCTGGCTGCCAACTAACCTCGACTTCAGCCACGTGCTCAGGGGACAGCCCCAAAGGAGTAGGAAAAAAATGCTGTTTCTTCGGTCGGGTCGGCCGAGGGGAAGGTTGCAATGTGTTTTAAACTTGGAGGCAAATCGATATCACAGGCTTCCTTGGGAAGGCTAACCGAAATCAATCTTGTGGTTTGAAATTTAATGGTCATTATAGGCATTGAGAGGACACCCATTTTCCCACGGGAAGACTTCTCATTTGGTTGCCTCAGAGCGTAAACCCTAAAAAACACCCTCGTGCTGAAATACAATACAGCTGGGCTACATGTGAATTTGAGGAGCTGTTGTAATCGTTACTCAACTAAGAACACAATGGAGTCTCCTCAGAGATGAGAACAAAAAGCTCTGATTTTTAATGATAAAGTAAATCTGTTCATGTTACCTTAGGAATTTTAATTAGAGGTAAATTGGTGGGTGGGTTCACAGAATATTACACTTTCCTAAAGTTACACACTTTCCTAAAGACTATTTTTAGTACAACATTAAAATATTAAAGAAGAGAAAACATGCTTATTTTGAATTTCATACAAGAATGGAACATTTCTGTATTTGAGAAGTCTTCCAAGAATTTAGCAGTACACAACCACCAACTTTCTAAAATATGAGTTGATGAAAAATACATTTCCTTGTTTTTACATTTCATCATATGCTCGCTTGTTTTATGTTAGTGCTCTTTTTTAAAAAAAATTGAAACCGTGGTTACTGTAATCTCAAGTTACATTTAAGAGATCAGCACAAATTACAGATTGCTTCGCCAGTGCTCATGGAACGTTGTTTACAAGGATGCTAATTTTACAGCTTTTTATGCTGCTATAAAGCATAACTTTATGATGTAGGAATGCAATAAAGGATGCTAAATGGAATCTTTAAAAATTGTATTTCTCAAAGGCAAGGGAAATGGGATCTTTCATTGGAAAAAAATGGGCCAACTCAGAACACTGATGAAAAGTTGCAAATCAACTCAAGTGATAGATGCTTTCAAAGATACTTATATTTCATAATGTAGTGGTTATTTATCAATATTATAATAAAAGTGTAGAGTTTTTCACTTGACCTGACTCTGGGCTAATATTTGTTTCTATAGCAATAGATTTTTGTATTAAGAATCCTGAACATTTTAAAGTTATATATGCCATTAGGTTAAGGGAAGGCAAGCTGGCCTAAATTGTTAAGGTTGACAGTTTAGAGGAGAATAAGAACCTCAGTCACAAGCCTGAAAGATTTCTCCTTTTTGAGGGAGAAAAATCTAACAACAGAATAATGCTTCATATTATTTTTTTACTCATCATTAACAGTAATTCTGACTCAAAATTGTTAAAGATCTAATAATAATTAAGTAAATTTAATAAGAGAATAAAGACAATAATGTTGAATAGTATCAGAACACAAAGGAGGTAAGTACAACATGCTCGATGTCCTGCCTCTAATAATTGTACTTTTTACTGAGTAGCCTATTTGGTATTGAATACTGTCACTACATGCTAGCTGGAAACAATCCATTATTATGTAACCATATGATTGATTTATTTTAATATACAAGTTCATCCTTGTATCTTTATTTTTTCCTCAGTATTGGTACTAAATATCATGCATGCCATACAAGTGATGGTATAGTAATGATGTGGCACTGAGCTTACCTTTTGTTGATGGTGGAAAAAATATGATAAGGGAATGCAACCTGCTGAAGATGAGGTTAGATCCTGAATATAGAACAGCATGCAGAGCAATTTGGGTAAATCAAGGTAGATGTGCATATAGACATGCAGAGGAAATACAGAGGAAATTCTAACTTTGGGACAATTTATGTTTGGTACCCCCAATGACAGCTTTTCCCAAAAATGAAAATGTGTTTTTTATTTATATTGTGGACCTTACATTTAAATTTGTAGGATAAAGAAAAAACTTAACCCACAAATATGTGTATTCTAGTAATGGCAGTAGTTAACCTGTCAGTTGAAATAATGTAACCTTCCTTTTCTCCTTTTCATGACATAAAGATAATCTCATCTGAGGGCATTTATGTGAAGAAATAACAGCATGGCATGGTGAAACCACTGGCTCATTAATCCTGGCATCTACTTCCTACAGGGTTCCTTGATTAGTTAGATTCATTCACTGGGCATTTCGGAGTTTTTGATTTGT
Source organism: Macaca mulatta (assembly GCF_049350105.2). Taxonomy (NCBI): domain Eukaryota; kingdom Metazoa; phylum Chordata; class Mammalia; order Primates; family Cercopithecidae; genus Macaca; species Macaca mulatta. The sequence continues at coordinate 83,972,919 of NC_133411.1, read as the reverse complement.
CACCATTGGCTAGGTTCACTGAGTTCAGGCTAAATTGAGCCAGAAGCAATGTTTATTAGTAATTTTGTAGTACAGGCTACCCTAATAATTCAGCCCAAATATCTCATCTGAAAAATATCCATTCACCCTCACTTCTAATGTGGGTTGCAGCTGTGTTCATAGGGAATTGAAAGAACATAAGTGATTGGGCATGTATTTTCTAAATTATTAATATGATGGCTAATAGCTGTAAACCCATCTTCGTATCCAATGCAGAAATTATGACTTATTTTAAAAATGAAAGCTGCAACAAAGGGGGGCACCCCCTGCCTGGCTTTCTGCTAAGTCTCCTCAGTGCAGAGCTTTTGGTATAGGAACCATGGTCGATTTAGCATGTGGCCATTACAGAGAGACACAGAACAATGCCTTTGGCTTTTTCTGATGTGTACACTATCAAAACAAGGCATGGATTTAGAAGACTTACTATAACGTGCTATTAAGGAGTTTTGGGTATGAGCTACACATAGGGCCATCTTTTGATTTTGATGATGGCATACATGCCATACAAGTGATGGCATGGAGACCGCAGTTCACACCCTCAGCCTTCCGCGTCCCATGCTCATGAGTTGTTTGTCTTTAAGCAGGCATAATTAGTTGTTATTACTGTTAAGCTGCATCTTCCATCCACGTGATCAAATATCCAATATATCTCAGTTTCCATCTTCAGACCCATTTGATTGGAGATAGACTTGTTGCAGTTGCTCACGCTGCCACAATCCCTCTCAGTTCTGTGTTGAAGTAATTCACAATTACCAGGAAATATATAATTAACCCACATGATATATATAGTATATGTTCTTTGCATCTTTCACTGAACTGTCCTAAGGCTTTATATACTTTTGTTCCTAGTCTTTATTGAATCTATTAAAGATAAACTCAAAGTCAGATTAAGAACTATAGATGCTCTTTAACACGGAAAAGATTATATGTGATTTTTATGAAATTAAAAATAAAAATGTTAAATTATAAAACAAAACAGATATACTGAAATTAAAATAAGTTCTTTTTAGATTTGCTGATTGTGCAATTCTGAATGAGTTAAGTGAAGCTGAACCGGTCTCTCTTTTTGCTACTCGTGCTTTATTAATTATCTTAGTCTATTCTCTTAATGCTTAGGTACTCCAACATTGATTTCAAAAATAACATTTTTAGAGGGTGTTATTTCATTACTTTACCTCCAGTACCTTACGTTTGAACTCCATTTTTTAGTTGACACAGCTCATTATCTCATTTAAATCATGGCACCATTATGAAGTAGATATTTTAACCCTTGTTGTATAGAGGAAGAAATTGAGAGTCACAAAGGCTAAGTAACTTGCCAAAGGTCACATCCCTAGTAAGTGGCAGAGATCACTCTTTAAGTTATGTTTTCGGGTCATTAAGCATTACCATTGTGTATGTAACATATAGACATTTCCCTTACTGTTAAAATATTTTCAGGGAATAAAACTAAATATCTTTACTTAGAAATTTAACACTCCACCCTTGTAATTTAAACAAGGGATACTTTGATAGGACATGATAACTGCATCAAAATAACACATGGTTTCAAGAGTATAGAAACACTCTCGTCCTACGGAACCTCACCCTCTTTCCAGAAGTTAATTCAAGATAGTTCAGCCACCGAGAAGGCTCTTAATCCTGTGAGAAATCTTTATCAATGAAGTCATCTCCTTGTGACACAAGCTCTGAGCTGAGATGGCAAGAAACTTGTTAAATAGCCCTAGGAGTACTTTGAAAGGGGTGTCATTGTAGATGGACAGGAGAGGATCCTTGGGTCTTTTGGTGCTTTTCTTGTCTGACCCTGCAAGATTTTATAGGGAGATACTTTGATGTTGCTTCTGTATATTATTAAAAGAATTACAAGTCAGCATAAACTGCATGTCCTTTTTCTGGCCTCCACATATTAAGAATCCATTGCCAAACATAGATCATAAAATCTTAGAATTTGAAGGGACCTTGAAATCATCTCATTCAAATTTCTTGACTACAGTTGTCCCTGTTTTATTTCTCACCAAGCAGACTTGCAGGCTCTGTTTGAATGCAAGGTAGATGTCTTTTATTGGCCTGCCAGCCTCCTTCCTTTCATTGAGCCTAGTCTGTCTTTTGTCTCTTAGTTCTTTCTTCTATAGTCTTACCTCAGGAAGCACTTTCTGTCACAGCTCTTACTACTGAAATGATTTTTCCTTTTAGTCTTCTTTTATTAATATCAGTCAGTGTAATACCCCTAGGCTATGCTATGGTACCAGATAAAATTCATCTCTCTGGCTTAACACAACCAGGAATTTTTTTTTTTTTTCTTGCTCACACAAATGTCACTGTGAGTAAAGCAAATCTCTAGGAGAGCTGTTCTTCATGCGGTGACCCAGTGATCCAAGCAGGTTTCATGTTGTGACTTAATCACCCCATTATGGAGTTTCCGTGGTCTTTGTGGGAGGAAGAACAAACTAGAAGTTTAAACTGGTTCTTTATGCTTTGGTCCAGAAACTTCTACTCATGGTCCAGTATCTGAGAAATTATCACAAGGCTTCCCCTAATTGCAAGAGGACTGGCAAATGTGTAAAACATGAATAGCCAGTGAATGGAACATATCTCTGCCATAATCTTATTTTCTCGGTAATAAACACTCTTAGTTTCCTCATTTAACATGTTTTTCCTACTTACATATAAGTCAACAATTTTTTTTTTTTGTGATTGTTGGCAAAGCATGTAGGTAAGGGTACCAGAGAAATATATAACATCCAGGCTTTTCAAGGAGCTTATCATATAATTGGAGAGATAAGACAAATATATTTTAAAAAGAAAAAAATATAAGTCAATTTATAATGGATTGATCAAGTGCTAAGTACTCTGATCTATATCTCACATGCAATGGAAACTCAGAGAAGCAGGAGATCGCTGTGGGTAGAATTCCTGGCCAGGCTTCCTGGAGGAACTGGGTCTTACAGGATAAGAAGGTCACCCTTTAGGATTTTATTCTCCACTTTTGTTTTATTCTGTTGGAATCATTTTGATCTTCCCTTGTGGCTCTTATTTTCAGATCTATAAAGCATGTTCCTTGTGTTTATATATATCCTTACTAAATTCTCCACTAGCTTCTTAAATGTGGAGCCATTAACCAGATTCAAATCTCTAATGACCAAGGCAAAACATGGTGGACCACTTGCCAGACTCACTTTAATAGCCATTCATGATCTGATAGAGTTTTAGCATCACTGATATTATATCCCAAATGGATACATTTGAGCAATGTAATTCCCCAATATCTAGCATAGACTCTGACACATATTAGGTGCTCAATAGATGCTTATAAAGTTGAATTTAGGTCAGATGTGTTGGTGTTAAAGCTCCCAGCTTATTGCACTTGCTCTGATCTATTATCATAGTGGGGTAGTTACCAATTAAAAATACGTATCGTAAAGGGCTTACATAATTATTAAGGTAAAAAATAAATCACTCCCGACAAGCAAGATAATGTTTTTATTCCCACAAAAAGAGATCATCCTTGTCCTCTGATGAACACAGTGCTCACTTGGAGTAAACTAGTCACCCATGGGAAGCTAATTACCTTTTCCAAAGAACTGGGGTACCATGTAATGTCTTCGAAAAGGCAATTTAGTGAATGATGCCCTGTTATCTTGGAAGAGTTAATATGCCACTTTTAGAAACTCCAGTGACTGGATTGTCTCCCACAATGGAGGGAGGAGCACACACTTGCCAGGAAACCAGCTATCTTAGATTTCCCTGTTGGAAGACTTAAGAGCTTCATTTTCATTTTAAACCTAGTGGTTTCTTTGAGAACTGGTTGTATGTCATAAGCCATTTTAGATTTGAAGAGTGATGATGAGAATTTTCTCCTTAGGCAGAAGAATTCCAGAGGAAGACCTTGAGCTTCTGATAGGGGTTGTTTTGGGTTCAGGTTAGGAGAGTGTTGCTTCTCAGGGAGCTAGATTGTTTGTTTTTTAGTTATAGAAAACAATCCTTGTCCAGTCATGACTCTGCTATATTTGGGGACCCAGAAGAAATGCATGGTTTGGAAAACATATAGTCCTTGATCGGCCATTACCTGTGTTTTTAGTTCAGTCACTTAGCAGTTGTGCACTTCCATTTCCTCATCTAATATCTGAAGTTATTTCCTATTGCTGACCATTTCTAGTAATGATTAACTCAACATTGTTGACTAATGTGGGGTAACTCAGTTTAAACCTAATCAAATGCCTGGACTGGTCATTGTCTAATTTGTTTCTTTTTAAGGCATTGTCCCTTTTTTTTTTTTTTCAAACCTGGAGACAGGGGCTCTGATTCTGAGTCAAGTCAGCATTGTGTTAAGGTGGTGAAAAGGTAAGCTCATAATATCAATGCTCTGCTGAAGAGTTGCTGCCACTGACAACATCATTAGCCTCCTTGTGATAGGACCCGGGGAAGGGATTGGGACTGTGTAGGAATTGTTTTCCAGTGTAGGAAAGAAAGAGTGGAACATGCAAGGATATAACTTCTTATAGACAAATGTGGCTGTGCAAAAGAATCTTCATTCCTATCCTTAAACAATTAGTGCCATGGGGTTTGTATACCATCTAACTGAAAGGGAGAAATTAGAAAATAGACAACCTAGATATATATTCATACAGGAAGCACTCAGTAAATTTTGGTTGGATTAATTTGGTTCAGATAGTACCAGTTTCTTGTGTAAACTTAGTGGAACAAATGGCCAACGACTTAGAAGCCTGAGGGGGCAGTTCCAGCATATTTATTTCGTTGCCAGGGCAATGCCAGGTGTTTGTGACCACATGCGAGAATGAAAAGAATGGGCAGCCTAGTGGCTGCTCAGGTGAGCGCAGGTACACCGACCAGGAAGTATCTCTGCTCCCAACCTCTCTTTATGTACGCATGAAAGCTAATTGTTCAAGTCCAGGGGAAACTGGAGAGGTATGTGACGTTTTTGTTGAGCCTTCAGCTTTCTCCATCCCCCAATATTTTCAGGGTCATAGGACCTTATCTTTCAAATTCTTTTCCCCTATTAAAACAGGAAATTAGCTGGGATCATTTACATTTTGACTAAATAGACTTACAGCAATATGCTAACTTTCTATTTTAAAGTCTTTAATTTTAGTATAGAAAGAATGTTTTTATCTTAATTCATTAAAAGAACTTTTAAGCAGTAGGAGGCAAGTAAGGGTGATGTTGTGCATAGAGTTTGCACAGGGGCATTCTGCAGTTTAAGGAAATTACACCACACCTGAGAGGAATCTACTTCAATTGTTTGGGAATGCTCAAGGAGCTGGAGCAAAAGGGGTGAAGAAAATATTCTTTCTTTGGGAGATGGGAACACAGGTGTTTGTTTTCTTATTCTTTACACTGTATATTATATATGCTTATTTCTTGGACATATTTCACAATAAGATAAGAAAAAAAGTACCAGTAGTCATTTCCTCTTTCCCCTGGGGTCCCCTCTTTAAACATCATCTTTACTAGAGTGATAGCCTACAGGTTCCCCGAGGGATTGATTGCCTCACAGCTGCTGAGTATACAGAGGCACCTTTTGGCATTGCTGACTTCTATGCCAAGCCCTGGGCTCGAGTCACCTCTGTTTCCTGGCAGTAGGACTTCCTAACCCTTGTTAAAAACAAAACAAAACAAAACACCCCTTTTCCTTTCCTAGCTCTAGTCCTCTGCTTTAAACTTCCCAGAGTTCATTCTTACTGTGTAATATCCTGCCCTAGTTTTCTTCTTCCTTCCCTATGGTAATCCTGTTGTTCCCTCTAGACAGGTAGTCCTCATCCTCCTGGCCCCCAATCTCCACTGCATCAGAGACACTTGGACTTGGGGTCTGGTCTGGGGAGAAGCAGCAGCTGGACATGTTGCTCAAGCACCTCTCAGATAATGGAGGTGAGGGTAAGAGGGAAAATTGGGGGGTTTCCAGGGGTGTAATACGGGAAAGTCTGCCCTGGAACACAGGGATGGGTTGAGAAAATGAAACCTGAGTATGGGGAGAATCAGATTCAGGACTTTTGTTTCTTAATTTGTGTGTATTGATGATGACTTTAGCTATTTTTCTGGCCTGAATGCATGGTACCTGATGCTTATTAGATGGCAAAAATTATTTGTTGAATAAATGATCCTGGAATGGTGTGAGGGAAATGCAATATCGACTTTAACTTTAGGTACCAGAAAAGTGAGAGAGAGGAATCAAATGATTTTCCATGTAAAAGTAAAAATCATATTGATATGAGCTGCTTATATAATCACCAAGAAGCAATTACCATGAAGCAGTTATATGTAAAATAAAATACTTCCAAATGAACTTTGAGTTCTATTTTGTAACAGTAGTAAATTCTACTAGTGTCAGGTAGGCTGTATCAAGGTGTAGAAAGGGAGGTTACTGGTCATGTAATCTTACTGTTGCTGGTTAAATTCTTCACGCAAATTATAGACCAAATTGTCATTTATCATAGCTTATGGACTGGATGCCCACCACCTTCTATGGGATCCCATTTCTTCTAAAACGTCCTTATATCACACTGAAATCATCCCCCTTCTGGCTTATCCTTGACGTCCCACAAAGCAAGTCTTCAACCTTTATTGCTTGACAGGTCCTCACATGTTTAAAGACAGCTTTTCCGGTCCCCCTTCTTTATTAAATTCTGTGAAACAATAAGGGGCTATGGTCATAGGCATTAAAGTTCCCCCAAGTCATCAAAAAACTTGTTTAGGCTGGGTGTGGTGGCTCAAGCCTGTAATCCCATCACTTCAGGAGGCCGAGGCAGGTGGATCACTTGAGATCAGGAGCTCAAGACCAGCCTGGCCAACATGGTGAAACCCCAGCTCTACTAAAAATACAAAAATCAGCCAGGCATGGTGGTGTGTACCTGTAATCACAGCTGCTTGGGAGGCTGAGGCAGGAGAATCACTTGAACTCAGGAGGCGTAGGTTGCAATGAGCTGAGATCGCACCACTGCACTCCAGTCTGGGCAACAAAGAGAGACTCCATCTCAAAAAAAAAAAAAAAAAAAAAAAAAAAAAAAAAAAAAAACTTGTTTAGTCATCTTTATTAAATAGAAGACAGATTTTATCCATAAAGAGCATCAGAGTGTTCATACCCTTTTTCCTATACCAGAATTTAGAGCAAGTTATTCTTTTAAATCAGTATTTCTTAGGGTCTGGGAATGGGGCTTAGGAATCTCATTTTATAGTTTGAGAACCATTGTTTCAATTGCTTCACCTGTCCAGGGACATTAAATATGATTGATGCTAACCTCAGGAATGGGTCACATCTGGAAAGCAATGTTGAGCCTTTCTGGCCACTCAGTCAATGGCCTTGGAACAACGTTAAGTCTTTTACTGACTGAATATTAACATTATTTCTCATTAGCTCTCTTATGCTCACTTACAAGCTTTCTTTTCCCCTTTTCTTTCTTAAGTCATCGATTTCTCAGTTCTCGTTACATCTCCCTCTGCAGCCCACGACTGGAATTCTTTCAGCCTCCATATCCTCAGCCCTCGAGTTGCCACTCGTATGGGTAGTTATTTGCTTCCAACATTCAAGTTTTATGAGACTATTCCTACACTCAGTCCTTTAAATTGCATTGCCTTTCAACCTTTGTTTATTTTTTCTGAAACTTTGCTTATATACGAATGTTCAAAATCCATTTATAACCTGTTGCTCCATCTGGTAATTTTCATGGGTTATGTTCCCTTTCTATCCTTTGACACATACCTACCTAATTTTTTAGTACTTATGACCAAAAACATAGATGGCATTTTGTATTTGGTTTTGTATTTTGCTTCTGTTTATTTTCTATATCGGTATATATCTTTAAATGCATAGTTTTAATGACTATGATATTTGTTTATAACTTTCTCTGATTTTTAAATACTACTTATTTATTTTAAAAATTGTTAAATATAAGCATATTTATTCACTCAAAATGTATTTGAATGTCTGATTCTATAGATGCTCTACTAGAGTTGAGCACTATTAAGATTTAATGCATCTCTGTGTGTGTGTGTGTGTGTGTGTAGATGACAGAGACAGAAAATTATTTTAAAGAATGTTTTGTATATAACAAGTCTTCTAAGTGAAAACACAACAAATAAAAGTCTCTCACTTACTACAATGTTGTCGAATATGGTAGCCACCAGCACCATGTGGCTATTTAAATTTAAGTTAGATAAAATCAATAGTTCTCTTCCTTGAGTCACAATAGCCACATTTTAAGTGCTCAAAACTCACATGTGGCTTGTGGCTATTATATTGGATATCATTGCAAAAAACTTTATTGGACAGTGCTGACTCACAGCCTTCTAGGCTAAAAAGATATAGAATAAAGTTGCCCTGCTTCTTGCTGAGTTTCATGGGACCCCATTCTGTGCTTTAGCTGTGGAATAGAACAATGAAAGTGGACAATGAGTGTCCCTGAAGACCTTTGAAGAAATGCACGTAAGTAGGAACTTGGCCTAGTCCTGAGATTTCTATCTAGATTTTAATGTAAAAACATTTTTAATGGGACAGGATGGGGAAGAAGAAGAAAGTCTTAACTACCAAGGGAATGGAATAAGAGGGGTGTGTAGTTTAGGTCTAATATTTCTGTGCTTGCTCTACACCACTACTAGAATCCATGCTTCAGTGATTTTCCATCAGTGGTAGCCAAAGAAGGCTTTTTACTTAGGTTTTAATATATCTGTATGTAAATGTTTGGGCTGTGGCTTGGTCATTTAGAGTGGGTATATGAGGGATGTGGTAAGGAGTGCAAGAGGAGAGAAACTACGACTTCAAGTAAATGGATGTGTATGCAACACACAGACATACATGCACACTAAGATTTTCCTCCAGCGATGTCATAGCTGTTTCAGAAGAACAAGTGTCTTACCACTTAGAGCTTGTCCAGTGCCTGATCTGAAATTAGCCTCACTTTCTCCCCGGGGCATCCTTAGTTCCCTGCAGATCTCAAAACCGGTTATACATCAACACTCTGTGGACCTGGTCGGATGTGCTGCTACATTAATTATAATGCAGATCATGGTTGTGGATTCTGTATGCAGATGTGCATGGAAAGCCTGCAGATGTGCACAAAGAAAAAGCTGTGGAAAGGGCTTAAATACATTGCATTGGTGCCAGGCATATTTATCACAGGCTAGTTACTGAGAATGCTGATGGATTTATTTCATGACCTGTGTGGTGTAAAGTATGCAATGAAGAGAGACTAAATTGAGTTGGTAGAAAAAAATATATACATATACCTCCTATCCCACCCCAACTTCCCCCAGCAAAAAAAAAAAAAAGAAAAAAAGACAGAGTGGGTTTATATAACGTTTTGAAGTTTCAAATGATGACTTAAAGGTAAGCAATTAAATTTTGCTTTGGAGACTTGCAGTTAGTTTATTTTTTTATTTTTATTTTTTCTTTGAGACAGAGTCTAACTCTGTCTCCCAGACTGGAGTGCCTGGTGCAATCTTACCTCACTGCAACCTTGACCTCCTGGGTTCAAGCGATTCTCCTGCCTCAACCTCCCAAGTATCTGGGATTATAGGCACGTGCCACCACCCCAGCTAATTTTTGAATTTTTTGTAGAGCCAGGGTTTCACTATGTTGGCCAGGATGGTCTCGAACTCCTGACCTCAAGTGATCCACCCGCCTCAGCCTCCCAAAGTGCTGGCATTATAGGAGGCGTGAGCCACCGCACCCAGTCTTTTTTTTTTGACTTGCAGCAATTTTAAAAACTGAGACTTAGAACGATAACCTGGTGTCTTAGTTGCTGGCAATACTGGAAAATCACACAAACTCATTATTACCTTGGTTTATGGTATTGACCATGAGAGGGTATTATAGTAACCATCAATTTTTTTAAATTATAAAATACTTCAAACATATTCAAATGTAGAAAAAAATAGTACAATGAACTACCATATATCTATCACCTAGATTCAATAATTGTCAAGAGTTTATCCTATTTACTTCATTCATTCTTTTTCCCATTTAAAAAAATCTGTTGTAGTATATTAAAGCATATCTCAGACATTCTAAACATTTTAATAAACATCTCTAAAAATATGGACAAATATGCCATTTTCACCCAATAAAATAAATGATATATTTTTAGTATTTAATCCATAACCAAATTTATTTGACTATCTCAAAAATGTCTTTAGAGTTAGGTTGAGTCAGGTCCAAACAAGGTCCATACAACAGAGTTGTTTTACGACTTTTTTTCTTTTTTAGACAATCAGTAACATTAATAAACTTGTAGAGTTGGGCAACTATCATCATAATCCAGTTTTAGAACATTACCATTACCCTTCAAAATTTCCTCCAGTCCATTTGCAGTCAATCCCTGCTCCTACTTTCACCCTCAGGCAGCCACTGATTTTCTTTCTGTTTGAATAAATTTTACTGTCTGGACATTTCATAGATTAAGTCTTTTAAAATCTAGCATAGTTTCCTCCTCTCTCCCCTTTTCCTCCTGCCGTGTACGTATTGTTCTGTAGAATGCCCTGTTTTCTGAACTTTTCTGTTCACTTCTTTCTGGTGTCATTGAACTTGTTCCTTTATCCCCTTCTCCTCCATGTTTCTTTTAAATGGAATTAGGTACAGAAGAGCACCATCCAATAAAACTTTTGCAATGATGGAAATGTTCTGTATATGCACTATCTAATGACTACATGTGGCTTTTGAGTACTTGAAATGTGGTTATTGTGATGAAGAAGCTTGTTTTTTTATTTTACTTTTTAAATTTAAACATCTACATGGGCCATAGTAACTGTGTTAGATACTGAAGCCTTACAGGCTTAATCAGAATTAGGCCCAATATTTTTGGGCATGAATACTTCATAGATTCACATCAGGTGGCATGTAATGTTTGCTTTTCGTACTTCCAGGGATCCAATGATTGATCACTAGGTTGAAATGGTAACAGCTTGATCTCCATTATAACAATTCCTTAACAACATTTTACAGTGGAATATTATTTGGCCTTAAAAAGAAGGAAATTATGGCACATGCTACAACATAGATGAACCTTGAGGTCATTTTGCTATATGAAATAGGTAATCTCAAAAGGACAAATACTGTATGATTCCACTTCCATGAAGTAACTGCAGCAGTCAAATTTATAGAGACAGAAAGTAGAATAGTGATTGCCAGGGTTGGTAGGGGGAGAATAGGGAGTTATTTTTTAATGGGTGAGTTTCAATTTTGCAAGAGAAAAGAGTTCGTAGATGGCTGCCATTGAACTGTATGCTTAAAAATAGATAAGGTGGTAAGTTTTATTTTATGCATATTTTACCACATAAAAAAAGTAGTTTCATAAAGTTTCATGTGGGCAAAAGCCTGATTGGAGTACATTTAAGTGAGAATGGAAGGAGTAGAATTGGAGAATCTAAATATAGGCAATTATTTGAAAATTTAAAATATATACAAACTCAACAAAAAGTATTTTAAAATCCACTTATATGCTAAAGATAAGCATATACTTTGAAGTTATTTTATATATCTTCCACATGTATGTATATATTAAAGAAATGTACATCGTTTAAAAAAATCCATAGGGAATATTTCCCCCTCTTCACTATCCTGAGATACCTTAACGGTGTTTAAACCACACTTATCTTGGAATGCCATATCTGGAAGAATCATACAGAGGACCTAGTTTAATCTCATTTTTTTAGAGGAGAACACAGGGTCCAGAGGTTGTGTTTACTCAAGGTAAGTAGTGGTAGAGCTGGCAAAACGCCTATCCAATTTGATGTTCTTATCACTGCACCCAGCTGCTTCTAGTAACCCTCTTGAAAACTCCTTCTACCTCTTGCTTTCCCTGTATCTCTCAGTGTTTTCATTATTCGTCTAGATACCAGGCTTAAAATATGGAAATAGTCATTAATTTCCTTTCCTTTTTTTTTTTTTTTTTTTTTTTTTTTTGAGACGGAGTCTCGCTCTGTCGCCCAGGCTGGAGTGCAGTGGCGCAGTCTCGGCTCACTGCAAGCTCCGCCTCCCGGGTTCACGCCATTCTCCTGCCTCAGCCTCCTGAGTAGCTGGACTACAGGCACCGGCCACCGCGCCTGGCTAATTTTTTGTATTTTTAGTGGAGACGGGGTTTCACCGTGGTTTCGATCTCATGACCTTGTGATCTAACTGCCTGGGCCTCCCAAAGTGCTGGGATTAGAGGCGTGAGCCACGATGCCCGGCCCATTAATTTCTATTCTCCATTCTTCTTTTGTCTCACATCTAATAACTTAAGTCCTGTGGAAGTTTTCTTTGTAGCGTCTATCACACCTTCCTCTATTTCCTCATTTTAGTGATGCTACAATTGATCAGTGGGTTCAAGTGTTGATAGCCTTACCTTCATTGTTTAATTCCATATCAACTTTTTATCTAATAATAGTTTCACTCATTGATAATATTACTCTTATCCTAATTCAGAGCCTTATTCTTTCTTGCTCATCCTCCTGAGCTCTTTGCTTTTCTCTCCATGTGTACTACTGCTTGGTTTGTCTTCTTAATCTATCCTTCTAATCCTGTTTGTGTCTTACTCAAAAAGTTCTCCATGGCCTTCCTACAGAAGTCACAGTTCGGTAGTATGTGACCTGCAAATTTATTTTTAGTTACTGGCAAAGTGCTTTTTTTTTTTTTTTTTTTTTTTTAATTGAATGCTTTGGGGCAAGGCTGCATGACATCCTATTGTTTTTTAAAAACTTTCTTTTCTTTTTCTTTTCTTTTCTTTATGACAGGGTCTCACTCTACCATGTAGGCTGGAATGCAGTGGCACAGTCATGGCTCGGTGTAGCCTCAAACTCCTGGTCTCAAGTGATCCTCCCTCTTCAGCCTCCTGAGTAGCTGGGACTAGTGGTGTGTGCTACCACACCTGGATACTTTTTTCATTGTTTGTAGGGACGGTCTTGCTGTGTTGCTCAGGCTGGTCTTGAACTCCTGGCCTCAAGTGATCCTCCCTCCTTGGCCTCCAAAAGTGCTGGGATTACAGCCACCACACCCAGCCTCTATCACATTTATCTAGCTCAGTCACTCCAGTCATTTACACTTCCTGTTTGTTCCTGTATCCATTTGAGTTGGCCATCTTTCCTGATATTTAGCATGGTGTTCAATGCACTAAATAATGTCTGCACCCTATTTTCCCAACTTTGTTTCCTCCCCTGTAGGAAGCCTTTTTTCTTTTCTTACCCTACCTCTCCTTTTCTCACCTCTTACCCTTATCCCAATACCTTGCAATCAGCTTATCAGACACCTTATGACCAGTTTCTGACTCCATGTGTGAAATGAATGGATGGATGAGTTTTTCTGGCACTAGTTAGGCTCGTATAATCTCTGTCTTCGAGGAACTCATAGACTATGCAAAAGATTGGTATGTAAACAGCTAATTTTGATAGCAGATAAAAAAGGGTAATTGTAAAGAGGATTGAATTCTGCTTGGGAGGTATGAAAGGCAAATTCTGCTTGGGAGGGCCACAGCTTTCTCTAACTGCTCCAAATCATTGACTTCTTTCTTTGTCCTTTGACCATACCATTTCTTAACACATACACACACTTCTTTTCATTCTTTATATTTCCAGAATTAGGTGACCGTCTTCTTGAGAACAGTAATCATATTTGTATTTTATTTACCTATATCCTTCTCTGTTATGATAGGTTCTCAAGTTTTTGTTTAAAGTCTATCGGTCAAAGTTTTTTTTTACCTATCGTATTGTTTTAAGCACAAAAGGTTTATTGGACAGATAATGGAGACTCACTCACAGAAATGACAGGAGGCTCGAGGAATAGGCTTAGAAAATGGGCAGGAACCACGAGGGCCCCAGAGGCTAGGCAGCCTTAACAATCTGGCCAGCCAGCTGCTGTGTCTGTGGATACTGCCATCCTCAGTGCATTCCTCCATCAACCAGTCCTATCTGAGCCTCTGTCTTTGGGTCATTCTCCCAAACTCTAGAGTTCTAAGCAGCTCTGCCTTTCAGGGAGTACAGAAACAAAGGATCTGTCCCTTTTGGTCCCGTAGAGCAAAGCCTCTCACAAGACCATACACAAAATGGAAGAGGATTTGATATTGGGCAACTTCCACCACACGCCACCCCCGGAGGGAAACAACAACAACAAAATACCCACTACTAATGAAGAGAGAGTATATGTAACCCCTGCTTTGGGAACTCTGGCAGAGAAGTGACTTACGGCGAGGATCCTTGGGCGTGTGGCGTGGTAGGGAGAAGAAGGTCAGTGGTGAAGGCTTTGAGAATTTAGGGCAGACAACAGTAAGGAGCAGACAGAATGTATGCTAACACAGCAGAAGCAGAAAACCGTCCAGGTCAGATGAGGAGCCCAAGGACAATCTTCATCATTTTATTTAGGGCTGGTTCAATCAGTAGCATTTTTGGCAGCTCATTAGGAGGTAAAAGTTGACTCATCAAGTTGGAGAGGGTAGAATGGTTAATAGTTAAAATATAAAAGAGTCTATAGTAGAAAGCCTTCGTCCCACCTCTGCCACCATACCAAAATTCTCCTTCTTAACAGGTAGTCATTATTATGTTTCCTGTGTATCCTAGAGATTTTTAAAAAATGCATTAAGAACCAATTTGATTATATGTTCTTTCTCCTTTTAGTGCACAAATGGTAACATTCTGTTTCCCTGTTCTGTACATTACTTTTTTCATATAGTGTACATTGGAGAGATTTCTACCTCAGTACATAAAGAGCTTTCTCTTTTTTTTTTACAGTTATGTAGTATTTCATTGTATGGATGCAATATAATTACTTGAGTCCCCTATTGGTGATCATTTAGGTTGCTTTTCGTCTTTTCCTATTATAATTATGCTGTAGTGAATAATGAACATTTATCATTTCATGTGCCTGAATACATTCATTGGATAATTTCTAGAAGTAGAGTTGCTAAGACTTTTCCATTTTTAATTTCATAGATGATGTCAAAACATCCTCCACAAGGGCTTAACAAGTCCCAATAGCAATTTATGAGAATGCCAGTTTGCTTAAGACTGAGGATGACTTTTAAAGATTCAGCCTTGAAAGACTATATTTTCAGAGATCATTTCTTAGTTCATTACTAGAGAAGTTTCTCTGAGCATGTAAAGCACCAGAACTAGCTGAGAAAGAAATCAAGAAGGCAATTCCATTTACAATAGCTAAAAACAAAACAAAAGCAGGAATAAATTTAACCAAGAAGGTGAAAGACCTCTACAGGGAATACTTCAAAACACTGATGAAAGAAATGGATGAGGATACAAACAAATGGAAAGACATCCCATGGTTATGGATTGAAAGAATTAATATCATTAAAATAACCATACTGCCTAAAGAAATCGTCAGATTCAATGCAATCTGTATCAAAATAGCAATGTCATTTTTCACAGAAATAGAAAAAAAAATCCTAAAATTTATATGGAACCAGAAAAGAGCCTGAATAGCCAAAGCAATCCTGAGGAAAAAAGAACAAAGCTGGAGCCATCACACTACCTGACTCAAAAATATATTGCAAAGCTCTATTAAGCAAAACAGCATGGTATTGGTATAGAAACAGACATACACGCCAATGTAACAGAATAGAGAATCCAGAAATAAATTCACATATTTATAACCAACTAAGTTTTGACAAGGGTGCCAGGAACATACATTGGGGAAAGGACACCCTCTTCAATAAATGGTACCGGGAAAATTGGATATCCACATGCAGAAGAATGAAACTGGACCCCTGTTTCCTATTATATACAAAAGTAGGCCTAAAACTATAAAACTATGGGAAGAAAACACAGAGCAAACACCTCAGGACATTGGTCTAGGCAAAGATTTTATAGCTAAGACTTCAAAAGCACAGACAACTAAAACATAGACAAATAGAACTGTATTAAACTATTATGAAAAGCTTCTGCATAGCAACAGAAACAACAGTGAAGAGACAACCTGTTGGATGGGATAAAATATTTGCAAACTATGCATCTGAGAAAAGACTAATGGCCAGAACATGCAAGGAACTCAAACAACTCAGTAGTAAAAAGCAAAACCCATATAATCCCCATTGAAACGTGGGCAAAGGACATGAATAGACATTTCTGAAAAGAAGTCGTACAAATGTCCAACAGGTACATGAAAAAATGCTCAACATCATTAATCATCAGGGAAATGCAAATCAAAACCACAATGAGATATCATCTTACCCAGTTAGAACGGCTATTATTAAAAAGACAAGGGCTGGGCGCAGTGGCTCATGCTTATAATCCCAGCACTTTGAGAGGCTGAGACGGGCAGATCACGAGGCCAGGAGATGGAGACCATCCTGGCTAACTTGGTGGAACCCTGTCTCTACTAAAAATACAAAAATTAGCCGGGCTTGATGGCGGGCGCCTGTAGTCCCAGCTGCTTGGAAGGCTGAGGCAGGAGAATGGCGTGAATCCAGGAGGCGGAGCTTGTAGTGAGCCGAGATTGCACCACTGCACTCCAGCCTGGGCCGCGGAGTGAGACGCTGTCTCAAAAAAAAAAAAAAAAAAAAAAAAAAAAAAAAAAAAAAAGACAAAAAACTAACAGATGCTGCTGAGGATGCAGAGAAAAGGGAACTCTTATATACTGTTGGTGGGAATATAAGTTAGTACAACCACTATGGAAAACAGTATGGAGATTTCACAAAAACAAACAAACAAAAAGTAGAACTACCATACAATCCAGAAATTCTACTACTGGGCATTTATCCAAAGGAAATGAAATCACTATATCAAAGGGATACCTGCACTTGCGTGTTTATTGCTGCACTTTTTATAATAGCAAAGATAAGGAATCAAACCTAAATGTCCATCAAAGGATGAATAGACAAAGAAAATGTGCTATATGTACACAATGGAATACTATTTGATCATAGAAAAAAATAAAATCATGTCATTTGCAGCAACATGGTTGGATCTAGAGGTCATGATGTTAAGTGAAATAAGCCAGATACTGAAAGACAAGTATCACACATTCTCACTCGTATGTGGGAGCAAAAAAAACTGATTTCATGGACATAAAGAGTAGAATAGGCCAGGTACGGTGGCTCATGCCTGTAATCTGAGCCCTTTGGGAGGCCAAGGCAGGCGGATCACCTGAGGTCGGGAGTTTGAGACCAGTCTGACCAACATAGAGAAACCCTGTCTCTACTAAAAATACAAAATTAGCCAGGCATGGTGGTGCACGCCTGTAGTCCCAGCTACTTGGGAGGCTGATGCAGGAGAATCGCTTGAACCCGGGAGGTGGAGTTTGCAGTGAGCTGAGATCATGCCATTGCACTCCAGTCTGGGCAACAAGAGCGAAACTCCGTCAAGAAAAAAAAAAAAAGGGTAGAAAGGTAGATACCAGAGGATGGGAAGGGTGGAGATGAAGAGAGGTTGGTTAATGAGTAGAAATGTACAGTTAGATAGAATAAGTTGTAATGTTTGATAGCAGAGGTAGGGTGACTGTAATTAACAACGATGTTTTGTATATTTCAAAATAGCTATGAAGAGGACTTGAAATATTCCCACAACATAGAAATGATAAATACTTGAGGTAATGGATTCAAATACCCTGACTTGATCATTACACATTCTATGCATGTGACAAAATATCCCATGTGCTACATAAATATGTACAAATATTATGTATCAATAAAAAAAACTAAAAAGTTTTTAAAATAGATTAAGCCTTGAAGTTTATGAATAGGAAAAGGAGCTGGGGAGGAATTACTTTTCACTTTATTTCCATTCTGTGTCTCTGAGGGAGGCATCAGGTAAGAAGAGATGAGCCACTGGGTGGTGAACTTGAAATGAGGGTGTAGCTACATTTGGAAAAGTAGCTTCATATTGAAGCAGCAGAGACTTTCCCTCCCTCATCCTTAAGTGCCAAAACCTTAGTCAAATTGTAGTGAAGGTTTTCTACAATGCATCTTCAGGCTAGTTTTCTCATTCTCTTAACCTCCTTGCAGTCTAAGTACTTCATTTATAAATAATACATTTAAAATTAATATTATTTATAGTTTCTCTGCTTTACTGACATCCTTGCAGCTCTTTCTAATAAAGATTTTGAGAAAATACTATGCTATTATCCCTCTAGAAAGTCAGAAGGAAAGCAAGGGACTGATTCCCAGTAGCTGAAATAAAATGATTTTCATCTTTCAGGCCCATTTTAGTTTGGGGTTCATCTCAGCTAGGTATATCTTGACAAAATAAAAATTTAATAAAGGGTCAGGTTTTTACTCTAAAATTTTTCTTCTGATAATTAAAAAAAAAACTATTTTAGGCAATAGTACTGTTCCCACCAATAGTACTGTTCCCACCAATAGTACCATTCCCCAAACTTTATTATTTTATTGGTTTCATGCTTCAGTTTCAGCCTTCACTTATAATTCCTTTGGTTTCAAGAGAAACATTTCCCATAGTCATCTTTATGAACTTCCAGAACTCTAGTGTTTGAATTTTTCTTGAACACCTTTTCTTACTATGCTCTTCTTGAACTTACTCTGACTTAGATGATGACTAGATACACACTGTTTATGGCCTTACACACACACACACACACACACACATACACACACACACAGACACATACAGAGTTAGATAATATATCGACAGAGAAAATTTTAACTATGTAACTTTTTTTTTTTTTTTTTTTTGAGACAGTGTCTCACTTTGCCATCCAGGCTGGAGTACAGTCGCTTGTTCTCGGCTCTTTGCAACCTCTGCCCCACCGAGTTCAAGCGATTCTCCTGCCTCAGCCTCCCGAGTAGTTGGGATTACAGGCGCCTGCCACTGCGCCCAGCTAATTTTTGTATTTTTAGTAGAGATGGGGTTTCACCATCTTGGCCAGGCTGGTCTTGAACTCCTGACCTCGTGATCCACCCGCCTCCGCCTCCCAAAGTGCTGGGATTATAGGCATGAGCCACTGCGACCGGCCTTAACTATGTAAAATGTTTACACAGTAAAAAAATTTTTTAGATATACAGCTCTGAGTTTTGACAAATGTACATAGCCATATAACTACCACCACAATCAATATATAGGATATTTTTTATCACCTCCAAAAATCCCCTTATGCCTTTTTGTAGTCAATCCCTTCTCCCTGCTTTAAACCCCTGGTCTATTTATTGTTTCTAAATGTTTCATCTTTTCCAGAATAACAAATAAGTGAGATCATTCAATACATGGTCTTTCAGTTTAGCTTCTTTCACTTAGCATGAAGATTTTGAGATTCATCCACGTTGTGGCAAGTGTCGGTTTTTTCTTGCTCAGTGGTATTCCATTGTATGAATCTACCAAAGGTGTTGTTATTTAGTGTGTGATTCTGAAGAGTGATTTGAGTGTATTGGTAAGGTTTGAGTACACAGATCAGTAATTTCAATTAATCCATGGTCAAACTCAGGTTTGACCTATGAAAGTTTACTAGTACATTCTGGCACAGGGGTTTTAAATTTTCTTTAGGAATAGCCCATGTAGAAGACATCACTTCAGTTATATCTGAAGGCATGAGGAAGGAGAATGCCATGATCCACAAGAGAATGTTACAGAACAATGTGTGACCATAACCACAAAACTCAGAGTTTCTCGATAAACTTGTCTTGCTCTTTTCTATATTATCTTTCCTCTCCAGTGCCATTGTGGACCCTTGACAGTTATTTGTTGAGTAAGCAGAATCATCCCAAAATGCTATCGGATTGTGGCTTTAATATATCTTGCCCCTAAAGCATAGGGCTTTTAAAATCACTGTGTACTTTATTGAATTGTGTGTTCTCCATGCCACCTTCCCCCCACCACCAACAAATAGCTGTAAAGAAAGAGGGCTAGCCTCTTACATTAGCATTTTCTTCTTTTCATCACCAAATGCTGAAGACTCTTTCTATTTATTCACCTCTCTTCCCACCATGGGACCCTGTGTATTGGAATATTTTACCTATCATATAGCATTTATTAACTAAATAATCTCCTCATTTGGAAAATCAATCAAGGATATCTTGCTAGCTAGCTGTCTATGTAGCTATCTATGTATCTGATATTAAGAGCTTCTGGGCAGGGCGTGGTGACTCATGCCTGTAATCCCAGCACTTTGGGAGGCCGAGGCAGGCAGATCACCTGAGATCAAGAGTTCAATACCAGCCTGGCCAAAATGGTGAAACCCCATCTCTACTAAAAATACAAAATTAGCCAGGCTTGATGGTGGGCGCCTGTAATCCCAGCTACTCAGGAGGCTGAGGCAGGAGAACCACTTGAACCCCGGAGGCAGAGGTTGCAGTGAGCCGAGATCGTGCCACTGTATTCCAGCCTGGGCAAGAAAGAGAGACTCCATCTCAAAAAAAAAAAAAAAAAAAAAAAAAAAAAGAAGAGCTTCCGATTAGCAAGAGATAACCATTGTAAATGCATGGAGTAGACATCATTCTATCAATAGAAAAAAATATATATATGTTTTAGTTAACCTCATTAAAGGAACATATGCAACTGGTTTTAGGCTTTTTAGAAACATTAGTAATAGCTTGAAGTGCCTCAAGCTATTACTAATATTTCTAATATTAGTAATTGCATGTCCCTAAAGGTCTAAAGACTTCAAGTTTGAAATTACTGTATTTTCTTTTGTCCGGAATGCCTGATCTAAATATTAACCAAATGCGAAGAGAATCTTGACTTGTGGCTTCCTTGACTTTGGCTTCCTTGACTTGTGGTTTCCTTAAGGCCACAGGAATTTAAAATACTTCAGGACAGACTTTGGCTTTATGTTTCCGCTCTCAGCAGCAGCATTAACATTGAACCATAATTGTCTGTGCAAATCTAGGTTGAGTCTATGAACAAGCGAAAAATACTGTATCAGACTGTACTTTTCTATTGTTAATGTCAGACAACTCAACTGAAGCTAAGTTACAAAAAAAAAAAAAAAGGAAACTTACTGATTCACGTAACTTCAAAAACCAGCTTGGCTTCAGGCATTACTTGGTTGGGGCTCAAGTGTTGTTCACTGAGCCTAGTTCTTCCTTTGTTATCTCTCACCTCTGACTTCTGCTGTTCGTGTTCTGTTCTCAAGCAGGGTCTTCTCTGTGATTCTAGGATGGCTGAAGCAGCTCCCGTCTGCATCTTTTCAGGTTTAAGTCTAGTGGAAAAGAGAGAGGCTCTTTCCCAAGATTCCCAACAAGAATTTCATTGACTCTTATTGGTTCTGACTGAGATTTGTGGTCATCTTGCACAGGGGAGTAGTATGTCCAGGGAAATGATGCACTGATTGTTTAGACTCAGGTCACTAAACCTAGATCTGAAGCTCAATGCAAAGCATATGGACTGATAACTGGGGAGGGACAACTTGTGATATTGTTATCAAAGGAAGATGGAATCGAAGGATGATAGCCCAATTCCAACTGTCTAGACACTAGCATTTAACCCGTGCTTGTTATTTTCTATTTGCTAGGCAGTGTGCTAGATACAATCACAAATGTATTTTCCTTTAATTTTATTCTTACAATGTCTCTATGAGATAGTTTCTTCTCCTTCAGTTTTACAATTAAGGAGATTATCTGAGAGGTTAAGTCACTGCCCAATTTCATTTCAGTGGTAATAGCTGGGACCAGGATTCTAACTAAAGTCTTTCTGAATCCAAGTGTGGCATATTTCCCATTACCTCCTCTCTGATGTTCAAAAAAACACTCTGAACGATAGTTGCAGCATCACTATAAAATGATTGTAACCTCTCTAAGTTAAATTATTTTGAAACACTCATCTGGATGTGTTCAAAAAATAGTGTTACATTATTTTAAGCTTATTCCTTGCATAGGTTCATATGGTGTACATTAATTCATTCATTCAATAAATATTTGCTGAGTGCCTATATATGAGTCAGGTACCACCCTTGGGACTGAGGATAAAGCAGTGAACAAAACTAATCTATTTCAAGGATCTTACATTCTAGTATAGACAAAATACTTAAAGAGGTATATAATATTGGGTGATCATGAGATTTCCCTTTATTTTAGATTACTGAAGGGGCTCAAGCCCTCATAGGTATTTGCTGCTGTAGTCAGAACTGCGAAATTTCATCCACAGTTTGCCTAATCATGACTCTGATGAAACTACTTATTGAGGGCCAAACTCAGATCAGAGCCAGAAGCAAGGTAGAGAACTAAATGAAGAAACTATCTAAAATCAGTCAAGCTGTAAGGAAAGCTAAATGAATTAAACCCTCATTAATATTCAAAGTACCTTTTCCTCAATTTTCGGGATTGTTTTTAAAGAGTTCTTCTCCACTATCCCCCCAGCCATTACCTTCCCTCCCCATACAAAGAATTATAGGCTCATTAGAGCAGTGGTTCTCAAAGAGTGGTCTGCAGACATCCGTGGGTCCCCTTTCAAGAGATCCAGGAGGTTAAAACCATTTTTTTGTCTTTTTTTTTTCTTTTTCTTCTTCTTTTTTGGACAGGATCTCTCTCTGTCACCCAGGCTCGATTACAGTGGCACAATCATGGTTCACTGCAGTCTCAACCTCCTAGGCTCAAGCCATCCTTCCACCTTTAGCCTCCCAAGTAGCTGGGACTACAGGCGTGCACTACTATGCCTGGCTAAATTTTCTGTTTTTTTTTTTTTTTTTTTTTTTTTTTTTAGAAATGGGGTTTCGCTGTGTTGCCCAGGCTGGTCTCAAATTCCTGAGCTTAAGCAATCCACCCCCTTGGGCTCCCTCCCAAACTGCTAGGATTATAAGCATGAGTCACTGTACCTGGCTAAAACCATTTTCATAATAAGACAAGAGTTATCTACCTTTTTCACTGTGTTGACATTTGCCGTGATGGTGTAAAAGCAACGGTAGATCAAATTGCTCATGTTTCAGAGTGAATCAATACAGATGGCACAAAACTGTGCTAGTTGTTGTTGTATTTCTGCTCACAGTAGAAAAAGAAACCAGGTGTGGTGGTGCTTGTAACCCCAGCTACTTGCGAGGCTGAGGCAGGAGGATAGCTTGAGCCAAGAATTCAAGACCAGCCTGGGCAGCATAACAAGACTCCATTTCAACTTAGAAAAAGTTTAAGAATATTTTGATGAAGCAGTGAAAACAAGAAGTCTCAAACTAATAATAATAATTTTTTTTCCCCAAGTTGGGAACTGCTTCTACTTAAAAAAGAATTCAGCCAGGCGCTGTGGCTCACGCCTGTAATCCCAGCACTTTGGGATCACGAGGTCAGGAGATCGAGACCATCCTGGCCAACATGGTGAAACCCTGTCTCTACTAAAAACACAAAAATTAGCTGGGTGTGGTGGCATGCACCTGTAGTCCCAGCTGCTCGGGAGGCTGAGGCAGGAGAGTCACTTGAACCTGGGAGGCGGAGATTGCAATGAGCCAAGAGCACACCACTGCACTCTAGCCTGGCGACAGAGCAAGACTGTCTCAAAAAAAAAAAACTTCTACATTTTATATCAGGATTAAATGTTATATTAGTGTAAAGACAGGAAAAATTAAGGATGGTCTTACAGTGGTTAAATGGAGTCATTTTGTTTTTTATGAGACTGAATGATGGAATTTGACCAATAGGTTATGGCATTAAGCCCACAGCCAGTACTTATAAAACAACAGAGGTAATAATTAAGAAAGTCTGGATTTCCAAATTTTATAAAATAGCATCATATTGCTCAGGACCACTGGCATTTAAAGAAAAAAATAAACATTCCACAAAATTGTCTATTTTCTAGTTAAACTGATGTTCCATAACTGTATCTGAAAAGCTAAGTTGTAATTTTGAGGACACCATGGATGAAAGAGAAAAAAATTACTACCACTAGTAACAGATGTGAAATTACATTAGATAAATATAATCATTAGTTTCAGTCTCACCCTGGTTAATTTGTTTGTGGAAATGTGCAACCCATTATTCATTAGATAATTTTTCACACATTGATTAGAAAGCCATGTCAAATTGTGACCCTGCACATTTGGGCTTACCTATCTTGCGATGAAGCATACCACTTACAATAGTGGAAATGGGGGACAAAATATTTATCTCAAGCTGATTTTGTGCCAATAAATAAAGTAAATCAATAGCCAGTGAAGTGTGAACAACATTTCTCTGCTGTATAATATGGTTTTGGGGGCAATTTGACATGCTACAAGGGGAAACAAGGGTCTTGAACAGAAAGGTAATAAAAGCAAATCATGCTGGTAACTGTTATTGAAGTCCTGTATTTTTCTATACTTGGGCAGCTTTAAGATGTGAAAAATAATGCACATAAAATTATAAAAATATTGAGGCAACTCTCCCCCATATTTATAAACATTCTTTCTTATAGCTGAATTTGATTTTATTGGTCATGCACTCTATACCTGTGACAAATCTTCTCTATTTTCTATTTGATCTAATTTAGTACACAAATTCAAATACCTTTAAAGAATTTATAGCAAATGAAGCACAAAGACCTTAAATTTCAAATAGATTTTGTCAGCACTCAGTAAGATCTCATCTGAATTTTACTTTTCAATATTCAGATAGCTACTTACAGTAATCAGAAACCTCTCAAATTAAAAAAATGTTTTTTCTCCTCTGTAAAAAGCTTTGGGGATAAATCCTTATTTCCTCATCTTTCACCTTTCTTACTATTCCAGACCCTGCAAAACCACAGACGTCTTCTTTATCCAAGTCCATGAATCTGTTTTCTAATACTCTGAAGGAGAATAATGATATAAATGCATTTGTAAAGTGTATCTTCTTGTCAGTTGGAACCTCAGAGGTTGTCTTTTAAATTAAGATGAAAGTAACACATTTTTCCGCATAATGCAGGCTGCATTCATATAATTAATGGTTAATTAAAAACAGCTTTTTTTTTTTTTCCTGTAGCTCAGACAGGGAAGGGCTCTGTTACGTTACCATAGAAAGGAGAAGATTGGGCTGTTTGGTTTCTAGAAGGAGGCTTCTAGCCTGTTGATCTAAAATCATAGCCAGAGAAACCTGCAGATTCAAAGAAGAAATGGTTACTGGTGTCATAGAAACAGTGTTTTGCTGCTCAAGCATGTTATTTCCTTGATAAATTCTGTGTACCATTGTTAGAAATTTTAAAAATCATGGATCACAGACATTTTTATAATGTATGCCAAGATGTATTTAATTATTTATTTTCAATGACTTGATTTATGTGAAGAGTCCTGAAAATTGTATCTATGTATCTATCATCTATCTATCTACATGTCTATCTCTTATTTTGAGATAATCCTCCCCGCTTTTTTATTGGGACAGGGCTTCAGTCTACTATAGATTAATTTTAGAAATCTAGATTTAGGCAGATTTAATATATAACTTATGAATAAAATAAAAATTCTGTTAGCTCTAATTGTCTGTTTGAATGTCAATTAGCAGGAGTATAAGCACTTATGAAATCTAACATAAAAGAGAGACCATGGGTGAAATAGCATGAGCATTAGACTGAAAATCAGATCTGTATTCTAGGCCTCGCTCCATCACTTAAGTCATGCAATCCTTCTGTTCTTGGTGGATTAAGTGCGTTCTAAATTTCTTCCAGCTTTAATATTCTATGCATATAATATTTTTATAAAATAGTAGCATATTATACACGGAAGAATGAACTTTGTGACTCAGATAACAGTTTATTTTTATAACTGCTTTGTTTACATTTTCTATATTATAAACATTTTCTTGTGTTCTTATGTATTATATTATTTATAATGACTGTATCATATTCCATTACATGTATTTACTGTAATTCATTTAATCATTCTCCTGTTGCTGGACACAATCAAAGTTACCATCATCTCTCTTTTGTAATGCTGCCATAGTTTATTACTTGGTTTCCCCTTTTCCACTCTTGCCATTTATAGTCTATAATTTCTGTAACCAAATAAATCTCACTCCCTTTCCCTCTCTCTCTCTCTCTGTCTCTGCCTCTGTCACTCACGGCAATTCAGATACAACATTCCTCTGCTGAAAACTCTCCAAAGGCTCTGATCATCCTTAGAGTAAAATAAAAAGTCATTATGTGGCCTAAAGAGCACTGTGTAATCTGGCACCTGCCTACTTCTGGAACCTTATTTCTAATACTCTCTGCCTCACTGCACTCTATGCATTGTTCTCCTGGCTGTTTTTCAACTCTCTGAGCACGTCCCCACCTCAGGGCTTTTGCTGCTGGTGTTTCCTCTGCCTGGAACTCTCTTCTTTCTGATATTCACGTGATTTGTTCTTTCAATTCCTTTGGGTCTCTTACCTGAGAATGTGGGTCATGACAGTTAATTGCTAGCAATGTGATTTATGGTGAACACCTGTTTTTGTTCACCTGTGGCCCTGGCCATACCACATTAGTTTGACCTCTGAGGTGGAGGGACTGGAAACTGATTAGCTAAGGTCAGTCACAAGGGTTCTCCATGTCTATGTGACTGACTCTCCAATAAAAACACTGGACACCAAGGCTCAGGTGAGCTTCTCTGGTTTTTCTCATGTTAGCAGTACTTTGCTTGCATTGAAAACATCATTGCTGGGAGAATTAAATGGTGTTATTCCAACTACACTGAAAGAGGAATCCTGGTTTCCTCTTTTCCAAACTGAAAGGTTGATCCTGGCTTCTCCTGGACACCTCTGTTGCCCTTTTCTTTTGCTGATTTTAATCTGTATACTTTTGCAGTGATAAACTGTAATGGTGAGTATAACAGCTTTTCCAAGTTCTGAGTTCTTCTAAGGAATCATCAAACCTGAGGGTGGTCTGGAGATCTGCTGATGCAAATAATAAGTTCACAGAGAGAGAAATTTGAATAATAATAAATTCTTGACTATCTAAAACAAGGCAAGAAAGAAAAATAAGGAACAAAGAACAAATAACACAGGTAGAAAATATAAATTAATATAGGAGATTTAGACCCAGATATTATCATAGTTACACTAAATATAAGTTGAATAAATAATTGAAAGATAAACTATCACACTCAATTTTTAAAAATCTAACTATATGCTGCTTATAGTGCCATACCTTAAGTACAGGGACATGAAAGACTGAAAATAAAAGGATAAGAAAAGATATTTCAAGTACATGTAATCCACAAGAAAGGTGACAGTAACATCAGATAAAGTAGATTTTACTAAGACAAAGAAGTTCATTTCATAATGAAAGGCCAATCCCACATAGTCCTAAATTTGGCCTCAATACATATCAAATAAAACATATAAAAATATAAATAGATAGTTTCACAATCATAATTGGAGATTAATATACTTTACAGTCACCAATAGAAGAGGCAGGGAAAATAAGTAGAAATATAAAAGACTTGAACAATCTTGATTCAATGGATATAATTACAACCAGTATTTAACAACCTAGAATGTACATTCTTTTAAGTGCACATGGAACATTTACTAAAATTGATCATATGGTGGAACACAAAGCAAGTTTCAGCAAATATCAAATGACTGAAATCATACAAAGTCTGTTTCTGACCATTGCAGAATTAAAGTAGAATTTAATAACAGAAAACTAGTAAACCCCCAAATATTTGGAAATTAGATAACATTTTCTGTATAACTTAAGGGCAAAAGAAGAAATCAAATTGGAAATTAGAAAACATTGAGCTATACAATAATAAAAATACAGCAGATTAAAACTTATGAGATACAGCGAAAGCCAGGCTTAATGGGATGCTTTCAGCTTTAAACACACATACTGGAAAAAAGAAAGGCTGGCTATCAGCAAACTAAGTATCTATCTCATGAAATTAGTAAAGGATCTGTGAATTAACCCAAAGTGGAATAAGAAAAGTAATAAAAATAAGAACAGAAAGCAAGAACAGAAAACATAGGTACAATAGAGAAATAAATACAGCCGAAAGTTGTTATTTGAAAAGGCTAATAAATTTGATTAACTCCTGCTAATATTGATGAGGAAAAAAACAGAGAAAGCACAAATGACCAATATCAGTAACAAAATGAGACAACGCTATAGATCCTAATTATTAAAAAGGTAATAAGGAGGATGTTATATATATTTATATGTCAAATACAAATTTATACTTAAACATTTGAAAATTTCAATAAAAGTGAAAATTGCTTGAAAAAACTTAAGAAAATGGAATCAAGGAGGAATAAAAAATGCAATTCCTTTTTCTATTAAAGAAATTGAGTCTAATTAGAAGAACCACTCGGAACGAAAAATAAAGTTTCAGATGACTTCTCTGGTGAATTCTTCCAAACATGTATTTCCATTAATATTGAAAGTAATATTTCCAAACATTAGGTAGTCCAAGTCTTACATAAACTTTTCCAGAAAACAAAAAAAGAGGGAGCACTTTCCAACTCATTCTATGAGACCAGCATAACCCTTCTAACAAAACCTGACAAAGACAATACAAGAAGGAAAAATACAAGCCAATCTCTCTCATTAACAATGTAATGAGAAAATATTTCACTTAGCATAAGTTGTTGCCACAACATCTATCAAGAGGAAAGGAAGAAATATAGACCTGTTCCAAGGGAGGATTCCTCCCTTATCACACAGGCCACTAGTCCCTACTAGCTGCTCTTCCCCTTGCTGTCCTGAGCAAGACTCCTTGGCTGCCAGCTATTTTATCTAACATAGCTCACTCTCAGTTCCCCTCTGCTCTTCCTCTTTGTCAGCTCTGACCTAGTTTCCCACTACCTTTTACTCAAAGTACCCAATTAAAGGTGTCTGTGGGAAGCCCTATCCTTCACGACTTGTAAGGCTGCTTTGTTTTGTCCTCTTTCTCTCACTCCATGTGCCATCTGTGTGGTCCCTTGGGGCAAGCTGTATCCCTCCTCCTGGGAGTTGTATGTCTTAATAACTCTGATGTGTTTCCTCTACATCCTGTTTGGTGTTACATGCTCAGTCATGTGAACCTATCGTGAAAGGAGATGCCTGCTAATCCACTGCAGACATTGGTAAGGCAATCAAAACAAACAGAGACACATAGTTGTAAAAATCCAGAATTAAAATATTAGCAAATCTAATCCAGCTATCTATAAAACTGATAATATATCACAACCAAGTTGGGTTTATTCCAGGAATGCAAGGTTAGTTTAACATTTAACAAGTCAATAAAATTCACATTAATAAAATTCATAGAATAAAAGACAAAAAAACCTCCTCCATATGATTATCTCAATAAACAAAGAAAAAAAGCATTGATAGAAAATCAACACATTTTTATGAAAGCTCTTAGGAAACTAGGAATAAAAGACTATAACCCAAAACTCATACAGAATATCTACAAAAATATTATGTAAACATCAAACATAATATTGAAATATTGAAAGTTTTCCTTCCTGAGATAGGGAAAAAAGGGTGCCAGCTCTCACCGTTTCTATTCAGAATTGTACTGAAGTCTTAGCTAGTGCTATATGGCAAGAAAAATAAATACTATAAGGATTGGAAAGGAATAAATAAAAATGTCATTGTTAATGAATGACATGATTATGTATGTATAAAATTTTAGAAGTACAGATAAACTTAAAATTAGTAAGTGAATTTGGCAAGAACAAAATTTAAAAAATCAATCATATTTTTATGTAGTGAAGAATTATAAAATGACATTTTAAAATCATAATTTTTCTAATACCATGGAAAACACTTAGGAATAAATCCTAAGAAATGATGTAAGAGATCTCTACACAGAAAACTCCAAAATATTTCTGAGAGAAAGACATAAATAAATGGGAAGATATACCATATGTAGAGTTGGAAGAGAACATAGTTTCCTCCAAATTGATCTCTAGATCCATTGCAATCCCACTCAGAATCCAAGTCAATTTTTTGTTTTTGTTTTTTAATGTAATGCAATCTCAAACCCCTGGAAGCTTTTTTAAAACTTGATAAGCCGATTCTAAAATGAGTAACTCTGACAGTCTTGAAAAAGAACAAAGTTAAAGGATTTATATACTACTGGATATTAAGTCAAAAAACTACAGTAAATATGATAGAATAAAACTGGATGATATAGATATACAATTCATTCTCATTATTCATGGATTTAGATTTGCAAATTCACATACCTGCTAAAATTTATTTGTAACCCCCAAATCAACATTTGCTGCTTCACAGTCGTTAGAGGACATTTGAAGAGCATTGAAAAATTTGAATTGCCTAAAGTGCATATTACCAGCTGAGGTTGAACAAGGTGTTGGTTTCTCTCATATCTAAATAAGTGTCCTTTCTGTGATCAAGTGCCACGTTTTTCACTTTTTTGTGGTTTTTGTTGATGATTTTGCTAGATTTTTGAGTTAGACTCCATCTCAGAGAAAAAAAAAAAAAAAATTCAGATTTGTGCACTTTTCTGTATGTAAGTGATACTTCAACCAAAACATCTGATTTTAAAAGTTTAGATAGTAGTTCGGGAGTGGTGGCTCATGCCTGTAATCCTAGCACTTTGTGAGGCCGAGGTGGGCGGATCACGAGATCAGGAGATTGAGACCATCCTGGCTGACATGGTGAAACCCCATCTCTACTGAAAATACAAAAAAATTGGCCAGTCGTAGTGGCATGTGCCTGTAGTCCCAGCTACTTGGGAGGCTGAGGCAGGAGAATCGCTTGAACCTGGGAGGTGGAGGTTGCAGTGAGCCAAGATCCTACCACTGCACTCCAGCCTAGTGACAGAGCAAGATTCTGTCTCAAAAAAAAAAAAAAAAAAAAAGTTTAGATAATAGTAAAGAAGCAAAAAAAATTTGATTTCATGCATGTTTCCAAATATCATATAAACTATTTTGCAACTTGCTCATTTTTCTCAACATTTAAAAAAACGGCTTTATTGAGGCCAGGCGTGGTGGCTACGCCTGTAAATCCCAGCACTTTGGGAGGCCGAGGTGGGCAGATTGCTTGGGTTCAGGAGTTCAAGACCAGCCTGGCAACATGGTGAAACCCTGTCCCTACAAATAATACAAAACTTAGCTGGGCATGATGGCACACACCTGTAGTCTCAATTACTGGAGAGGCTGAAGTGGGAGGATCAACTGAGCCCAGAAGGTAGAGGCTGCAGTGACTGTGATTGCACCACTGCACTCCAACCTGGGTGACAGAGTAAGACCCTGTCTCAAAAATAAATAAATAAATTAATTAATTAATTAAAAAGTAAAAGGGTTTTAATGAGATATAATTAACAGACCATACAATTTACCCATATAAAGTATAAAATTTGTTTTTAGTATATTCACAGATATCCATCACCACAATCAATTTTAATAACTTTTTTTTGTAAATAAAATGTTATTCATTATTTGTTTAACTGAACTGTCATGGTTTAGTTTATAATTTTTAAAACATTTCTTAAAATGTTTAAAATGCAGTATATACTTGCATGGCTTATGAAGTCTTAGATAGAGTTATATTACTTGAATTGTTCAAAGTTCAATAAATTTTAAATTAAAAAGAGCAAACTATATGTATTTTTTTCCGTAAGTTATTGGGGTACAGGTGGTATTTGGTTATATGAGTAAGTTCTTTAGTGGTAATTTGTGAGATTTTGGTGCACCCATCACCCAAGCGATATACACTGAACCATATTTGTAGTATTTTATTCCTCGCCCTCCTCCCTTTCTTGCCCCCAGGTTCCCAAAGTCCATGGTATCATTCTTATGCCTTTGCATTCTCATAGCTTAGCTCCTACATATCAGTGGGAACATATGATGTTTGATTTTCCATTCCTGAGTTACTTCACTCAGAATAATAGTCTCCAATATCATCCAGGTCACTGTGAATGCTGTTAATTCATTCCTTTTTATGGCTGCATGGTATTCCACTGTATATGTATACCACAGTTTCTATCCACTCATTGATTGATGGGCATTTGGGTTGGTTCCATGATTTTGCAACTGTGAATTGTGCTGCTATAAACATGCATGTGCAAGTATCTTCTTAGAATAATGGCTTCTTTTCCTCTGAGTAGATACCCAGTAGGGATTGTTGGATCAAATGATAGTTCTACTTTTAGTTGTTTAAGAAATCTACACACTGTTTTCCATAGCAGCTGTACTAGTTTACATTTCCACCAGCAGCGTAGAAGTGTTCCCTGTTCACCACATCCATGCTAACATACACTGTTTTTTGATTTTTTGATTATGGCCATTCTTGGAGGAGTGAGGTGATATCACATTGTGGTTTTGATTTGCATTTCCCTGATCATTAGTTTTGGGCATTTTTTAATATGTTTGTTGGCCATTTGTATATCTTCTTTTGAGAATTGCCTATTCATGTCCTTAGCCCACTTTTTGATGGGATTTTTTTTTTTCTCTCTCACTGATTTGTTTAAGTTTGTTGTAGATTCTGGATATTAGTCCTTTGTCAGATGTATAGATTGTGAAGATTTTCTCCCACTGTGTGGGTTGTCTGTTTACTCTGCTGACTGTTTCTTTTGCTGTGCAAAAGCTCTTTAGTTTAATTAGGTCCCAGCTATTTATCTTTGTTTTTATTGCATTTGCTTTTGAGCTCTTGGTCATGAAATCCTTGCCTAAGCCAATGTCTAGAAGGGTTTTTCCAATGTTATCGTCTAGAATTTTTATAGTTTCAGGTCTTAAGTTTAAGTCCTTGATCCATCTTGAGTTGATTTTTGTATAAGGTAAGAGATGAGGATCCAGTTTCATTCTCCTACATGTGGCTTGCCAATTATCCCAGCACCTTTGCTGAATAGGATGTCTTTTCCCCCATTTTATGTTTTTGTTTGCTTTTGTGAAGATCAGTTGGCTATAAGTATTTGGCTAGCCAATTATCCCAGCACCATTTGGTGGAAAGGGTGTCCTTTCCCCACTTTATGTTTTTGTTTGCTTTGTCGAAGATCAGTTGGTTGTATTTGTATTTTTTAGTTTCAAGTCTTTGTCTTCTTAAATTTGTTTAATTATCTTCTTTTTTTTTTTTTTTTTTTTTTTTTTTTGAGACGGAGTCTCGCTCTGTCGCCCAGGCTGGAGTGCAGTGGCCAGATCTCAGCTCACTGCAAGCTCCGCCTCCCGGGTTCCCGCCATTCTCCTGCCTCAGCCTCCCGAGTAGCTGGGACCACAGGCGCCACCACCTCGCCCGGCTAATTTTTTGTGTTTTTAGTAGAGACGGGGTTTCGCCGTGTTAGCCAGGATGGTCTCGATCTCCTGACCTTGTGATCCGCCCGTCTCGGCCTCCCAAAGTGCTGGGATTACAGGCTTGAGCCACCGCGCCCGGCCAATTATCTTCTTAAATTTATTTATTTGTCTTCTGAAAATTATTTACTTCTTAAATTTAGTGCTTTATTCTTTAAGATGCTATTATAAGTTAAATTGCTTTCTTAACTTCATTTTTGAATATTTCATTGCAAGGATAAAAAAACTGATTTTGGTTTTTTGCAACCTTGCTCAACTCATTTATGAGTTTTAATAATTTTTTAGTGTATTCCTTAGGATTTCCTACATGCCAGGCTAAATCATCTGCAAATAAAGATAATTTGACTTTTTCCTTTCTAATCTATATGCCTTTTATTTCTTTTTCTTTCTTAATTGCCCTGTCTGTAACCTCCAGTACAATGTTGAATAGAAATGGTCATAATGAACCTCTTCATTTTGTTCCTGATCTTAGGAAGAAAGCATCCAGTCTTTCTTTCACCAGTGAGGTTGATGTTGGCTATGTTTTTTTTCACAGATGTCTTTTATTAAGTTGAGGAAATTCTTCTCTATTCCTAGTCTGTTGAGTGTCTTTATCATAAAAGGGTGTTGGATTTTGTCAAATGATTATTCTGCATCTATTGAGATGATTATGCAGTTTTTTTATTCTAATGATATGATGTATTACATTAATTTATTTTTGGAAGTCAAGTCAACCTTGCATTTTTGGGATTAGTCTCACTTGGTCGTTGCATATGTTGCTGGATTTGGTTTGCTAGTATTTTGTTGAGAATTTTTGCATCCATATTTATAAAGATATTGGCCTGTAATTTTCCTTTCCTGTGATGTATTTGTCTGGTTTTGGTATCAGAGTAATGCCTCATAAAATGAGTTGGGAGAATGGAAGTGGTCCCCCATTTGCTATTTCTTTGGAATTGGTATTACTTCTTTTTTTTTTTTTTTTTTTTTTGAGTCAGAGTCTCACTCTGTCGTCCAGGTGTTCAAGCAATTCTCCTGCCTCAGCCTCCCGAGTAGCTGGGATTACAGGCACCCACCACCATGCCCGGCTATTTTTGTGTTTTTAGTAGAGACAGGGTTTCACCATATTGGCCGGGCTGGTCTCAAACTCCTGACCTTGTGATCCACCCGCCTTGGCCTCCCAAAGTGCTGGGATTACAGGCTTGAGCCACCGCGCCCAGCCTGGTATTACTTCTTTAATGGTTGATGAAATTCAGTGGTGAAGTCAACTGGGCCTGGGAATTTCACTGTTGGTAGTTTTTTTTTTTAAATTTTTAATTATTATGGATACATAATAGGAGTATATATTTATGGGGTACCTATATAATGTTTTGATACAGACATGCAATGTATATGTGGGTAGCTTTTTTTTTTTTTCTTTTTTTCTGAGATAGGATTTCACTCTGTCACCCAGGCTGGAGTGTGGTGGTACGATCTCAGCTAACTGCAACCTCTGCCTCCCTGGCTCAAGTGATCCTCACATCAGCCTCCTGAGTAGCTGAGACTACAGACATGGGCCACTATACCTGGCTAATTTTTTTTTTTTTTTTTTTTGGAGAGATGGAGTTTCACCATATTGCTCAGACTGGTCTTGAACTCCTGAGCTCAAGTTTTCCAACTGCCTTAAAAACTGAATAACAGATACTACTACTAACAGACTAAAGAGACCTTAAAACAAAAAATATTATCAGAAATAAAGAAGGACATTTTATAATGATAAAAGGTCAATCCATCACGAAGACATAATAATTATAAACATATATGCTTCTGAAATGGACACCAAGATGCATAAAGCAAAAACTGACATAAATGAAGGGAGAAACAATTCCCAGTTGGCCTCTTAAAGTGTTGAGATAACAGGGACGGCACTTGGCCTGTGGGTAGTTTTTTAAATTACCAATTCAGCCTCTGCACTTGTTATATGTCTATGCGATTGCCTACTTTCTTGTTGAGCCAGAGTTGGTAATTTGTGTCTTTTAGGAATTTTGTCCATTTCATCTAAGTTATGTAATCTATTGCATATAATTGTTCATAATATTCTTTGATAATTCTTTTTACTTCTATGAGTTTGGTAGTAATCTTCCCTCTTTCATGTCTGATTCTAGTAAGTTGAGTCCTCCCTTCACTCTCTGTTAATCTAGCAAAACGTTTGTCAATTTTGTTGATCTTATCGAACAACTATCTTTTGATTTCACTGATTTTCTCTAATTAAAAAAATTGTTTCATTTATCTTTCATCGAATTTTATTACTTATTTTCTTCTTTTGCTTCAGGCTTAGTTTGCTTTTCTTTTTCAAGTATCTTAAGGTGTTAGGTGAGGTTATTGATTTGAGATCTTTCTTCTTTAATGTGGGCTTTTGCAGTTATGTATTTCCTTCTAAGCACTGCTTTAGCTGCAGCCCATGAATTTTGGTATGAAGTCTTTCTTTTCATTCATCTGAAAGTATTTCATGATTTCCTTTTTGATTTCTTCTTTAAGCCTTGGGTTATTTAGGAGTATGTTTTATTTCCATGTATTTTTGAGTTTTCCCATTTTTTCCCACTATTGATTTCTAATTTCATCCCATTATGTTTGGAGAACATACATTGTATTATTCCTATCTTTGTAAATTTACTGAGATTCATTTTGTGACCTAGCATATGGTCTACTGAAGAACCCTCCACATCCACTGGAGAAGAATGTATACCGTTATTGTTGGGTGAAGTGTTCTCTAGAAGTCTGTTATGTGTAGTTGGTTTATAGGGTTTCTCAAGTCTTCTGTTTTCTTGTTGATTTTCTGTCAAGTTGTTCTATCCATTATTAAAAGTGGGATATTGAAGCCTCCAGTTATAATTGTTGAATTGTTTCTCCCTTCATTTATGTCAGTTTTTGCTTTATGCATCTTGGTGTCCATTTCAGAAGCATATATGTTTATAATTATTATGTCTTCGTGATGGATTGACCTTTTATCATTATAAAATGTCCTTCTTTATTTCTGATAATATTTTTTGTTTTAAGGTCTCTTTAGTCTGTTAGTAGTAGTATCTGTTATTCAGTTTTTAAGTGATTGCTGTTTGCATAATATATAATTTTTACCTTTTTACTTTCAATCTATTTCTGTATTTGAATCTAAAGTATGTCTCCTGTAGATCATATTTTTTTATCCAGTCTGACAATCCTTTTGATTGGATTGTTTAATCCATTTATGTTTAATATTATTACTGCTATAGTTGAGTTTTCATCTGTCATTTTACTTTTTATTTTTATTTTATTTTTTATTATTTATTTATTTTTGAGACAGAGTCTCGCTCTGTTGCCCAGGCTGGAGTGCAGTAGCGCAATCTCGGCTCACTGTAAGCTTCACCTCCCAGGTTTAGGCCATTCTCCTGCCTCAGCCTCCCAAGTAGCTGGGACTACAGGCGCCTGCCACCATGCCTGGCTAATTTTTTTGTATTTTTAGTACAGATGGGGTTTCACAGTGTTAGCCAGGATGGTCTCGATCTCCTGACCTCGTGATCCACCCACCTTGGCCTGCCAAAGTGCTGGATTTACAGGCATGAGCCACCATGCCCTGCCTACTTTTTATTTTTTATGTATTTTTTTGTTCCATTTCTTTTGTACTGCTTTCTTTTGCATTAAGCGTATATTTTCTAAGGTAGTATTTTCATTTCTTTCATGATTTTTTTCACTATATTTTCTTGTGATTTTTTGTGGTTGCTCTAGGATTTACCATATGATTTGGTTTGGCTCTGTGTCCCCACCCAAATCTCACCTTGAGTTGTAATAATCCCTATGTGTCAAGGGCAGGACCAGGTGGAGATAATTGAATCATGGGGGCAGTTTCTCCCATGCTGTTCTCAAGATAGTGAGTGAGTTCACATGAGATCTGATGGTTTTATAAGAGGCTTTCCCCTTCTCTCCGCACTCATTCTTTCTCCTGCCATCCTGTGAAGTGGTGCCTCCGGCCATGATTGTAAATTTCCTGAGGCCTCCCCAGCCATGCTGAACTGTGAGTTAATTAAACCTCTTTTCCTTATGAATTACCCAGTCTAGGGTATGTCTTTATTAGCAGTGTGAGAACAATCTAATACACCATGTACACATTTACTTATCAGAATAAACTTCAGATTTATACTTGTTTAATTTCAGTAATGTCTATCAATGTTACTCCTATATAACTCTATTCTTTTTCTTTTATTTTTGTAGCATTATTGTTCTACATATTATAGCTATTGATGTCACAAACCTAATAATACATTTTTACAATCATCAATTTGTGGTCATTTCCTTAGCCCAAAGTAGCCTAACTTCCACTCACATTTTTTTTGCTGCCATTAGCAAATATATTACACATATATTATATTTCAATATGTTATAGGCCCAACAATACATTATATACATCTTATTTTATACAATTAATTTTTAAATCAGTGAAGAGAAAGGGGAAAATATGCAGTTATACTTCTTTTCTGATTACATAATTAACTTCACAATGTTTGTGAGTGCATGTGTTTGAATTACCATCCCGGGTCACTTATCCGGAGAACCCGCTCCCGATGTTTAACATGGGTTCTTTTCTATTTCCCGTGTCTCGGCTG
The DNA here is from genome assembly GCF_049350105.2 of Macaca mulatta. Lineage (NCBI taxonomy): Eukaryota > Metazoa > Chordata > Mammalia > Primates > Cercopithecidae > Macaca > Macaca mulatta. The sequence goes on along the minus strand of NC_133411.1, from coordinate 83,935,268 downwards.
GGTTGAGAAATAAAGAGAAAGAGCACAAGAGAGAGAAATTTAAAGCTGGGTGTCCGGCGGAGACATCACACCTCGGCAGGATCCGTGATGTTCCCCAAGCCCTAGACCCAGCAAGTTTTTATTAGCGATTTTCAAAGGGGAGGGAGTGCACGAATAGGGTGTGGGTCACAGAGATCACATACTTCACAAGGTAATAAAATATCACAAAGCAAGTGGAGGCAGGGTGAGATCACAGGACCACCGGATGAGGAGAAATTAAAGTTGCTAATGAAGTTTCCGGCACGCATTGTCATTGATAACATCTTATCAGGAAACAGGGTTTGAGAGCAGGTAACCTGTTTGACCACAATTTATTAGGTGGGAATTTTCCCATCCTAGTAAGCCTGGGAGCATTATAGGAGACTGGGCTTATTTCATCCCATGGGCTTCCACCATAAGAGACGGGATGCCTTAAAAAGGGGCAGTCTATAGGCCTAGCTTCAGGACGCATTCTCTTTCTCAAGGATGTTCCTTGATGAGAAAAAGAATTCAGCGATATTTCTCCTATTTGCTTATGAAAGAGGAGGAATATAGCTGTTTCCCTCCGGCTCACCGGCGGCCAGTTCAGTTACCTGTCTTGTTCCCTGAACATCGCTGTTATCCTGTTTTTTTTAAAAAGATGCCCAGATTTCGGCCGGGCGCGGTGGCTCAAGCCTGTAATCCCAGCACTTTGGGAGGCCGAGACGGGCGGATCACGAGGTCAGGAGATGGAGACCATCCTGGCTAAAACGGCGACACCTCCTCTCTACTAAAAAAAGCAAAAAACTAGCCGGGCGAGGTGGCAGGCGCCTGTAGTCCCAGCTACTCCGGAGGCTGAGGCAGGAGAATGGCGTGAACCCGGGAGGCGGAGCTTGCAGTGAGCTGAGATCCGGCCACTGCGCCACAGCCTGGGAGACAGAGCGAGACTCCTGTCTCAAAAAAAAAAAAAAAAAAAAGATACCCAGATTTCATATTCAAACACACACGCTCTACAAACAATTTGTGCAGTTGACACAATCACAGGGTCCTGAGGCGACATTCATCCTCCTCAGTTTCCAAAGAAGATGACGGGATTAAGAGATTAAAGACAGGCATAGGAAATCACAAGGATATTCATTGGGGAAGTGATAAGTGTCCATGAAATCTTCACAATTTATGTTCAGAGATTACAGTAAAGACAGGTGTAAGAAATTATAAAAGTATTAATTTGGGGAACTAATAAATGTCCATGAAATCTTCACAGTTTATGTTCTTCTGCGGCGGCTTCAGCCGATCCCTGCATTCGGGGTCCCTGACTTCCCCCAACAGTCACTTGTTTTCAGCATGTAGAACTTTAGTATTTCTTGTATGGAAGATCTACTAGTAACAAATTATCTCAGTTTCTGTTTTCTGGAAAAGTCATTATTGTAACTTATTTTTTGAAAGATAGCTTTTGCTGTATATAGGATTCTTGTGTGACAGGGTTTTTGTTTTTTGTTTTTTTAAGCACTTTGAACATGTTATTCTACTATCTTATGGTCTCCGTAGCTTTTGTTGTGTAGTTGCTGTTAATCTTATTGATTTTTGTTGTATAGTTTGCTGTTAATCACTTGTAAATGATGAGTCATTTTTCTCTTGCTACTTTCAAAGTTTTCTCCTGGTCTCTGATTTTGGCATTTTTAGTGTGATGTGTCTATTTACGGATCTCAACACTTTGTTATAAAATAGGCTTCATGTTAAATGATTTTGCCTAGCTGTAGGCTAAGGTAAGTGTTCTGAATGAGCATTTTTAAGTTAGGCTAGGCTAAGCTATGATGTTCAGTAGGTTAGGTGTATTAAATGCACTTTTGACTTATGATATTTTCCACTTACAATGGATTTATTGGGATATAACTCCATAATAAGTTGAGGAGCATCTGTAGTTTCTGAGGTCAGTGTTTGATATTTGTTCTGATCACAGGAGAGCTTCTCCCAGCTTTCTTATTCCACATTTCCTTCTTGCAAACTAGTCACTTACAGTCTAGTCTGTATCTTCATTAAATCCATGAATCTCCTTCCAATTGCATTTCACCACAACCTCTCCTGTTCTTGAAGGTACCTGCGCCCTGTTACAAATGCAACCAGTTCAATTGCAAAGAGATCAGGCCTGCTTCTCCTCACAAGTGAAGTCTCTGAACCAGTGCTCCAGAGCTGGGGCTGGGGACAATGAAAAGCTTCTGAGTGACAACTCTGCTTTAGGAACTGAACACTCAGTGGAAGGGGTCCAGCAGCCTGAGGTCCTCTTGGCTTTCCTTTCCTGGCATGGAACCACTGCCTCATGAGCTGGGGCAAGGCCAATCAGCATTCCAGTATCTTAGATGTGCTGAGATAGGGCCTATATTCCAGGAGTTGGGGCTGGAGAGAAGGGAGCCCTCAGTTTTTGACCACAGTTCCCCAGTACTTAGCCTCAGTAACAGGTTGCTAGGGGTTGGATGGAAATGCTAGGTTTCTCATGTAGGAAAGCAAGCCCTCCAACTGGGAGGTGGGGATAGAGAGAGCCCTGTGTTCTGAGCTGCAGCAATGTTGAGTGGAGTCTCTGTCTTATTGAGCTGGGAGGAGGAGGGAGAGAGCACTCTTGGGTCAAATAACACAGACTCTGGCTTTTTTTACTGAATTTACAGGTTTTCCCTAACAGATGTTTCTTCATTTGCTGTTTTCGCCCAGGAGCATTTCCAGAGGCCCTAAATGATTGCTTTTTAATAATTTCACCAATGTCACTGAGGGTGGGTCAATGGAACTCCTCATGCTGTCACACTGTCATGCTGGAAGCTGATCTCTCAGGACTCCTTTGATCTCTCAACATTAAAAAAAAATCTATCCTTGTTGATTTATATAGTTCTAGTTAACTCATTTTCACTACTGTATATAATTCTACCACTACTATATATTATTCTATTTTATGAATAAAAGAGATTTTATTTAGCTATTTGCCTACTGAGGTTGCTTTCACTCTTTAATTAGGAACAGTGCTGCAATGTATATTCTTGTATATATCTCCTAGTGCACATGTGTAAAGTTTCTCTAGGGTAAACATCTAGCAGTGAAATTTCTCAGTTGTGTGACCATATGACCAACTTTATTTAATATCGCCAATATACTCTTTGAAGTATTTAGATGAATTTGTATTCCCTCCCTCCTCAGCAATAGTTTGTGTTATCAGAACTGATAATATTTTGCAATTCTGATTAGTGTGAAATGATTCTCTTTGTTTTATTAATTTGCATCTCTTGATTACTACCGAGATTGAGCAATTTCTCATATTTTTTTGATGATACTTGTTTCCTATTTTGAAAATTATCTTTATTTCCTTTGCCCATTTTTCTTTTTCTGGGAAGGGGGCAGGGGAGTGGGATGGTGTGAGGATATTGTTTTGTAGGAAATCTTTTTTACATTGTGGTACAAATTCCTTGTTTGTATATGAATTGCGAATTTATTCTTCCAGTTTTTAGAACTTAGCTGATTGACCTAAAAGTGACACATGACCCAAGCTTGCCCAACACAATTTTTTCCCCTGAGAATATGAAAGAAATTTAGAACACAGAAGGCAGACACTGGGAGTTATGTTTGTGGCTGGGCTGAGGAGAAAAATCATGGTCTTCTTGTGAAGTCCCCAGTCATGTCCTGTTTCCTTCACTTCCAATGTCAACTCTTCCTTTGATTCTGTGAAATATGGCAGTATCCTTTCAATACCCACCTCCTAAAAATTATTATGCTGTGTGGAGTTCAATTGTTGTTGCTTCTAACCACAAAAACGAATATTAAAAATAACTTTAATATAAGTCTCAAATTTCTGGCTTAGGTAATTAGTCTGAGAGTGATGTCATTAACCAAAAATCAGGATGATAGGAGCAAGCAGGGAGTAGCATTTGAGGAAAGATAGTTGATGCAGATTTGCCATGTTTAGTTGTGCTACCTGTGAAGTATCCAAGTGGAACTGCCCAGAAAGAGTGTGAACAATGTGAGAAAGAAAAAGGACCAAGAACACAAACCTAGCTAATGCTAACTCTTAAAGAGGTAAAGGAGGCCATAAAGAGATCTGAGATGAGGTAGCCAGAGATCATGGTGGTGCGAGAAGGAGATTCAAGAAGTGGGGAACAGAGAACAGAATAAATGAGTAAGAGACCTGAGTTTAGGGAGAGAGTGGCTTATATTAGGTCAAGCAATATTTGGCAGTGAGGGGTCATAAATGGTGTTGCCATGGTCAGTGTTTTGGGCTAGAAATCAGACTGCAGAAGGTCAAGAAGTCAATGGGACATTAGGAAGTGGACAGTGTGTGTAGAGCCATATTTTGAGGAACTTAATGTGAAAGGAAGAAGACATAAGACAATAGTTAGAAGAGGTGTCAGGTTGAGGGGGGGATTGAAGGTGTGGGAGAATTGTGCATGTTAATATGTAAGGGAAAGGACCAGAAGGATAAGCAGAAAAATAGGCAAAAGAGACAATGATTTTTGGGAGACAGGAGGGAATGGGGCTGAACATAGATCTAGGGGTTCTTCTAAGAGGGAAAGAGAGTAAGGGTGTGTTTTGTCACATCGCAAATAGTTATTCACTGTGTAAGACATGCTATGAAGTACTACAACATGATAAGAGGTTATCTAGGAGAGAACTATTAAATCTCTGTCTGTGGTGTCAGAAAGACTCCATCCAGATGGTTCATTTTATTCTTGTATGACCGACTGACTGCCTGTCAGCATAGCCTGAGTACTCAGAACCATAGACATTAGCTTTGTCACTTTGTGGTTCTTGGGATCAAGGATTTTGTAGACTCAATGCATTTTTAGGCTCTTTTTGCTCAACTATAGGAATATATGATAGTGCAGAAAATAAATCTTGCTTCTTCCATTTCTTCATGCACAAATTCCAGGAGGAAAGTCTCAGTTCTTCGTCAAGGTTACTGTATGAACAGAGAAGTTTCTCTTGTAATACTTCCCAACATTTTTCTACATCATGACACACAGGAAAAAAAAGGATAGTATTTTTCCTGTACGCTGGGGGTGCACAGGTTGCACAACTGGTATCAGGGACTCCTCCCTGAGTATCCTAAGTGTTTCAATAGGATACACACCTGAGCACACCTGCAACTTATTTGGTGTGCTAGCATTATTTTAACTGGGATGTCTGCCCTAAGGTTTTCCCTCATGCTTTGATCTCTTTTCAGTTTCTGCTATATGATAAAGGACTTCCCTCTCACCACTAAAATCCTTACCAGAACTACGCAACATGTCATGTAGGAGGATGCTTAAATACTGAAAGCACATGGCTTGCTGTGCCCTTACATATCTCCTTCAGAAATGTCTATATTATCTTAACTGTCTACATTCAAATATACTGTATAGGTTTCTAAATTATCTCATTGCAAAGTTCTTTCCTATTTCTCACTATATCAACTCTGGTATTAGTGTCATAGCTTATTCTTTTCCTCTTTTTCTTTTGGAAACTATGAAGGTATTTCTTTCACAAGTTAGAGTGGTATAATGATAGGAGAAAGCATGTTCATTACACTAGACACTATATTGCAGTATATATCTAATACATTATAAATAAATTTCAGTGTGACAAAACTGTTCCTATATCCCAGTAGGAAATAAGATATTTTTTTTTTTTTTAAATTTTCTAAATGCATTTTAGGTTGTTCTCCCATGGATGGAGGCTTTTATGAAATGTGATTTTTGTAATTTATTTTTAACGCCTCATTTCTAGTTGTGCATAATTTTATGTTTGGTCTCTGGAGATTAAGAAGTATTATCAACTCTATATCCTTTGTATTTAGACAAAGTTGTGGGAAGACAAGAACCTGGACTTTCTTGTTTAAACTACGACAAGGAGAAAAATACAGGAATGTATTATGCATGGAAATGTTGAGTTGTATGGGAAATTGTGTTTTAAGACCTACTGTAGATCTATGTCGGTGTCTGTGAAAGAGAGGATAATTAGTGCCTGCACTCTCAGTCATATCAGACTAAAGGTAATGGGGTGTAAGAAATGGTTCATTAGGCTCTCTCAAGTACTTTTACTGTGTCCATACTATTTATACCAGCAGAAAAAATTCAGTCTTTAAAATCAAGTCAAAGCATTAGCCTTAGATTCTTCAATATGAGAAATAACATTGAGTCATGATCCTTTGAAGTCAAATGAAAAAAATATACATAAAAAACCTACATAGTGTTTATTGGCTTATACGTCACCCACACAGAATACTTACAATGTCTAACCTCCTCCCTCTTGACTGCTGGCTGCACACCCGATATGTCTCCAGGAGCTTGGTGTAGAATAAGAGGTGAGTCAGAAACCAGTTTGCTAAACACAATCACTGCCGAAATAGGAATTTTATTATTTATTTATTTATTTATTTATTTATTTATTTATTTATTTATTTTGAGATGGAGTCTCGCTCTGTTGCCCAGGCTGGAGTGCAGTGGTATGATCTCAGCTCACTGCACCCTTTGCCTCCCGGGTTCAAGCAATTCTCCTGCCTCAGCCTCCTGAGTAGCTGGGACTACGGGCATGAGCCACCATGCCCAGCTAATTTTTATATTTTTAGTAGAGACGGGGTTTTACCATGTTTGCCAGGCTGGTCTGGAACTCCCGACCTCAGGTGATCTGCCTGCCTTGGCCTCCCAAAGTGCTGGGATTACAGGCGTAAGCCATCGCACCAGGCCAGGAATTTTAACTGAAATGGAACTTGTTGTGAAAAGTCACCTACCTGGGGTGGATGGAGAAACCTGGGGAGGAAGCAAGCAATAATGAGTAGGGTTCTCTCTTCTAAAAAAGTCGCCTGTGATGGTGGATATGAAAATAAGGTTAATTAACAGAGGTTATAACGTCTCTCATGAACTTACTCAAATACTGCTTAGAGAGGTGTTGAGGCAGAGGTATTGGAAAGGGGTGGAGTAGTGTGTTTGATGCTGTCTAGACCACATCTAGTTCTGGTGGAAATTTCTGAAGTTAGCCTCTTTCAATCTCTTTCCCCCCTTATCTCCCCCACTTTCTATAAATCTGGGATGCACTTCTGAGCTTTAAAGCTGATGCTGTGCATACTTTAGTGGCTATAGTTGGAAATTCTGTGGCTGCAAGCAGAACAATTCTTCAGTCTATGGAAAGAAAAAGGAGGTACCATGAAGAGTTAGTAGGGGAAGATCTAGCAGAATTTGCAATTTGGGATAAGCTGCATATCTCATTCTTCTGTGGTCCCTTCTGCATATTTGGAGAATAAAGTTGAATAACCTGTAATTCCTATATGAGTGGAGTCTATAAATGTTCTGGTAATGTCTTCAGAAACTAATTATATTAAGAGAATCTGATAGGTGTGGCAAACCACCATGGCACATGTATACCTATGTAACAAACCTGTACATTCAGCACATGTATCCCAGAACTTAAAGTAAAATTTAACAGAGAGAGAGAGAGAAAGAGAGAATCTGGTAGTAAATTAGGTCAGGCCTAATTTACTTGTGCTAGTTTAGTCTCTTAATATCCCATTAGTTTCTGGATCCCCTAAGCCTTGCAGGTAGCTGGGCAAAAGTAGTGAAAACAGCTCTGTCCTGGAGAGGAAAGAACCTTGTAAGTTCTTTGAGGGTAGTGACATGTCTGAATTGTGGCTCTGTGGCATCATGTACAATTGTGAGTGAATGAGTACATGCTCTTTTACTTTGATTGGTATGCTAGGAGAGGGAGATTTGAAGACGGGAAGAGAAAACATAGGAAATACATAGGAACTGCTCACTCCTTTGTGCATATTGCAGAGACCCTGTTTTATACATCACTGTTGAGTTTGATCTAATGAAAGATAGACTGATCTAATGAAAGATACACAATGAAATGAAATACTTTGGATTCCTGAAAAACTCAATCCCTAACAGATATTTTGAGAAATAAATGCCAAACAACTAGCTTGAGGGATTGTTTAATGAAATTGACTACTTTGAGACACTGCCTTGATTGAAATCATTGTTTCGGAAATGGTAAAATTTCACTATAGTAGGGAAGATGGTCTTGATAAGCAAACTTTTCAGTACATTGGATGACTGGCTACCTATTCATCCACTCTCCTTAAGATTGATCTTGTCTTCACTTATTCTTGAAAAAATGTCAGGAAATTGTTAGGTAAAAAATTGTCATTGGAAAATGTCTATAATGACTCAACACTATTTATAAGATGGTAGGAGTTCCAAATTGGGTTAAAAGTTCACAACATGAAACAAAATAAAAGGCCCTTGAAGAAACTTTTTTTTTTAGAATTATGGCTTTTGTAAAGCAGCAACGATTACTGAATACTCTTGAGAGCTTTTAAGATTGCTGTTAATTCACATAGCTAGAACAGATACATGTAATTTGAACACAAGATTTGGAGACAAAAGACCTTGATTCAAGTTTCAGCATTGCCACTTGCTGCTGTGTCTCTTAATTTCTGAGTACTTTACTCATTTGTGAAGTGGGTAGAATGACATGAAAAAGTAGTGTATCATACAATGGATGTGCATTGTTAGTTCCAAAGTGCTGTACAAGCAGCAATAGGAATAGCGTTGTTACTAAGATAACTTTTATAAAGTGAACGTTCTTCTCCCTTTTTTAGCCTATCTTCCTAACTCCCTTTCATATTCTTTGGTTTTTCAAGATTGATTTCATCCTGAACACATTAACCCACTAAGCCTAGAGAAACGTGGTTTTTAGGCCTTCTGTGGTTGCTTGCAGAATGGTGTGGCTCAGAAGCCTACTATTTTTCTTGCTTATCCAGGCACTAAGAATGCAAATATTAACCCAGTTTCTTCCATTGGAAAAACACTTTCCCCCTTTCCCTGAGAATTGGGATTTAAACACATTAAGAGCAATTAGTACCTGAGCCAAGAATTCAGATTTTGAATAAAGCTGACATTTGCTCCTGGACGAGAGAGTGAAAAATGGTCCATAAAGTTTCTATTAACTTCAAAAGCAGCAACATCTGCTCCGATCCACAAAGCTTCAAAGTCTACCATGGAGGAAGAGAGTGCTCTCTGTGAGCTAAGAATCCAGCCAGCAGTCGAGACCATAGTCTTCCTAGTTTGGCATTAAAACACTGAAGGAGGGCATCATTTCCAGCAAAAACTTGGAGCAGTTTTATGAAGCAAGATGTGAATGCAGTGTTATGGTTGAGGCTAGCTGAGAAAACTTGGGAGTGTAGCAACCTGAAAAAAGTTCTGCCCAATGTATTTATTTCAAAAAGGTTATTCCAGTGTCTTCCCCTCTTTCTCTTCCTCATCCTCATTTTTAACTGCTTCCTCCTCCTTATGTTCCTCCTCTTCTTTTTCTTGGTGGATTTTTTTTTTCCTCCCACCATGAATATTTGCACAACTCAGTGTAGAAGTTTGTATCCTATACCTCTTTAGGGCTGCTTGCTGATGGCATATTTGTGTATTATCTATTAAAAATGACCCAATATTTTCCAAACAATACTGCAGTTTTCTCAGTTACGTGAATTTCCCCCCCAAAATTTAGGGGAATTCTGGACCATTTGGCAATTAGTTAAGGATTATATTTCCTTATTTTTATTAATTTTATGTAAAGTGGGACTTATCAGTGGAGCATTCATTGACACTGACTTCAATTTATTCTGATGAAACTGACTGACATCTGTGTGTGCTGTTCATCAGTCATAATTTAAACCATTCTTAATTGCATTAAATGTAAATTAAGACATTCAATTTCAGCCATTATTTTTCATAAAACACTGTGAACTGAGTTTTAGTGGGTCAAGAGATCTTACATTCAAGATAAATAGGGTAAATTCAAAACTTACCATTTATGTTCATATTTCACCCTTTGTCGACGATTTCTTTCGTTGCTTACTAGATTGGAACAATTAATTTGCTCTCTGAAGAGACAGATGGCTAAGGAAGATGTAACTGAAGTTTTTAACAAATGATTTTATCATTTTTAGAGCTTGCCTATGTTTGAAATATATGATTTTAAAACCTTTAATTAACTATCTATCTAAACCTAATGATAATTTGAATTGAAAGTGCCACACTAAGTTCTCTGATTTGGAACTTGTACCTTTAAATCCTTCGATTTTAAGAATTTAGGATTACATTTTAAAAAATGGCTTAGCTATGCTAATATAAACTTTCAACACTATATCTTAGAATATAAATGTAAAAATTAGCAACATCTGTGATGTAGGACATACTAGATGACCTAATATATATAGTAAAGCATAATCTTCCCCACTTCCCTTCTGGATAAGTATTGCATTTTCCAAATAATGTACCCTAGTTTCATTTGTAAGCAACTGTTTCTAACTCCTGCAATTCTTCCCATTGAATCATGTTTTAATCATATAATTATTAGATGATAATGATAATTTTTAATAGTAAATAATAAATAGGCATTGTATGATATATTTTAATGAGAATATTAAACTATGGTTAATAGTCACCCCTAAAGAAAAATTCAAATAGTATAGCCTATGATGGAGAACCTGAGCAAAATCAGGCTCAGGTGAAAGTCACACTGTTAGCAACAATTAGTTTTCAATGGAATAAAATATCAAATAGCTGTGGTGGAGAGACTGGATTTGACTGGGTACCTGATACTTATTTTTATCTAGGGAGGTATCGGGATACTTTTAGGCATAGAGTTTTTGTTTTATTTGTCTCTAAAAAATAATCGTCTCGATGTACATGACTAAATACCAGATTATTCTTAGAGAGAAAAGAAGTTCCCAGGATCTTCTGGATGTGCTCGTATGCTGAGGTTATACTGTACTGTGCAGTAGCCACAGGTGATGTAGATGTATTTAAGAAGAACATGCTGTGCCATTCACCCCAGTCAATGGTGAGAGGTTTCCTTTGACAACAAACTAGCTACAACTTTGCCATGCATTAAACCCCTTTGTTTTCCAATGAAAAGTTGGTCAACAAAGAGAAGAAAACTGTCACACTTGCCTTAGTAACTTCTGTAGTAAAATTTTATATGACTGTTATATACGACATTTACATTCCCATGTCAGTTCAACTGATGGAAAATGAAGTGTTGCAATAAGTCTGGAGATGGGTAGTGATGCAATCATTCTACCAGTTTCTTGCTATTAATATATGTCTCTTACTCATTTTTAAAGATAGCATAAATGAGAGTACTGAATATAAATGGCTTTTGTAAGTCATCCAGGTCAGTGAAGCATGTCATTGTTTGCAACCTGAGTTCCATGAGAGCTCCGGGTGGTTGATAGGCATACTGTATATTTTTCTCATAAATGAAAAATACAAACAATACTCACAGCATTTAATGAATATTATAAAAAACACAATATTAGTTTCCACAGGAAAAAATTAGTTGCATGTACTTAATAATATGACCTTAGTGTGTCATCTTTAAACTATGTAAAGCCCATATAGAAAGGCATTGTATAATTTATTTCTCCAGATGTAACACTAACAAACATTTTATTATGATTTATTTTTTGGCTCCTTGAAAGATGAAGTAAGTTCCTTAGTATTAGCATTGCTAATGATTTTAATGAGGCATTAAAATGTTGCAGTATTGTAGGAACATTTTTCTTTTTTTAAAACATTCTTTCATTAATATTTCACAGGACTTTTAATGTTAAATTGATGAAAGAACCTGAAAGCATAATCCACAAAGTGTCAAAGTGCTTGAACAGTGGGAAAGAACCAGAGAAAGGCAGGACACAGTGATGGGTTGAGGTCTGATGAGATGTCCCTGCCCTGGGACCACTCTGTGACATTGCAGTCTCTTGTTGCTGAAATGAATACAAAACAATTTTCTCTTCTTGCTCAGGGTTTTTCTGCCTCAGTCTGCAGAAATCTGGCACACATAGCACAGACTGTTTGTACTTCCAGATTAAGGGTGGGAAGCCAGACACACAAAGAGCTTTTCTAGGAGAAGATAGTCTGTTGATTCACTTCTGTGTAACAGTAACCTTCCTCATTGGATATTTATCATTTGACTCCTATCTACTACATGCTATTTAATAATTCTTGTGTTTCCATGGCATCTTAGAGTATGCAGAATGCTTTCATGGGCATTATATTGTTCAGTCATCACAAAGACCCCTGTGAACGATGTGGCCTTTAGGGGAAATTATTTTCTCCCCCAAATCATAGTACCTGTGTGAGGAGTTGCTATTCAGCAGTTACTGCAAAGTGACTGCTCTTCAAAGTATATAGAGCAGAAGACATAGGGACAAGCAGTTTCATTCCTAGCTAGCAGAGCTCTCATATGGGTTCACATTCCCAGGAAGAATGGGTTATTTTAGACATTTGAGATAGTTTAAACAACAGATGATCCAAGGACTAAGCAACCTTTACAGCTGCACAGTGAAAATCCTGGCACAAAGGGAAACTGTTCTTGAATAAATTCTCCAATGTCACAGGCAAAAATAGCCCTTGTCATGGTTTGGCCTCAGCAGCTGTTTGTTCTGCCTGGATCAGAGCATGGCAGAATAGTATTCTGGCTGGACAGTATCACTATCTTGTACATTTCATTATCCATAAGCCTGATACTGCCCTTAAGCAGCCCTCAAGGCTACACCTTAAAGCTCTATATACCCTGGAAGCAAACACTTTTATCAGTTCTTGCTTTGGAGGAAGTGTGTTTCAGATCTTTAACACGGTCTCTAAGTCAGTATAGTTGATTTAGACTCAACTCAGCTGGGGGTTGTGGAACCAGGAAAAAAAAAAAAAAAAAAAAAGATCTCTTGCTATGAAACCAAGTGCCGGGATATCCAACTCTTTTTTTTTTCATTCCCTAGGCACTGATTTTCAACATGTGGTCCATGGACCCTCCATACTTGAATAGCTGGGGTGGGATGAGGTTGGGTTTGGGATGAGAGGGGAGGAGTAGGAGATGAATAAAGGGAGAAGGAGTACTTATTAAAATGCATATACTTGGACCCAAACCTATTGAGTCAGACTCTCTAGATAAAGATTTGGGGAATCTTCATTTTAAACAGGATTCTTAGGTGATTCAGAATAGCGCTGGTTCCTTGTTTTGATTTTTTTGGCTAGTTGGTTTAGGGTAATTGTATTGCGTTTACTTCAGTACTTAATTTGTTTGTAAAGATAACATTTATTACTAATTAAAAATAGTTCTGTTGATGCAGCGTTTGTACTACCGCTTGAGAATGAGGGGTTTGCACTAACCCTGTAATGTTGGTATGTACATGGGTCAAGTAACTCTGTGAGGATGGAAGTGGTACTCTTGTTTCAATCTCGGCATCAGAAAGCCTTCTTGCAAATATACAGGCAGTCGTAGTTGATCACAGTGAACAAGCCAAGAGTGCAAATCTCTTTTTTTTCTGGTGGCTTAATGACACCTACCCAAGAATGCTAGGAGGTGTACAGAAAAAAACTAAAAGCTAAAATGCAAGCCGGTCACTTATTCTGTGTGTTAGCTAATATAATAAAAGCTCCATTGAGGAGATGGCTTAATACCTTGACTAAAATTAAATTTTTGTGTTATCTGTGGATTTCAATTATTCATGCTATTCCAAAACTCCAAAGCATGAAAAATCTAGAGCTACTTATTACCTGTTCTAGTAGAACCTCCAATAAGTATGTGGAAGCCAACATCAGTATAAATAGAGCAATGGACTCTGTCGCTCTACCTCATTTGTTTTTAGCATTTTAATAGGGCTCAAATTTTCAGTGTGTAGTTCAAGATAAGAAAGTTGGTTCATGTACTACCATATTGGCTCTCCTATGAATGTTGGAACATATTTTTTCCCACTGACATGAGCTGATAGAAGTGTCTCATTCCATCACATGGAGTGCCATTTAACTCTAGTGACTTCTGGTGCCCCTCAGATCATGCTGACTGTCAGGAAAACCAGACCCCCAGGCCCAGACACGTGCACAGACTTTGATTGCAGTCAATTCACGCACCCTGAGGCATAGCAGGTCTGTGTGTCAGAAGTAGTGGGCAACATAAAAAACAAGTCACTTATTACCCTGACATAAACAAATGCTGATGTCCACTCTACTTTCAAAAGCATATTCTTTTAATCCCTCTGTCCCCCACCACACAAGCGTGCATATGTGTGCACCACACCCTCAAACTCACTGAGTAAATAAATCCCTTTCTTTAAAAAATGGCAGCTAAGGCCCAGAAATATTGGAAAGGAAACTCTCTAATGAAACATGTGTCTTGGCTTGCTTTAATAAGCCTTCAAAATGGACAGTTTGGTTGAGGGGGAATTTTTATTTGCACCTTATTTTGTCCTAGAATGGTTTAGGTACTCATCACTGCAACTAATATGCATAAATTAAGAGTTATCTAAAAGATTATGTAGTATTGATATAAATAAAGACCCAGAGAGATCTAAAGGACATACAGGACAGTGAGTAGAGAACAGGTGCCCTTAACTATACAAACACATAAAGATTAGAAAATAGAACAATAGCTCAGTTCTAGGCAGATGAGTTAGATGGCCTCTAAAGTCCTTTCTGCCGCTCATGTTCTGATTCCATGGTGTGTTGGCTAAGACAATAAGCTTTGGAAAGACTGCCCAGGTTTGAATTTCAGTGCTTCCTTTTGTGAATGGTGTTAAGCTCACAAGAGGAAGAATTGAAATTCAAACCGGGACGGTCTTGACCATAGAGAGGAAAATTATTTCACCTCTCTATGTTTATTTCCTTGTCTAAATAAAGAGTTTTATGTTAAAATCCTCGTAGGGTTGTTGTGAGAATTAAATGAGTCAATACTGCTATGCAGTAAGAATTCAGTGGGTTTTAACTAATTACAATAATGTGTTGAATACCTATGATATGCCTTCAGATGTTATGAGGAGAAACATGAAAACAAATTTTTGGTGTAGTTCTTCTTTTCATGACATTTACACTCTATCTATGGAGAGAAGATTTACAAAAATGTAATAGGAGAGGAAGTATAAAACAGCATGGTACTGACTTAAATCACAATAGGAGGCAGAGAAGGAAAAAAATATAGAGGGAAGAGTGTATGGCCAGAGGACACTAGGTAAGAAGGTCAGATGGGGCTCATCTTTAAAGGAAGGAGGAGGTTTATGTTGATGGGTAGATGGAGAAGGAATCTTTGAGTCTTTTCCCTTTTAAATCCCTGATAGTCAATCTATCACCAATTTCTTTCTCTTTAATATGTCATTCAAATCTAAATAGTCCTTTCTACTCTCATTGCCATGATTGCAGTCCAGGGCCTCATGACCTTAAGATGGAATGATGCAGGGGGCTCCCAGCTCAGGGAAAATGAACGGAGGAATTGACACGAGAATAAGATTGAGAAGACTGTAGTTGTCTGACTAAAAATGAGGTCTGAAAAAGTAAGGTGGGGCTAGGTTATGGAGACTTTTAGGAATTGGCAAAGGACATTCAGCTTAATGTGCCTGGCAGTAGGACACTGTTAGAAATGCACCATGATAAAATTGGTATTTAAATGCACTGTACGTGTTGAAAGTGGAAAGACTAGAGACATGAAATCAATTGAAATCATGGTTCCAAGTCTAGTTGTGCATGAGAATCAACTGGAGAGCTTTATCCCCCAAGTCTTCTGATTCAGTAAGCCTGGGGCAGCCTGAGAATCTGTGGTTTTGCAAAATTCCCTCAGGTTATTGTGCTCTGCATCCAGGATATGAGAAGCACTGAGCTGGGAGCCCACTGCCTCATTCCAGGCTTGAGGTCCTGTGGCCCTGTAGTACAATCACAGCAACGGGAATAGAAAGGACTATTTAGATTTGAATGACATATTAAAGAGAGAAAAGAAATTGGTGACAATTTGACTATAGGGGATTTAAAAGGGGAAAAGTCTCAAAAATTCCTTCTAAGTTTCTACTCTGATAGAAGAAAAGATAGTTTGAAATACATTATGGGACTGTTGAGTTTGAGTATATGGTAGTTCACTTAACAGTGCATATTCTGTAGGCAGGTGGAACCTGAAGACTGCAGCACAAAGCAAAGGTCAGGACTGGAGATAAGGATTCTAGGGTCACTGGCATAGAGTTGGTGGTTGAAGCCATTAGAGTGGCTATGCTTACCAAGGTGAATATGTATAGAGAGATAAAAGATGAGTGTTAAGAGTAGAACCTCATATTATACCTATCTACCATTGGGCAGTAAAAGGATTTCAGCCAGGAAAGGAGACAAAGAAGTTAGGCCATTTAGAACGTAAGATGATTGAACTAGAAGCTTTTGAAAGTTTTACAAGTGGTGAAAAACTATGTAGATCATCTGAACAATGTCCATGAAGTGTTAATGGGATGTTCTATGTACAAAATATGAATTTATTGTGAAAAAATGCAATTCATTAAATATATATATATATAGACAGAGGCTTACTATGTTGCCTAGGCTGGTCTCAAACTCCTGGCCTCAAGCAATTCTCTTGCCTCCACCACTGAAAGCGTTGAGATTACAGGAATGAGCCGCTGTGTCTGGCCAAGAATGCAATTTGATGGTCAACCTTTCTATCAGTTATTCAATGGTTCTGGTGCAAGGAGTTGAAATGGCAGAGATGTGAAATAACAACATAAGGATCTGATAGGTCTCCTTTAGGGGATAGATGAAGTTCCTACAGAGCCACCTACTATGTTTGGTGCTGTCTTTATACTTTACATGTATTAATTTAATCTTTACAATTGCCTGAAAAGGTAGGTATAATTATGCATATTTTATAGATGAGAACATTCACACTCATAGTGATTACATAACTCACCCAAAGATATATAATGAGGAAGAGGAATAATTGAGATTCTAACCAAGACTTATTCCAAAGTATGTGTTCTTTCAGACAACTTATCAAAAATTTTCAACTGACCTACCTAGAATGGCAGAAGAGAATGCATTCACACTCGGGGGGATCAAAAGCAGTCTACTGAAAGTAGGAATTTTTTGAATTCTATGTTTTAAAAATTCATGCACATTTTGCATTCTATTTCTTACTTTATTTTAATATAAAAATAATGTTTTAAATCATTGAAATTCCCCATCCAAGAAGTACCCTGTTTCTCCAGTGTCTGCAGTATGTCCTGGCACACTGCCTGGTTCCTCGTGGGAGTACACAGCACTATATCGTAACCACCTTCTAGTGCCTGGTACATACTAGGCACTCAGTAATGAGTTGGTGAATTAATGTATGAATCAAAGGGCCATAAAAGTGAGCTGCATGTACCTTTTACTGGGAAGGCAACTTTCCATGGAATGACTTCAAATACTTCAAGACATGGATGAAGTTTATATCCTGTGACTTACTCTGTGGTTAGATGAGGCACACTAACGTTATTCTATATTGAGAGATCTGAGTAGTATGTGTAGGGGAGTGCTGTTTTGGTGAGGTTGGCTGTAGAGGGGTCTTAGATGAGAATTAGGTATAGCATGTGGTCTTGCTGGTGGGAGGCAGATACAGAGAGAAATCAGAAACTATAAAGTGAGACTTCTGAATATGAGAGGGACCATCACCACCTGTATGTGGTGATTGAAGTGGAGATTCAGGAAGTCAGCCCGATATTAATGTTAATGATAAAATCACCACAAATACTCATAACTTTCAAATTTCATCAAGCTGAAGACTGCTACCATGTTGTAGATAAGCATTTATCATTCATTCATTCAACAAACATGTATCGAGCGTGTATAATGTGTCAGGCATAGGGCCAGGGAAGATGTTTATAAAGATAAAATAGATGTGGCACTTGCTCTTAAGGAACTTACAGTCTATTGCAGGAAATAAGATAAAACGTGTCCCTCATACAAGATAAACAGCAATAACTAAGGAATGCACAAATCAAATATTGTAGAATTTCATGGAAGAGCTTACTTCTTGGGAGAATCAGGAATTGCATCTGGAGGGGACAGCATTTGAGCTGAGTCTTAAAGGCTAAATAGGATTTGGTCACTTTATAGATGTACTAATAATATGTTTACTAGCCTCTTGGCATGAATTACTGTCACTGAGGCCCAAATGATTTTAGAAGGCAAAATTTACCTGTATTTGTTTTTGTTTTGCTGCATGTACGGAATACCCGTTAGTAGTCAAGATGCCTAGCCAATATGATGCTTAGGCCAAGATGTCACATTTTGTCTCTAAATTCCTCTCTTTCTATAACAATTATCATGTCATTTTGTGTTAGAAGGAAAAAGTTTGGACATATGCAATTTTCTGTTGAAGACATCATTAAATAACAGAATTTATTAACAACTACAGTTGAAACAAAGGACACATCAACTGATTGTTAGTTCCCTGCCACCAAATGAAGATATATTATCGGTATTTGTGTTAAATATTCCATTTTAACAGTGCAGATACATATTCATTAGCAGGCAGAATAACCTTAGAGTTGGCACTTTGCAAATGCTTGTTATTTTTGCCAAGTCTGTGCAGGTTTTAAAACTTTGTATTACCTTCTGCATGTAATCTCAGAGTCTGTCATTCACATGTAGAAAACTCACCTCTCTATTTAGCCCGTGGTTGGTGAGAGATAGACATTTACAGGGCCCCTCTGCCCTTGAGCTGTTCCATTAGTGCATGGAAAGCACCTTGCAGCCTGTGACAAGCGCAGCAGATCGGCACTAAATCAAAAATCAGTGCCAGCCAGGGATCTAAGCCACCATGAAGGTCACAGCCATCAACTGCATGCCATCTCAATCCAAACAAAACACATTGGATACAGGGGGATTTTCACAACTCACAATAGGTGACAAACATTTCATGTTAGAGTAATCCATAGCAGTGAAACTGGGAACTGACCTTTTAAGTACTTTTGAGTATTTAATCAAACTTTGAAAAAGCTGGAAGTAGTTTTTGGTAATATTTTACATTTATAAACAAAATATAACAAAATAAAACCTCTATAGCATGTTGTTACTGCATTCAGGATTTCGATGAAAAAATCATTTTTTTGTTTCAAAAGAAAACACATGTTTTTAAGATATAAAATCATCAGAAACATTATATAAATGTAGTTTTTATTTGATTTCTTGCTTTGAAAAGTGTGTCATTGAAACTCACTATGAAGTGAACAATTTGTACTGTAAACTGCCTAGTTTAGCTTATTCTGAGAATTTATAATTAGCATCTATATTAAATAGAAAATATTTGGTCTTAGACTGACTTTATTTCAAGTTCACTTTCAGCAATCCAATTCAAGTTGAAGTTGCTGAATTTGAGCCTATATATTAATAAGATTTCTGTATTGTCCAAGGAAGATTTCTAGTAATAGAAACATTATTTAAATGTTGTAGATGCAATTCTCTTTTTACTTCCCACTAAAAAAAAAAAAAAATCAAGAAAGAAAAATGTATCAGAACTAAATAATGAACTCTCTACTTCATGAATTTTATGAGATTCTGAGAATTAATTATCTAGGTTAATAAGAAGTGTTGGATAGCCAAGCAAAGTAAACTGGATTTTGCTAAATTAACTTGGAAAATTCCTGTGCTTCACAAAATGAAAAACTTATATGCAAAATTATTTTCATAATTGAACTAGCATAGTAGTGATCTGATTGAATTATATCACACTGCTATAGGAGGAGGGGATGAGGCAAAAGCTTAGTTCTGCTTTTGATGAAATAACTGACAAGAGGCTAACATAATACACTTATACATTATTCCTACTAAAAATAGCTTTTGTGAATGATATTCAACAAAACAACGGATACAGAGAACAGAGTAAAAATGAAATACTTGTTACCATCTAATCACATTTGGAGCAACCAAGACTATTTTAAGAATATGCCATTTCAGAAACAAATGCTTCACAACCCAGCTCTCTCTACCGTTGAGTGAATTCATGGTTAATTTACACTAGCTGGTGAAGAAGTTTCATGAAACTATGAAAGCAAGGCAATCTAGCAGGAGTGTATGTAATGGAAGAATGCCATCTGCTGGTGAGCCCTATCAAATCCATAATTAGGAAAACCTGAGAACACATACCCTGTAGACAAGGAAGATTCAAAGTTTGAGGAAGCATTTTTAATTCTGAGAAATCTGCCTTCATTAAGCTGATGCATACCTTTGATATACATTATTCATTTTAAATTAACTTGATTACTAATTTCCTGGAATCACTAGTCAGGAAAACCTTGAAAAGAAATCGGCGCAAAGGGCTTTTTTTTTTTTTCTTTTTGCCAATTTACAAAGTTTTTATATTCATCATTCATCAGTAGTCAGTCAGTGAGTCTGTTCTATTTAAAAACTCTGGCTTTTCACTTAATGCATCCCATCTGTTTCTGAAATAAATTGCAATAATCCGTGTTTAATTTTAATCAATGTATTACTAAATATGCAAATTATATTAAAAGCCGTGGTTTGAAAAAGCTTTCATTTGTAAATATGGTAGCTTAAAACAGGAAGCATATCTAAAAGCCATTTAGCTACAGTAGCCTAACTCTAACACTGTAGCTGATTTATAAAGCAGATCACAAGTTGATCTTTCTCCCACAAGGGGATATGTAAAACTGTTGCATATCAGATTTTGTTAACATCTGATGGGCTAGTGCTTACAGTGTAAGAGACTCGTACTTCAGCAACCATGTCTTTCACATTTAAATTAAGGTAATCTTATTCCATTCTACATCTTTCTAATTTTTTTATACAATCTAGCGTATGAATTTGCGTGATTGGTTTATGAATCACAGTTAAAGCAAATTGAGCAAGCCTTTCAATCAATCTTAAAATTTTAGTGTCTACTTTGCTTGTGATTTGCATAATTAATTGTGGAAAGGATCCTTTGGGAGGCTCCCTTTTCCCCCTTTTTCCTTTCCTACCTTGTGTCTCATACACTGACTAGACAGATTGGGAATGATACTGGAGTTCTTTTAGGCCTGCTAGATGACTTTGTTAGGAATCTAGAAATTATGTATTGCTTTGTTCTCTCTGATCTGGCTGGACCAAGAGGTAATTCTGAAAATTAGGTCTGTTATCTGCAAAACAATTCAGTAGCATGACTGTGATTGAATTGTGTATACAGTTTACCAAGCAATTACCTTAAAGGAGGATTTCAGAACTCTTTCCTATATAAAAGTCATGAGTATGTAGGAATACACACACACACAAGAACACACACACTCATGTAACAACATTATATATAAAGTTTTATATATAACATTAGATATAATGAAAATATATATAATGCTGACATATAACAAATTATAGATATGTTATGTATATATCAACATTATATATATAACAACATTATATAAAAATCATGTCCATATATTGAATTCTGTCATCTACTAATTGTTGTACTGGATTGGGTAGTACATTACCACAAGTATGGTCTAATTAGTGCCTTGCTAAAGCAGCTTCAAGAATTTTGCCAGCCTGTTGTTAAACACAGTAATTATTAACAATCAAATTGTATAAACTTATAATTTAAAATTTATATTAATGTAATAACTGCTCAAAAACATCACTTTCTAATTATGGTGTACATTTTAACATCTATACTCTTAAGGTTATTTACTTCCATCTTTTGTATCCGTGTGGTACATTTCTCCCCAACTCTACATTTAGTGATATCAAATTGGTAGCTTGAAATTGGCCACAGTGGGATTATTTACACAACAGAAATTGGCAAATGCTACAAAGCAAGTCAAGGCTATTTCCGTCTCTATACAGCTGATTGTTAACTATTTACCAGTGCACCACTGTCTTTAACTATAATACACACAGAGCAACTCAACACATGTGTCTGTTATTTATTCTTGAGCTCTCCTAAAATAGTAGTAACAGCTTTCATAGACCTCTTTACAAGACGTGAAATGTATATTTGATTCCCTAAGGAATCTTAGCCCACAATTTCTTGTTAGCTTTAAAAATTAAGGCTTTTGGCCGGGCGCGGTGGCTCAAGCCTGTAATCCCAGCACTTTGGGAGGCCGAGACGGGCGGATCACGAGGTCAGGAGATCGAGACCATCCTGGCTAACACGGTGAAACCTCGTCTCTACTAAAAAATACAAAAAACTAGCCGGCGCGGTGGCGGGCACCTGTAGTCCCAGCTACTCAGGAGGCTGAGGCAGGAGAATGGCGTAAACCCGGGAGGCGGAGCTTGCAGTGAGCTGAGATCCGGCCACTGCACTCCAGCCTGGGCGACAGAGCGAGACTCTGTCTCAAAAAAAAAAAAAAAAAAAATTAAGGCTTTTCCCCTTAGTGTAATAGATAATTTGGAAAATACAGAAAAAATATTTTTTTAATGACTTTATTATTTTGAAAGGCTAAAAGTAATCACAAATTCATAATTTTCTAAACAATTCGTGTCTTGCATATTGGTTTATCAGACAACTTATTGCTGAGTTTAGGAGACTGCCAAGCAATGCGAAGATTAGAAAGTGCTGGAAAATTAGTTTGTGGAATGAACTCACTGCAATAATATAAATAGTAGAAACATGCCAAGGACCATCTTTGTTAGAAATAAACTTATTTCTCTATGCAGAAGACTTATTAATCATACCTCAGGATGTTTAATAGTGTAAACAAATTAAAAACCTCAGCTTGTGATCCAAGGTCATTTTCAAATTGGATATGACCTCAGCCTGCCCCAAGAGGGCTAATGATGTAAAAATAAGTAGGGCCCAGTCCTCTGGGGAACTCAGCGCAGGTCAGCCAGGCTCTTTTGGTGAATGCACCAATCTGCTCTGCCTCCACAGGCCTTTGTGTAGCCAGACTCCCTGAGAAAGGTGGGCTGTCTGCTGTTGCCTGGCACATATGTAAGAATTTTCTTTTTCAATTTCCTTTTCTATTTTTCTTAGATTTATACTCATGTACAAGAAAAGGCTCATAAGACACTAAAAATATCACAATGGTAAATTTTCCTTTCCTAAACAGAAAGAGAATTCAAGGGTAATGATTTTTCTTTATAAAAGTTAAATATTAATTTAAAATATATTAACATTTGAAGAATAGCATTTTAACGATTACCTACATACCTACTCCTTTAAAAAAAAAATTGGAAGTTCCCTGTGTGTTCATCCCTTCCCTCCCTACTTAAAGGTAATCGTTACACTGACGTGGGGTGTTTATTTGCTTGTTCTTACTCGCTGTGTTGCCATATTTTTTCTTCTAAACAATATGTTGTTTAATGTTGTATGCTTTTGGCCTTTATATGAAGAGCATCATACCGTATACATTCTTTTGTAACTTCATTGCTTCTACTGTAAGTTATTACTTTTAACTCTCACCTAATAGTCCATTGTATGAATTTGCCACAATTTATTCATTCTCCTGTTGGTGAACATTTGGGCTGTTTTCAATTTTTTTCCTAATATGAATAGTGTCACTATACTATGAACATTACTACAAATGTATTTTGGTGTATATGTGCAAGAGTTTCTTTAGGTATGTGCCTAGGAATGGAATTGCATGCCTTTGAATCTACTAAGTAATGCCAAATTGCTTTTTCAAAGCGATTATAGTGATTTCTACTGCCACTAGCAGTGTACAAGTGTTCTAGTGGCTCATGCTAACACTTAATATTGTCGGAATTTTTAATTTTTGCAAGCTTTGCAGATGTGAAATGTCATCTTACTATGAGCATCTTTTATCTTTTTATACTTTTGGCTACTTCTGCCTCCTCTTTGTGAAATGCTTGCTCAAGTCTTCTGTCCATTCTCTATTGGACTGTGTTTCTCTGGTGATTTATAGTAGGTCTTTGTATATTCCGGGTACAATTTTGGGGGGGGTCATACAAATCACTTCTCCCAGAGTGTGGTTTACTTATTTAATCTCTTAATTTTTTTTTTTTTTGGTAAACAGAAGTTTTTAACTTTAATACACTGGAGTTAAATTTATCACTTTTTCTTATGGTTAGTACTTTCTGTGCTATGTCAAGTAAATATTTCATTACCTTGAGATCATAAAGATATTCTTCAATTTTGTATTTTAAAAGTTTCATACTTTTGCTTTCAATATAACCCCTAATCCACAAGGAATTTTTTGTTTATGTGTATAAAAGGGATCTATAATAAAGAATCTAATTCCATTTTTGATGTTTGACTACCAACAGCTTTCAGGCTCCACCCCTCCCCATTTCTCTCTTGCCCAGCGTCTGGCAAAGCTGATTCCCCTCCCTTGGTGCCAAAGAAAAGTTCAAATCATCCCTCATACCAGCCCCATCACTGACCACATTAAAAATCAAAGACCCTTGTCCCTCCCTCCCTCAAGCCATTTAGAACTGATTTGGGTGCCTGTCCTGTGCTGACCAGAAAGCCTCATCGTGTGTAATAAACTTTTAAAATACCTTCTTGTTGTATATGTGGTATCAACAATCTTGATATCTGAACCAGTTTTGGATGGGGGCATTGAGCTCACCTTTCACGGGGCAACCACAAAAATAAGACCCAGAATATACAACCACAAAAATGAGACCCAATTTCACTTTTTCCCCGACGTGAATAACCAGCTATCTTAGTGATATTAAATTTAAAACTCCACGAACAATACAAAAATTAGCGGGGTGTGGTGGCGCATGCCTGTAATTCCAGCTACTCGGGAGCTACAAATAGGAGAATTGCTTGAACTCGGGAGGCAGAGGTTGCCGCGAACCGAGATCACGCCACTGCACTCCGGCCTGCGCAATAGAGCGAGACTCCACCTCAAAACAAACAAAAAGTCAGTCGGGTGCAGCGGCTCACGAGTGTAATCCCAGCACTTTGGGAGGCCAAGGGGAGTGGATCACTTGAGGTCAGGAGTTCTAGACCAGCCTGGCTAACATGGTGAAAACCCATCTCTACTAAAAATACAAAAATTAGCTGGGCGTGGTGGCACGGGCTTGTAATCCCAGCTATTTCGGCAGGCTGAGGCAGGAGAATTGCTTGAACCCGGAAGGCAGAGGTTGCAGCGAGTCGAGATTGCACCACTGTTCTCCAGCCTGGCGACAGACAGAAACTCCATCTCAAAATGGAAAAAAAAAAAAAGAGTCCATCTTTTCCCCATCACCTTTGTTAACAATCAAACCTGTTTCTGGGTTCTGGGTTCTCTATTTTCTCCTGTTGGTTATTTGTGCTATTTCTGTGCAAATGCCATTATCTTAACTGCTCCAGCTTTATAAAACACCTGTTTTCTGGTAAGGCAAGTCTCTTCCTTCTGTTTTTCTTCTTTAGCAGTGTTTAATTCTTGGCCCTTTTCTTTCCATATGAATTTTAGAATCAGCTTGTTAGTTTCCACAAAGAAACCTTGTTAGGATTTTGATTGAAATAGTATTGAATCTTTACATCTTTATGAATTTGTCTTCCAATCCATGATTACAAGATTTATACTCCATTTATTTAGTCTTTTTATCTCTTTCAAAAAAAATTTTATAATTTCTTCATAAGGATCTTACCCATTGTTTGTTAGATTCATTTCTAGGCACTTTATATTTTTGGATGCTGTTGTAATTAATGTCTTTTTTAAAGATAATTACACCTAGGCGGGGTGACTCATGCCTGTAATCCCAGCACTTTGGGAGGCTGAGGCAGGAGGATCTCTTGAGCTCAGGAGTTCAGGACCAGCCTGGACAACATAGTGAGACCTTGCCTCTGCTAAAAACCAAAACAATTAGCTGGGTGTGGTGGTGTGCACCTGTAGTCCCAGCTTCTTGGGAGACTGAGGTGGGAGGCTCACTTGAGCCAAGGTAGTTGAGGCTGCAGTGAGCCATGATCGTACCACTGCCCTTCAGCCTGTGTGACAAAGTGAGACCCTGTCTTAATAAATAAATTAATTAAATAAATAAAAGATAATTGTAGATTAATATGCAGTTTAAGATACAATGCAGAAAGATCCTTTGTACACTTTGCCCAGTTTCCTCCAATGGTAATCTTTTTCAAAATAATAGCATAATATTACAACCAGAAAATTAATACAATTCACTGATTTTATTTAGATTTTTCCAATTTGAATTGTACGAGTGTGTGTGTTAAGTTCTATACACTTGTATTTTTTTTTTTTTTAAACAGGGTCTTGTTCTGGCAACCACTAATTAGTCCTCCATTTCTAAAATTTGGCACTCCCAAAATTTTATTTGCATGGAATAATGTAGTGTGTAACTTTTTGGGGTTATAAAGTTACATACTATATTACTGTACTCAACAAAATTCCCTAGAGACATCCAAGTCATATGTATCAACAGACATTTATTTTTATTGCTTAGTAGAATTCCATGCTGTGCATATACCACAATTTCTTTAACCATTCATCTGTTGACGTCCAGTTTTTGACAATAACAAATAAAGCTGCTATAACCCTTAATATTTGGGTTTTTATGTTAAAATAACTTTCATTCCTGTGGCATAAATGTCCAGGAGTGCAATTATTGGGCTGTATGGTAGTTGCAAGTTTAACATTTTAAACAACTGTTAAACTCTTTTCCAGAGTGGCTTACCATTTTACATTCCCACCAGTTATGTATGAGTGAGCCAGTTTCTCTGCATCCTTGCCAGCATTTGGTGGTGTTATTTTTTAAAATCTTAGTCATGTTGATATGTGTGTGGGGGTGTCTCATTGTAGTTTTAATTTAAAGTTTCCTAATGGCTTATGATATTGAATACCTTTTCATGTGCTTATTTTTATCCTCTTTGGTAAAATGTCTGTTTATATATTTTGTTCATTTAATAGATTATTTTTTACTGTTGAGTTCTGAGAGTTCTTTACATATTCTAGAATTTAAAATATGTAAGTTCTTTGCTAGATATTTGGTGCTATGATTTGAAAGATGGCATTCCCTCCAAAATTCATGTGTTGAAACTTAATCACCATTATGATGGTATTAAGCGGTGGGGTCTTTTTGGGAAGTGATTAAGTCAGGGGGACTCTCCTCTCATGAATGAATTAGTGCCTAGCTGGAGGGAACTAGCTTAGGCCCTTTTTGCCCTTTCCATCCCTTCAGCTATTTGAGGACATAGCATTTGTCCCCTCAGGAGGATGCAGCAACAGGGCTCCATCTTGGTTGAAAGTGGAGATACCAGACGCTGGTGATTAATTCTTGGAATTCCCATCCTCCAGAACTGTGAAAAATAAATGTCTGTTCTTTATAAATTACCCAGTTTGAGGTATTTTGTTATAGCAGTACAAAAGGACTAAGGCGTATGACTTGCAAATATTTTCTCCTGGTGTGTAGTTTTCCTTTTCATCCTCTTTATGTAGCTTTCACAGAACAAACATTTCTAATTTCAGTGAGGTCTAATTCATCAGTTTTTCTTTTTTATGTATCATGCTGCTGTTGGTGTCAAGTCTGACAACTACTGGCTCAGCCCCAGAACCTGACAACTTTCTGTTATGTGTTTTGCTGAAAGTCTTATAGGTTTATATTTTACATTTAAGTCTGTGATCCAATTTGAGCTCATTTTTAAAATATAAAGCATGAAATTTAGGTCTAGGGCTTTTTTTTTTTTTACCCCCATATGGATATGCAATTGTTCCAGCATCATTTGTTGAAAATGGTTTTGCGCCTTTAAATTTCCTTTAAATTGGTTTTGCGCCTTTGTCAAAAGTCAGTGTAGCAGACTGTGTGAATCTATTTCTGAGTCTCCTGCGCTGCTCCATTGATTCATGTGTCTACCCCTCTGCCCACACCACACTCTCTTGATTACAGCAATTATAGAGCCAGGTTTCATATGGGTAGAGTAGTTTCTCCCATTTCTTTGTCTTTCTTCTTTGTCAAGATTGCTTTAGCTATTCAGTGCCTGTGCCTTTTCATATATATTTTAGCATAAGCTTGCCTAGGTCTATGAAAAAACTATTGCTAAGATTTTGATAGGAATTACACTAAACTATAGACAAATTTGGGGAGAATTGACAGCTTTTACTAAAGTGAATCTTCCAGTTCATAAACATGATATATCTCTTCATTTGTTTAAGTCTTCTTTGACTTTCACAAAATCAGCATTTTGTAATTTGTAGCATATAGATCTAGTGCATGCTAAGTAAATGCATAAGTATTTCATTTTCCTTGGAGTGATTGTAAATTGCCCTGTGTTTTTAATGTCAGCTTCTGCATGTTCACTGTTACTATAATTGATTTTTATGTGTCTTTATATTTATTTGAATTACTAACATATTTAGATTTATTTTGACAATTTTATTTAGTGGTTTGTATTTGCCCTACCTTTTCTATGGTCTTTCTTGTCCTCCCCTGCATCAATTGCATTTTTTTTTCTCATTCAATTTTTTCCCCTGCTAGTTAGGAGATTTTTTTTTTATTATATTTTTTGAGACAGAGTCTTGCTCCGTTGCCCAGGCTGGAGTGCAGTGGCGTGATCTCAGCTCACTGCAACCTCCGCCTCCCCAGTTCAAGCAATTCTCGTGCCTCCAGCCTCCCAAGTAGCTGGGATTACAGGCTCATGCCACCACGCCCAGCTAACTTTTGTATTTTTAGTAGAGAAAGGGTTTCACCACGTTGGCCAGGCTGGTCTCAAACTCCTGACCTCAGGTGATTCACCCACCTCGGCCTCACAAAGTGCTGGGACTACAGGCATGAGCCACCACGCCCGGCCTTTATTTTGTTATTTTTTGAGGCAGAGTCTTACTCTGTCACCCAGGCTAGAGTGCAGTGGTGCGATCTCAGCTCGCTTCAGCCTCTGCCTCCTGGGTTCAAGCGATTCTCATGCCTCAGCCTCCCAAGTAACTGGGATTACAGGTGAGCGCCACCACGCCAGGCTAATTCTTGTGTTTTTAGTAGCGACAGGGTTTCGCCATGTTGGCTGGCTGGCCCCAAACTCCTGACCTCAGGTATCTTCCTGCCTCAGCCTCCCAAAGTACTGGGATTACAGGCATGAGCCACCATATCCAGCTAGTAAGGAAATTTTATGCTATATTATTTTCACTTTGTTAATCATTCTAAAATTAGCTTTCAAATATCATTTATCAAAATCTAACATTAATTAATATGTTTGCCCCCTTCTTAAACATATAAAATCCTTAGGACATTTTATTTTATTTTATTCTTTCTTTCTGAAATTTTATTTTATAATTTCAAATTTTATTCTCAATTCACAGGGTACTGTGCAGAATTGTTATGTGAGTACATAGATGATGCTGAGGCTTGGGGTGCCAATAATCCTGTCACCCAGGTAGTGAGCATAGTACTCAACAGGAAGCTTTTCAGCCCTTGCTCGCCTCTCTCTCTCCTTCCTCTAGGAGGCCCCAGTGTCTATTGTTCCTGTTTTTATGTCATGTGTACCCAGTGCTTAGCTCCCACTTGTAAGTGAGAACCTGTGGTATTTGGTTTTCTTTTCTTACATTAATTTGCTTAGGATAATGGCCTCCAGCTACATCAATGTTTCTGCAAAGCACATGACTTTATTCTTTTTTATGGCTGCATAGTATTCCATGGTATACATGTACTACATTTTCTTTATTCAATCCAACATTGATGGGCATCTAGATTGATTCCATGTCTTTGCTATTGTGAATAGTGCTGTGATGAACATATGAGTACATGTGTCTTTTTGGTAGAATGATTTATTTGTCTTTGGTTATATAATCCAATAATGGGATTTCTGGGTCAAATAGCAGTTCTGTTTTCAGTTTTATGTGAAATCTCCAAACTGCTTTCCACAGTGACTAAACTAATTTACATTCCCACCAACTGTGTATAAGCATTCTCTTTTCTCCACAGCCTTGCCAGCATCTGTTAATTTTTGACTTTTTAATAATAGCCATTTTGACTAGTGTCAGATGGTATCTCATAATGGATTTGATTTGCATTTCTCTGTTGAGCATTTTCCCATATGTTTGTTGGCCACTTTTTTATCTTCTTTTGGGAAGTGTCTGTTCACGTCTTTTGCCTATCTTTTAAAAGTAATGTTTGTTTTTTTACCTTTTAAAAAACAAACTTACAAATTGTTTAAGTTACTTACAAATTCTGGATATTAGACCTTTGTTGGATGAATAGTTTGCAAATATTTTCTCCCATTTTGTAGGCTGTCTGTTAAATCTGTTGATCATTTCTTTTGCTGTGCAGAAACTATTTAGTTTAAGTAGATCACACCTGTCAATTTTTGTTCCTGCTGCAATTACTTTTGAGAATTTAGTCATAAATTCTTTCCCAAGGCCGATGTCCAGAATGGTATTTCTTAGATTTTCTTTGAGGAGTCTTGTAATTAGAGGTCTTAGATTTAAGTCTTTAATCCACCTTGGGGTAATTTTTGGATGTGGTGAAATGTCGAGGTCCTTTTGTTTCCTTCTGGTTATGGATAGCCAGCTGTCTCAGCACCATTTGTCGAATACAGTCCTTTATCCATTGTTTATTTTTGTCAACTTTTTTGAATATCAGATGGTTGCAGGTGTGCAGCTTTTTTTTCTGGGTTTTCTATTCTGTTTCATTGGTCTATGTGTCTGTTTTTGTACCAGTACCATGCTGTTTGGTTACTGTAGCCTTATTAGAATAATTTGAAGTTGGGTAATGTGATGCCTCCTGCTTCGCTCTTTTTGCTTAGGATTGCTATGGCTATTTAATTTCAGAAGTTTTTTCTAATTCTGTGAAAAATGACATTGGTAGCTTGACAGGAATAGTGTTGAATTTGTAGATTGCTTTGGGCTATGTCCATTTTAATAATATTGATTCTTCCAATCCATGAACATAGAATGTTTTTTCATTTGTTTATGTCATCTATGATTTCTTTCAGCAGCATTTTGTAGTTCTCCTCGTAGAGATCTTTCACCTCCTTAACTGGATGTGTACCTAGGGTTTTTTTTTTCTTTTTTTTGAGACGGAGTCTCGCCCTGTTGCCCAGGCTGGAGTGCAGTGGCACGATCTGGGCTCACTGCAAGCTGCGCCTCCTGGGTTCACGCCATTCTCCTGCCTCAGCCTCCCCAGTAGCTGAGACTACAGGCACCCACCACCACGCCCGGCTAATTTTTTTGTATTTTTAGTAGAGGCAGGGTTTCACTGTGTTAGTCAGGATGGTCTCGATCTCCTGACCTCATGATCTGCCCGCCTCGGCCTCCCAAAGTGCTGGAATTACAGGCGCAAGCCACTGCGCCCGGCCCCTAGGTTTGTTTGTGGTGTTTGTTTTTTTTTTTTTTTTGGAGGGGCTTAGTAAAATGGAATTACATTCTTGATTTGGCTCTCAGCTTGAATGCTGTTGTTGTATAGAAATACTATTGATTTTTGTACATTGATTTTGTATCCTGAAACTTTACAGAGGTCATTTATCAGTTTTAGGAGCCTTTTGGTAGAGTCTTTAGGGTTTTCTAGGTATACAATCATATCATCAGTGAAGAAAGATAATTTGACTTATTCTTTTTATTTTTTTTTAAATTTCCATTGGTTATTGGAGAACAGGTAATGTTTGTTACATGAGTAAGTTCCTTAGTGGTGATTTGTGAGATTTTGGTACACCGATCACCCGAGCAGTATACACCGCACTCTATTTGTAGTCTTTTATCCCTCACCTCCTTTCCCCTCTTTCCCCGAGTCCCCAAAGTCCATTGTGTCATTCTTATGCCTTTGCATCCTCATAGCTTAGCTCCTGCTATAAGCAAGAACATACGATGTTTGTTTTTCCATTCCTGAGTTACTTCACTTAGAATAATAGCCTCCAATCTCATCCAGGTCACTGCAAATGCCATTAATTCATTTCTTTTTATGGCTTAGTAGTATTCCATCATATATATACATATACCACAGTTGTTTTTTTTTTTATCCACTCATTGATTGATGGGCATTTGGGTTGGTTCCACGATTTTGCAATTGTGAATTGTGCTGCTATAAACATGTGTGTGCAAGTATGTTTCCCATATAATGACTTCTTTTCCTCTGGATAGATACCCAGCAGTGGAATTGCTGGATCAAATGGTAGTTCTACTTTTAGTTCTTTAAGGAATTTCCACACTGTTTTCCATAGTGGTTGTACTAGTTTACATTCCCACCAGCAGCATAGAAATGTTCCCTGTTCACTACATCCACACCAACATCTACTATTTTTTGTTTTTTTTATTATGGCCATTCTCACAGGAGTAAGATGGTATCACATTGTGGTTTTGATTTGCATCTGCCTGATCATTAGTGATGTCAAGCATTTTTTCATATGTTTGTTGGCCATTTGTGTATCTTCTTTTGAGGATTGTCTATTCATGTCCTTAGCTCACTTTTTGATGAGATTGTTTTTTCTTATTGATTTGTTGAATTCATTGTAGATTCTGGATATTAGTCCTTTGTCAGATGTATAGATTGTGAAGATTTCTTCCCACTCTGTGGGTTATCTATTTACTCTGCTGACTGTTCCTTTTGCTGTGCAAAAGTGCTTTAGTTAAATTAAGTCCCAGCTATTTATCTTTGTTTTTATTGTATTTGCTTTTGGGTTCTCGTCATGAAATCTTTGGCTAAGCCAATGTCTAGAAGAGTTTTTCCAATGTTATCTTCTAGAATTTTTATAGTTTCAGGTCTTAGATTTAAGTTCTTAATACATCTTGAGTTGATTTTTGTATAAGGTGAGATATGAGGATCCAGTTTCATTCTCCTACATGTAGCTAATCAATTATACCAGCATCATTTGTTGAAAAGGGTGTCCTTTCCCCACTTTATGTTTTTGTTTGCTTTGTTGACGATCAGTTGGGTGTAAGTATTTGGGTTTATTTCTGGGTTCTCTATTCTGTTTCATTGGTCTGTGTGCCTATTTTTATACCTGTACCATGCTGTTTTGGTGACTATGGCCTTATAGTATAGTTTGAAATCAGGTAATGTGATGCCTCCAGATTTGTTCTTTTTGCTTAGCCTTGCTTTGGCTATGAGGGCGCTCTTTTGTTTCTATATGAATTTTAGAATTGTTTTTTCTAATTCTGTGAGGAATGATGGTGGTATTTTTATGGGAATTGCACTGAATTTGTAGATTGCTTTTGGCAGTATGGTCATTTTCGTAATATTGATTCTACCCATCCATGAGCATGTAATGTGTTTC
The DNA here is from genome assembly GCF_049350105.2 of Macaca mulatta. Lineage (NCBI taxonomy): Eukaryota > Metazoa > Chordata > Mammalia > Primates > Cercopithecidae > Macaca > Macaca mulatta. Next base: position 83,902,397 of record NC_133411.1, on the reverse strand, counting down.
CATTTGTTTGTGGCATCTATGATTTCTTTCAGCAGTGTTTTGTAGTTTTCCTTGTAGAGATCTTTCACCTCCCTGATTAGGTATATTCCTAAATGGTTTTTTTTTTTTTCTTTCTTTCAGCTATTGTAAAAGGGGTTGAGTTCTTGATTTGATTCTCAGCTTGGTCACCATCGGTGTACAGAAGAGCTACTGATTTGTATACAGCAATTTGTATCTGGAAACTTTGCTGAATTCTTTTATTAGTTCTAGGAGCTTTCTGGAGGAGTCTTTAGGGTTTTCTACATAAATGGTCATATCATCAGCAAACAGCGATAGCTTGACTTCCTCTTTATTGATTTGGATGCCCTTTATTTTTTTCTCTTGTCTGGTTGCTCTGGCTAGGACTTCCAGTACTATGATGAAGAAGAGTAGTGAGAGTGGGCTTCCCTGTCTTGTTCCAGTTCTCAGAGGGAATGCTTTCAACTTTTCCCCATTCAGTATTACGTTGGCTGTGGGTCTGTCATAGATGACTTTTATTATACTGAGGTATGACCCTTGTATGCTGATTTTGCTGAGAGTTTTAATCATAAAGAGATGCTGATTTTGTTGAATACTTTTTCTGCATCTATTGAGATGATCATGTGATTTTTGATTTTAATTCTGTTATGTAGTGTATCACATTTATTGACCTGTGTATGTTAAACCATCCCTGCATCATTGGTATGAAACCCACTTTATCATGGTGGATTATCTTTTTGATATGTTGTTGGATTCGGTTAGCTAGTATTTTAGCATTTATGTGCATCAGGGCTATTGGTCTCTAGTTTTCACTTTTGGTTATGTCCATTCCTGGTTTTGGTATTAGGGTGATACTGGCTTCATAGAATGATTTAGGGAGGGATCCCTCTTTCTCTATCTTGTGGAATAGTGTCAATATGATTGGTATCAAATCTTCTTTGAACATCTGGTAGAATTTTGCTGTGAATCTGTCTGGTCCTGGACTTTTTTTTGTTGGTAATTTTTAAATTACCATTTCAATCTCACTGCTTGTTATTGGTCTGTTCAGTGTATCTAATTCTTCCCGATATAAATTAAGCTAAGAGGGTTGTATCTTTCCAAGAATTTATCCATCTTTTCTAGGTTTTCTAGTTTATGTATGTAAAGGTGTTCATAGTAGCCTTGAGTCATCTTTTGCATTTCTGTGGTGTCACTTGTAATATCTCCCATTTCATTTCTTACTGAGCTTATTTGGATTTTCTCTCTTCTTTTCTTGGTTAATCTTGCTAATGGTCTGTCAATTTTATTTATCATCTCAAAGAACCAGCTTTGTGTTTGATTTATCTTTTTTTTTTTTTTTCAGGCTTCATTCACTTTATTTTTCTTGTATAAAAACCCTATGTTGTAGCCATAGCTGGAGCTTGGGTCCTCTGCATGGAAACTCTAGCGTGGGTCTTGACGAGGTGGTCAGTGAATTCCTTATAGGGAGACTTGGTGAATACAGTCTCCTTCTAGAGGTCAGGGGTCAAGTAGCTTTAGGTCTGAGATGGCATCAAAGGTGGTCTTGCCTAAGTTGCCCAGGGTGGCAATGCAGTCCCTGGCTGAGGTGTCGTAGTCATCAATACCAGGCATCATCAGCAACTTCTTGCGCACAGGGGCTGAGATGATGCCAGTGCCCCTGGGCACAGGGATAAAGTCACCAGCACAGAGCCGCAGCGGCCTGTCACCTTGCAAGGGATGGCATGGGGCTTTCCAATCTTGTTCCCCCAGTAGCCTATGTGCACAGGGACAATGGAGTGCTTGGCCAGGATCATGGCCCCAAGGATGGCAGTGACCACCTTCTTGGAGCACTTAACACCCAGACCGTCGTGGCCATTGTAGTCCCCGATGGCAACAAACGCTTTGAACCTGGTGCTGTGGCCAGCATGGGTCTGCTTCTGCACTGGCATAACCTTCAAAACCTCATCCTTGAGAGAGGCCCCCAGGAAAAAGTCAATGATCTCAGACTCCTTGATGGGCAGGGAGAATAGCTCTCCAGGGATTTCATCTTCATGTCCTTGACCAGATGGCCCAGCTTGGTGACGGGCATCCACTCCTTGTCCTCACCTTGCCTCCGCAAGCTCCGTGGCTGCGACCCTGGCCCTGGATGCTACTGCCAAAGCCTCCCAGGAAGCCACCGTGGTTCCCTATCCCAGGGCCCCTGGGGCCTCCAGCCCCGCCTGCCCCTGCATTGCATCGGTGTCATTCGCCATTTGGTGTTTTCTCAAAGAAGCTGATTTATCTTTTGTATTTTTTTTTTAATTCATTTAGTTCTGTTTTGATCTTGGTTATTTCCTTTCTTCTGCTGGGTTTGGGTTTGATTTGTTCTTGTTTCTCTAGTTCCTTGAGGTGTGACCTTAGATTGTCTGTTTGTGCTCTTTCAGACTTTTTGATGTAGGCATTTAGGGCTATGAACTTTCCTCTTAGCACTGCCTTTGCTGTGTCCCAGAGGTTTTGATAGGTTGTGTCACTATTGTCGTTCAGTTTGAAGAACTTTTTAATTTCCATTTTGATTTCATTTTTCACCCAGTGATCATTCAGGAGCAGGTTATTTAATTTCCATGGATTTGCATGGTTTTGAAGGTTCTTTTTGGAGTTGGTTTCCAGTTTTATTCCACTGTGGTCTGAGAGATTGCTTGTTACAATTTTGATTTTCTTAAATCTATCCAATTTCGATTTTCTAAATCATATTTGTGGCCTATCACATGGTCTATCCTGGAGAAAGTTCCATGCACTGTTGAATAGAATGTATATTCTGCAGTTGTTGGATGGAATGTTCTGTATATATCTGTCAAGTCAATTTATTCCAAGGTATAGTTTAAATCCATTGTTTCTTTGTTGACTTTCTGTCTTGATGACCTGTCTAGTGCTGTCAGTGGAGTATCGAAGTCTCCCACTATTATTGTGTTGCTGTCTATCTCATTTCTTAGGTCTATTAGTAATTATTTTATAAGTTTGGGAGCTCCAGTGTTAGGTGCATATATATTTAGGATTGTGATATTTTCCTGTTGGACAAGCCTTTTGTTGTTATATAATGTCTCTCTGTCTTTTTTAACTGCTGTTGCTTTAAAGTTTGTTACGTCTGATATAAGAACAGCTACCCCATTTGCTTTCGTTGTCCCTTTGCCTGAAATGTCTTTTTATACTCCTTTACCTTAAGTTTGTGTGAGTCCTTTTGTGTTAGGTGAATCTCTTGAAGTCAGCAGATGGTTGGTGACTTCGTATCCATTTTGCCATTCTGTATCTTTTAAGTGGAGCATTTAGGCCATTTACATACAACGTTAGTATTGAGATGTGAGGTACCATTCCATTCATTGTGCTATTCCTTGCCCGTATACCTTGATTTTTTGTTTTTGTTTTTTAAATTGTAGTTTTGTTTCATAGGTCCTATGAGATTTATGCTTTAAAGAAGTTCTGTTTTGATGTTTCCAGGATTTGTTTCAAGATTTAGAGCTCCTTTTAGCAGTTCTTGTAGTGGTGGCCTGGTAGTGGCAAATTCTCTCAGCATTTGTCTGAAAAAGACTATCTTTCCTTCACTTACAAAGTTTAATTTCACTGGGTACAAAATTCTTGGCTGTTGTTTTGTTTGAGGAGGCTGAAGATAGAGCCCCAGTCCTGTTTAGCTTTCGGGTTTTCTGCTGAGAAATGTGCTGTTAATCTGATATGTTTTTCTGTATGGGTTACCTGGTGCTTTTGTCTCACAGCTCTTAAAATTTTTTCTTCATCTTAACTTTAGATAATCTGATGTCAATGTGCCTAGGTGATGATCTTTTTGTGACCAATTTCCCAGGTGTTCTTTGTACTTCTTGTATTTGTATGTCTAGGTCTCTAGCAAAGCAAGGAAAGCTTTCCTCAATTATTCTCCCAAATATGTTTTCCAAACTTTTAGAATTCTCTTCTTCCTCAGGAACACTGATAATTCTTCGGTACGGTCGTTTAACATAATCCCAGACTTCTTGGAGGCATTTTCTTATTCATTTTTCTTTGTCTTTGTTGGATTGGGTTAATTCAAAGAACTTCTCTTCAAGCTTTGAGTTTCCTTCTTTCACTTGTTCAATTCTATTGCTGAGACTTTCCAGAGCATTTTGCAATTCTCTAAGTGTGTCCATTGTTTCCTGAAGTTTTGATTTTTTTTAATTTATGCTATCTATTTCCTTGAATATTTCTCCCTTCACTTGTATCATTTTTCGGATTTCCTTACATTGGACTTTGCCTTTTTCTGGTGCCTCCCTGATTAGCTTAGTAACTAACCTCCTAAATTCTTTTCCGGTTAAATCAGGGATTTCTTCTTAGCTGAATGGATCCATTGCTGGTGAGCTAGTGCGATTTTTTAGAGGTGTTAAAGAACCTTGTTTTGTCATATTACCAGAGTTGGTTTTCTAGTTCCTTCTCATTTGGGTAGGCTCTGTCAGAGGGAAGGTCTAGGGCTGAACACTGTTACTCAGATTCTTTTGTCCCATGGGGTGTTCCCTTGATGTAGTACTCTCCCCCTTTTCCTAAGGATGTGGCTTCCTGAGAGCTGAGATGTAGTGATTGTTATCTCTCTTCTGGATCTAGCCACCCAGCAAGTCTACCAGGCTTTGGGCTGGTAGTGGGGGTTGTCTGCAGAGTACTGTGATGTGAACTGTCTTGGGTCTCTCAGCCATGAATATCAGCACAGTATTTGGGGTGTCTCCTGAGTCCTGCAAAAGCAATCCACTTCCTTCAGGGGTCGGTGGGTCCTCTCAGGTTTCCTGATTCATTCCTGCAGTCATTCTGGAGCAAATATTCATGATGCGAGATTCACATGCTGCTCTTTCCATCCGAGTTGGAGCTGAAATCTAGTCCTGCCTCCCATCTGCCAATGACTTCTTTTTTCTATTTAGATGTCTTTTATTTATTTCTCCTGTCTGATTGTTCTGGCTAGGACTTCCAGTACTATGTTGAATCTTAGAACATTTTAATTCTAATGATACCACTCCTGGCTTACATACTCTGTCTTATATGTTATTATGTTATTGTTATATAATATAATTTTATCATTTTTGTTTATCTCCACAAAACTGTATCATTTTTATTTTATAAGAATCAGTGTTTTGTTTTCATTCTATCACATACCTACATTTTTTTCTTTTTACAGCATTTTTTATCCCTTTTTTCATTTCCAACTTTTAAGTTCAGGGATACATGTGCAGGATGTTCATGTTTGTTACATAGGTAAACATGTGCCATAGTGGTTTGCTGTTCAGATCATCCCATCACCTAGGTATTAAGCCCAGCATCCATTAGCTGTTTTTCCTGATGCTCTCCCACCTCCCACCCTCTACCCTCCAATAGGCCTTAGTGTGTGTTGTTCTTCTCCCCCTTGTATCCATGTTTTCTCGTCATTCACCTCCCACTTATAAGTGAGAATATGTGGTATTTGGTTTTCTGTTCCTGTGTCAGTTTGCTGAGGATAATGGCTTTCAGCTCCATCCATGTCCCTGAAAAGGACATGATTTTGTTCTTTTTTATGACTGCATAGTATTCCATGGTGTATATGTACCACATTTTCTTTATCCAGCCTATTATTGATGGGGATTTAGGCTGATTCCATGTCTTTGCTATTGTGAATAGTGATGCAATGAACATATGTGTCCATGTATCTTTATAACAGAATGCTTTATATTCCATTGAGTATACATCCAATAGTGGGATTGTTGAGTTGAATGGTATTTCTGCCTCTAGGCCTTTGAGGAATTGCCATACTGTCTTCCACAATGGTCGAACTAATTTATACTTCTACCAACAGTGTAAAAGTGTTCCTTTTTCTGCCAGGGGTGGTTGCTCATGCTTGTAATCCCAGCACTTTGGGAGGCCAAGGCAGGGAGATCACCTGAGGTCAGGAGTTTGAGATCAGCTTGGCCAACGTGGCAAAACCTTATCTCTACTAAAAATACAAAAATTAGCCTGATGTGGTGGTGGACGCCTGTAATCCCACCTACATGGGAGGCTGAGACAGGAGAATCGTTTGAACCTGGGAGGCAGAGGTTGCAGTGAGCCAAGATCATGCCACTACACTCTAGCCTGAGCAACAGAGCAAGACTCCATCTCTCTCTATATATATATATATTCCTTTTTCTCCATCCCCTTGGCAGTATCTGTTGTTTTTTGACTTTTTAATAATAGCCATTATGACTGACATGAGATGGTATCTCATCATGGTTTTGATTTGCATTTCTCTAATGATCAGTGATGTTGAGCTTTTTTGCATATGTTTCTTGACTGAATGTATGTCTTCTTTTGAGAAGTGTCTGTCATGTCCTTTGCCCACTTTATAATGGGGTTGTTTTTTTCTTGTAAATTTGTTTAAGTTCCTTGTAGACTCTGCCTATTAGACCTTTGTCAGATGGATAGATTGCAAAAATTTTCTACCATTTTGTAGGTTGTCTGTTCACTCTGATGACGTATCTACAATTTTCTTTGCATGTCAGACTTTCCACCTGAGATTACTTTCCTTCTGCCTGAAGTGCTCATAGAATTTTCTTTAATGAGAATTTGTTGGTAGTAAACTTTCTCAATTTCCTTTCCCTCTACTGAATTATATTAATTTTCCCCTTGGTCTCTAAAGATATTTTTCTTGGATAATTCTAGATTAATAATTATTTTCTGTTACCAGAGTCAATATATAATGTTCTTTGTCTTCTGGTTTCAGTTGTTGAAAATTTGGCTATCAGTTCATTGTTTTTCCTTTAAAGGTAACATGACTTTTCTCTCTAGTTGCATTTGAAATCATTTTGTCTTTGGTGTTTTGCCATTACTATGATATGTGTAGGTATGAATTTATTTTTATTTTTATTTTTCCCACTGGGGACTTGTTGGGCTTTACAAGTTTGCGGATTGTTGTTTTCATAAATGTTGATGAGTTCTCAGCCATTATTTCTTCAGTTATTGTCTCATCCCATTTTATCTCTTCTGTCCTTCTGTCATCTGATTACATGTGTTTTAGACCTTCTTGCTCAATGCTCTATGTCACTTAACTTTCTTTTATACTTTCTATCTCTTTTTCTCTTTCTGCTTTATTCTGGGTAATTGAGCCCTACCTTCCAGTTCACTAATTCTCTCTTTAGCTGCCTTTAATCTGCTATAGAACTTACTAAGTTTTAAATTTCAGTTATTATATATTTAGTTCTTTTTCAAATTTTTACTTAATAGTTTATTTTTTCCTTTTTTAACTCATGTTTTAATTCTCTTGGTTCACTGAAGACATTAACATATTTATTTTATGTTCTATGATTGGTACTTTAGTGTCTGAAGTTTTCATATATTTGATTTTGTTCTTTGTTGTTTCTGCTGGTTCTTACTCATAGTACCTTGTTTTCTTGTGTATTTTGTGAATTTTCATGATGGTGAATTGTTATTTCTTAGAACAGTGAGAATTCTTTAAGGCCTGACTTGAAGGTTATTGCAGAGATTTATATTTGATTCTATTATGTGTCTGAGAACTAAATTCTTGACTTGAGGTTTCTTGTACCACCTATGTAGTGTGAAGTTAGGATGTAGACAGGGAGAAAGCTGTTGTGGTTATTAATACTTAGGTTTTTTCCCACTTTCTATTCAACACTAAGGTCAGACCCATTTCCCTGAAGTTCTCTTTAGGGGTTTGGGGGAAGAGAGTTGTGATTACTTTTAGTATACTATTACTTAGAAGGTGTAGCATTTTGTCATCCCATTTTTATTGGAAGAATCACTTATTATGATTTCTAACTTGAGAAGACCTGGTCTTTTTCTCCTCCCTCCCAATCCCTGGGAGGCTGTGGAAATCTAAGGTCAAGGTCATTTAGTTAGATATATAACCTCAAGAGAAAAGCGGGTTTCAGTATGGTATGTACCTTTCTGGGTTTCCATAGTCACTTAGTTTTTGACTTCTGAATATTCCTTAATGTCTTGCTTAGCTCTTGTTGCATTTAAAAAGGAAGTTTTAGCCCTTTTCACGAGATGGTGCCAAAAGCAAAGAAGGAAGCTCCCGACCCTCCTAAAACTGCAGCCAAAGCAATGGCTTTGAAGGCCAAGAAGGTGGTGTTGAAAGGTTTCCACAGCCACAAAAAAAAAGAGAAGATCTGCACGTTACCCACCTTCCGGCAGCCCCAAACACTGTGACTCCAGAGGCAGCCCAGATATCCTCGGAAGAGCACCCCCAGGAGAAACAAGCTTGACCGCTATGCTATCATCAAGTTTCCACTGACCACGGAGTCTGCCATGAAGAAGATAGAAGACAACAACACATTTGTGTTCACTGTAGATGTTAAAGCCAACATGCACCAGATCTAACAGGCTGTTAAGAATCTCTATGACATTGATGTGGCCAAGGTCAACACCCTGATTTGGCCTGATGGAGAGAAGAAGGCATATGTTCAACTGGCTTCTGATTATGATGCTTTGGATGTTGCCAACAAAATTGGGATTATTTAAACTGAGTCCAGCTGGCTAATTCTAAATATATGTACATATTTTTACCATAAAAAAAGAAGTTTTAGTATTTTATTTAGCATTTTAATGTTTTCAGTTCGTGGTTAGGAAGACATCTAGTCCACCATACTTCTAGAAATGGAAGCTCATTTTTCTTTTGAAGGTAATTAAAGTGAAGGTTATAGTCATCCTCATTAGTAATCACAATAACTTGAAATCATTTCTTGTACCTAAGATAGATACTTTAGCACAAAATGAACAAAGGTCATATAATTAAAGAAAATTATCTTTCTCATATAGATAATGGGAGGGGAGGAAAGTAAAATGTTAAACAAAAAGCAAATGTTAAACCAAATGGTAACATTAATATTATTATTGCTTCTTTATCATTTTTGCACAATTTTCAATCATGATATATGAGATACTCCTTGCAAGAATTCTATGAGTTGCTGTTTTATTGTAAAATCAGAGTACCCTAAGAGTTGAGGCTGAGGGTTGTAATAGTTGCATTATATTCTGTTGCATTGATAAATATTTTTCTTCTTCTTTTAGTTATTAAAGTTAGTTCCGATTTTTTTTTGTTATAAAGACTACTGTTATGAACTTTGCTGACATGACTTTTTGTCACTTTATTTTTTTCTTATAGGAACAATCTTAAAAATAGTACTTCTGGGTAATAGAGTGTAGACAGCTTTAATTATTAAAAGTCTCATTTATGTGTGTTGGCTTGAGATTATGCATCCCTCAAATTTAGCATAATAACTGTTAGTGAATCACCAAGATCGTTGTAAAGTTTATAGTATAGCAGTAGCCTCAGATTTTGTACTGGTAGGGGTTTTAGAACAATTTCTTTTTCCAGGGCTTTGGCTCCCATTTTGTCTGCCAATTTGAAACCAGACATTTTCCTTTTAGTCATCAAAATACCACCTTCATTAGTTGAAGCCTGTATACCGTAAATGTGAAACAGCTTTTATACAACTTTGTTGGAATATAGCAGTTTGAATTTTCCTTCCTTCCCTCCCTCCCTTCCTTCCTTCCTTCCTTCCTTCCTTCCTTCCTTCCTTCCTTCCTTCCTTCCTTCCTTCCTTCTTTCCTTCATTCCTTCCTTCCTTCCTTCCTTCCTCTCTCCATCCCTCCCTCCCTCCCTCTTTTCTTTTCTTTTTTTTTCTTTTTCTTTGACAGCATCTTGCTCTGTCACCCAGGCTGGAGTGCAGTGGTGTGATCATGGCACACAGCAGCCTCAAGCTCCCTGGGCTCAGGTGATCCTCCCACCTCATCCTCCCTAGAAGCTGGGACTACAGGCATGTGTCACCACACCTGACGAATTTTTGTATTTTTTTGTAGAGACAGGGTTTCACCACGTTGCCCAGGCTGTTCTCAAACTCCTGGGATCATGTGATCCTCCCAGCAATTTGAATTAACACAAAACTATGTTTGAAATGTAAGAATGTCATTAGCTCTTAGCAGTATGTTTTAAAAGGATCATTAGGTTACTTGGGCCTGGGTAGCATAGCTTAGAAGTGTCTAGTCGGTCTCGAAAAGTTTCAAGAGTTTAGATTTTTTAAACTTGTATTTCTGTGACCATATATCCCCAAGGCAGCTTGAGACAAGACCAGTTGGGGTTCGTGTTTCTGCTGCTATTGCATATGCTGTGATATGTTTGCAGAATTATCAAAGCAAGACTCATCCCATGGGGTCCTGCCAGCTGCTAGAGTAACATTTGACACCCTCCTGCTTTACAGTGTATCAGGAATTCTATCAGGAGTGATGAGATGCCATAGCCCTTCATTTCCCTCTTAGCTGGTTATCTGCCCTTTTTCTCCCTCACTGGGTTGAGGAAAGCTAGGTAATATTCTTAAAGATTACTTATGTTTTACTTTGTGTTTTCTTTTGTGAGCCTTTTCTTTATGTAAAGGCCCAGCTATGCAGCAGAAAAAGAACCTACTCTTGTTTCCATCACTGGGAGGAAAAAATGTTAATCAGACTGTCATGAATGTGTTGGGAGGGTGGTTAGATACCACTTTAGAATCCTGACCCTGAGCTGTCAGGAACACTCACTGGATACAATCCCAGTTTATGTGGTTATCCTTCTATCCTAAATATTACCATGGTTACTATTTTTGCCATTCTTGTTACTATTATGGTGTTTTCTTTTAGCTGTTAGTATAAAATACTGTGCTAAGCCTTTTAAAGCAACCGTTTGAAGTTGGTACTATTTGTTGTCCTCATTTAACAGGAAACAGAGGCTTAGAGAGATTAAGTAACTTGTCCTCAACCACATGCAGCAGTCAGGGTTCAAATCCAGACTTGCTCTTAACCAGTTTTGTGTACTGTATTGCCTATCCAATAAAAAATAGTCCACCTTCTGAAACCTTACTATTCCAAGTACACCCTCTCGACCAGCAGGACTGGATCACCAGAGAACTCATTAGAAAGGCAGAATCAGCCCCACTTCACCCCAGACCTACTGAATCGCAATATACATTTTAACAAGATCTGCCAGGTGACTCTCACGCACATTAAAGCCTAAGAAGCACGACCCAAAACAGAATATAAAAAAGGCAGATTAACTTGATTAGGGAAGACATTCCAGAGCACATAGAATATGAACTGGTATTTATAGAAGGCTAATTTCCACTTTTGTCTATGGTGCAATGAATTCAATGCTTGTATCTACCCAAAATTCTTATGTTGAAACCCTTATCCTTGGTGTAATAGCATGTGGAGGTGGAGTCTTTGGGAGGTAATGAGGTCATGGGAGTGGAGCCCCTCATGATGAGAGGAATGCTTTTATAAAAAGAGATACCAGAAAGATGATCTCTCTCTCTCTCTCCCCCCGTGAAGATACAGCAAGATGGCCACCTGCAAACCAGGAAGAGAGCCCCTACCAGGCTGGTACCTTAATCTTAGACTTCTCAGCCTGCAGAATTGTGAGAAATAAATGCTTGTTGTTAAAGCCACCTAGTCTATGGTATTTGTTATAGCAGCCCAAACTCACTAAGACAGATGATGTGAAATAATATAGAAAAAGACTTCTGAGAAAAAGTAAACAAAAACCCCTCTAGTTTACCAGTCATTACTTGAGTGGCCAATGTAATTATCCTGATTTCATTACAGGGCACATAGAGGATATTCAGAACTATTTTAAAATTTGTTACAAGACCAGCTTCTTAGCATGGAATGCAAGCCTTCCCAACTGGCTTCAATGTACATTTTTAAAGAATGAAATCCTGTCTTTTTGGAATCTTATGCAGTCATAAAAAAGAATAAAATCATGTCCTTTGGAGCAACATGGATGTAGCTGGCAGCAATCATCCTAAGTGAATTAATGCAGAAACAGAAAACCAAATACCACATGTTCTCACTTATAAGTAGGATCCAAGCACTGGATACACCTGAACATAAAGATGGGAAAAATAGACACTGGGGAATACTAGAGTGGGGAGGGAAGAAGAGAGGCAAGGGGTGAAATGAAATGCTACCTATTTGATTTTATGCTCACTACCTGAGTGACAGGATCATTTGTACCCCAAACCTCAGTGTCACACTACCCATGTAACAAACCTGCACATGTACCTCCTGAATCTAAAATAAAAGTGGAAGTTATTTAGAAAAGAAAATAAATCACATCTTTTGCAGCAACATGGGTAGAATTGGAGGTCATTATCTTAAATGAAACAGGTCAGACACAAAAGATGAATATTGCATGTTCTCACTCATAAGTGGGAGCTAAATAATATGTACAGATGGACATAGAGAGTGGAATCATGGACATAGAGAGTGGAGAGATTCAGTAGGGTGAAGGAGTGGGAGGGGATGAATGATGAGAAATTATTTAATGGGTACAATGTATATTATTTGGGTGGTGGATACCCTAAAAGCCCTGACTTGACATCTACACAATCTATGCAGGTAACAAAACTGCACTTGTACCGCATACATTTATACAAAAACCCCCAAAATACCCATACCTTTTTAGTCCTAGTCCCATATATATTTTCATCTATTCTATACTCCAGTCGCATTTAAATAATCTCTCATTTACTTATTCATCTATATAATACCTACTTGTTGAGCACCTACATTTACCAGGCATGCTGGAAGCAACGTGTATGAAATTTTCTATATTCTTGATGCTCTTGCTGAGGCCTTGATGCTGGAGAGACTGACCCTCCCAGGGCTAGCTAATTCCTAGAGAGATCAAACGACTCCGCTGTGAGCATGTCTTTAACATACAGACCAACCAATCCAGAGCCCACTCCCCCAAACATCTCCTTTATCAAACTCTCGCACACCAAGCCAATGTTTCTCCTGCCCTGAATGACCCGAGGGCCAGGTACTGAACAATTAGGGACCACTGCAATAGCCCAGAGTCCATCAAAATTATTCAAACTGTCTCATCATTAGCTTGCTCATTATACCTACCCTGCTGCACCCACTCCTTCCTGTGAAAACCCCAGTAAAGGCTCTGGGCCATGTTTTCTCCTCTTCCTCTTCGGCCTCCTGACGAACCGTGGTCAGACTCCCTATGTGGATCTGCATGGCATGCCAGGCCTCCTATTTCCAGGGATTGGTGAGTAAAAACTTGTCCCTTCACATCAGTCAATACTGGGCCTATGTGTCTTACCATACCTGATGAAAATAAATCCCGGTCACATTTTCAGAACGCAATGGTTAACAGTGGTTGCTCTCATGGAACCTAAATTCTAAAGCGGGAAGATATGGGGGAAAAAGATGCAGGCAAGGTTGGTAGGTATTCACTTGGAATGCACCAAAATGTCTGTACTGATTATTACAGCCAACGTTTGTTTTGATTGGTCCGTGCTCATACCATAATACCATATGTGAACTTTTTGAATAGCACCTCTGGATATAGGCAAACCCTAATCCCATTTTTCTTATTAGTCAAGTGTCCATAGAGAATAAAAGATGAGGCAGGAATTAAAACCTGTCTTGGAACTCAACGTCCAGTGCCTTTTCTCTTTTAAAATACAGTTTGGAGCTATAGTCATCCATCACTAAATGACAGGAGTATGTTCTGAGAAGTGCATTGGTGGTTTCATCATGGTGCGAACATCATACAGAGTACTTGAATAAACCTCGATGGTTTAGCCTGCTATACATGTACATGATATAGCCTATTGCTCCTAGGCTGCACACCTGTACAGCAAGTGACTGTACTGAATACTACAGGGAATTGTAACCCAATGGTAAGTATTTGTGTACCTAAACATAGAAAAGGTACAGTAAAAATATGGTATTATAATCTTATAGGATCACCATCATATATGTGGTTTGTCATCGACTGAAATGTTGTTACATGGCGCATGACTGTACTTAACTCTTAAGCCCCTTTGACTTTGTTTGTGATGCCTTTTTTTCTTCATCTTTGATTCCAGAAATTTTATTTCTAGTTTAACTGCTATGTCTTCACTGGAGTCTTCTCTGCTCTCCCCAGATAATTTTTATTACTTTTTTTTTTTTTTAACACTTTGCTTATGCATCTCTTAGAGTCCTTGTTTCATTTATAGGTAGTTTTTATCTGTCTCTTTTATTGCACTCTAAGCTCCTTGATCTCAAGGAGGATATTTACATTACAGGGATATAGGTCCCCAGCACCTAGCACAGCACTGCACACAGTAGGATCTCAGTAAACATTGAAATTAAATGACTAATTAATCATCAGGAGACTTGCAGGGGCTTGCTTTTTGGAATCCAAATTCTGAATATAACTCTCCTCAGATGAGCATAAACTTGGATGTATACATAACAAATGAAGATATTTGCATTCAGCCAACAAAACAGGGTAGCATTCTTTAGTGGCATTCCCAAGGAATGGGAAACTGATTACACCAATCACCTTCAATTTTCTTTGGCTCAGATTTTGATGACCAAAGTTCATTGTGATAGTAAAATCCTTGGGCAAAAATTTTGACTGCAGAACTATCCATCCTTATAAGGGCAGATGAAAGAAAAACAATATGCACTGTAAATTTCTCAGTAGAGCTAAGATTGTCTTACACCAGCTAGGTAGGCAAATCTTAGCAAGTAGGCTTCATTTGTTCTCATTTTCATAATTTAAACTTCTGCTGTTAAGCCTATAACATAATACTCTAATCTAATCCATGGGCAGAGGCAATTTGGTCTTGTCATCTGGCAGCCGTTTATTAATACTGGTGACTGGGAAAGACTAGACAAATGAATAAAGATGGTTTTTGTGAGTCCAGGATAAATGGTTGAAGCTAGGCCAACTGTTCCCTTTCCTATCATTATGGAGTTGAAGACCCTAGAATTTTTGTGATTCAGGTAACCACTATGAGAACTACTTAATCGGTAGGATGTGGTAGAAAATACAGTCATTAGTATTAGCCCTGTGTGCTAGTCATCCCTGCCTCTTAGCTGTGACTACACAGAGATATATGTGTGCACAACACAGTTGTAACTGACATCAAAGCGAACATCATGGAATAGATTTCCAAGAAAGTTTTGTTGTTACCTTAGGGTCTGATATGACTTTTGACCTTCTAAACCTTGGTGTTTATGAGAAACATCCATACAACCACCCTTTGCATGGATATAGCACGTTTCTCCCCAGAGTGACATGGAGTGTTCCGTGCAGAAGGGGAAGATGGAGTGGGAGGATCTGGCCGCAGACAATTAAGAGCTACAGTTCTTCTCCACAGCAAGCATAGAACATAAGGGCAGCAATTTAGGATAGGAAATGAAGGACGCTGGGTCCAGCTGAGACTGTAAGGGGAATTCAGCAAGATAGAAATGACCTGACTCAGACTTTGTCTAGCTAAAATTAACCATGACTCTTAAAAAAAGAAAAAAACTCAAAAATGACTGGATCCATGAACGTCTTTGGTATTTACCCAGAACAGTTACTGTGCCAGATAATGTTTAAGCATAACTATTGGGTTCACAAGTGTAAAATATAATCTTTAAACTATTGAGTCTTAATTTGTACACATTTTATAAACACAGTCAAAACATCCCTCTTTGTCTGGGGAATAAAGACACTAAAACCACCGCACATCATTTATTGTTTTTAGACTTTGATCCCTGAGAGCAGGACCTACTTCATGTTGGTGTCCCCAGCTCTTAGGCTATGCCTTTCTCACATTAAATGCTCAATAAGTGTTTGGTTAAACTGAAATTTTGAGGCCAGGTGGGTGGCTCATACCTGTAATCCCAGCACTTTGGGAGGCCGAGGTGGGAGGATAACCTGAGCTCAGGGCTTCAAGACCAGCCTGGGCAATACAGTGAAACCCTGTCTCCACTAAAAATACAAAAATTAGCCAGGCGTGGTGGTGCATGCCTGTAATCCCAGCTACTTGGGAGGCTAAAGCAGTAGAATTGCTTGAATCCGGGAGATGAAGGTTGCAGTGAGCTGAGATCACACCACTGCACTCCAGCCTGGGTGACAGTGAGACTCTGTCTCAAAAAAAAAAAAATTGAAATTTTGTAGGTGCTTTATTCAAAACTGGTTTTCATCATCTCTGCTTAGTTACCCTTACTTCTTCTTTTTTTTTTTTTGTTCATATAAGGTCTTTTTTCCCCCCCACATACAGTGGTGTAGTTGCAAATTTGTCCTAGAATATTATCTGAAATTTTATGGTTTGAATGTAATTTTTACATAGGACCTATGTAAATTTGAAGATTCTGATCCATAAAGAATATTCTAGTAGTTTATGGGATTATTTTTAATAAGCCAAGAATGCTACATTTATTTTTAAAGCAAACAATAAGTTTTTAAAGTGTCTATTTAAACTTGTATTCTTGGGGTAGAATCTTTAGATTCAGCTGGAGTGGTGAACATTTTTATCAGAATATTATATTGTATTGTATAGGTTAATATTCATACAATACCTGTAACAGGAGTATGCCTTTCAAAACCACACACATAGATGATATTTGTAGAAGCTTATTTCTTTGGTGTACTGTAACAACGCCACAAAATAATTCTGTAGCACTTGCAAAGGAAGATGCAGTGTTGGGGAGACCAGCTCTTTAATATGTGGAAAAGCACAGGCAGCACATAAAGAAGTAGCCCCTGAAAAGGGAGCCCGGAAAAATAAATCTGATAAGGTTTGGGGATGTGAAGGGGCCCCTACAGTAATCTGAGAGTGCTGTAGATTAGCAACAATAACAATATATTTAGTATATTATTTTGCTCTTTTATTTCTCCTTTGAACCTTAGGAGTGGGGAATTGAATTAATTATATTCTTCTGTTCACAGCACACAACCATCATCATCCATTTCAGGCTCCTATCCCTTCAGTCCCTCCATCCGGAGCCCTGTTTCCACTTTCCTCCCTCCCCAAGCCATCCCCTACTCAAAAGTATTTGGGATAGGTATAGATGTAGGTAGATATACATTGTCTATACTTGGATAAGTATGTGTCTGAAAAATATATCTTCATATATGTGTTTTACATTTACATAAAGGGCATAGATATAATTGTATTACTTTTTCCCAGTCAACACTACTAAAAAACCAATCCATGTTACTCTACTTTTTTTACAGTTCATTGGTTCTGACTACCTATCTTTCCTTAATATGTATGTATCAGATTTTACTTATTAGTTCCTTTTCTAACAAACACAGAGGTTGCCTCCAACTACACACTACCAAAAGTAAATAAATAAACAAATGTTGCAAAGAACAGCCTGTGCAGAGATCTGTGAGAAATTTCTTTGGGTAGATATTTAGAAGTGGGGTTGC
Organism: Macaca mulatta; assembly: GCF_049350105.2. NCBI lineage: Eukaryota > Metazoa > Chordata > Mammalia > Primates > Cercopithecidae > Macaca > Macaca mulatta. The sequence goes on along the minus strand of NC_133411.1, from coordinate 83,885,227 downwards.
CAGGTGGTAGGCAGAATGCTTACTGAATTTCATAGGAAATACTTCACTCTCCCAAGAGAGCTTGCTGGTTTATAGTCCCACCGGCAATGCATGAGCAATCCTATTTCCTGATATGCTTGGCCATATGTATGCAATATATTTTTTACTTTTAAAAATTGTGAAATACAAAATACATGCAAGGAAGTGCATAACATAAACATACAGCCTAATTAGTAAAAAGCAAAAATTTAGGCATCCCAGTAAAGAAATAGAACATTGCTAGCATCCCCCAAATGAAAAGCCCCTTTCCCAATCATAATCCCCTCCTTTCTCCCAAGCGTAACCACTATCCTGATTTTTATGGTAATCACTTCCTTGCTTTTCTTTTTACCTTTACCACCCAATAATTCATATTTACTGTATAATTTTTAAAATATTTACTCTATAATTTAGTTTTGCCTGTTTTTGAGTTATATATGTATTCTTTTGAGTCTGGCTTCTTTCATTTGCTATTATGTTTAGGAGATTCAACCATGTCTTGTACTGCTGTAGTGAGTGCGTTTTTGGCTGTTGTATAATGTTCCGCTGTGTGATTATAAACTACCCTATTGTTTACTTATCCACTCTACTGTCTGTTGATAAACACTTGAGTTTCCAAAAGTTTTTAGATATTATAAATAGAGTTGTTATGGACATTCTTATACAAGACTCTTGGTGCTCATGTACACTCATTTATGTTGGATATATACCTACAAGAAGGATTGCTGGATTGTAAAATATCAAGATATTCAACTTCAGTGAATAATGACTAACAGGTTTCCAAAGTGGTTGTATTAATATCCATCTCCACCAGCAGCATTTGAGAGTTCCTGATATTTTAAGTTGCTCTATACTTGTTATTGTACCTTTTCCCCCTGAACTTTTATTATAAAAAATTTCAAACATACAGCAAAATTGAAAGATTTTATACACACTATCTGAATTCTATCATTAACTTCTTTTAGCATTTAGAACCTTCTAAATCCTCTCCCTTGTTCCATTTTTAAATTTTAAAAATTGAATTGGAATTTACATACTGTAAAAGTAATCATTTTAAAGTAAATAATAAAGTGACATTCACAATTAGTCATTCACATTATTGTACAACCACTATCTCTGTCTAGTTCTAAAATGTTTTCATCACCTCAAAATAAAACTCCATAACTATCATGCAGTTAATCCCATTCTTCCCTCTCCCTAGTCCCTGGCAACTACTGATCTCCTTTCTGTTTCTATGGATTAACCTTTTTTGGATATTTCATATGAATGGCGTTATATAATATGCGACCTTTCGTGTCTGGCTTCTTTTACTTAGCATAATGTTTTCAAGATTCATTCACCTTATTGCATGTATCAGTATTTAATTCCTTTTTATGACTGAACAATACATTTGAGCTATTGTGAATAATACTGCTATGAACATGTATAGCCCACATTTAGGCTATTATGAATAATGCTGCTATGTACAAATATTCATATGAGTACCTGTTTTTACTTCTTTCGAGTACAAATGAATTGTGGGGGCATATGGTAATTCTATGTTTAACTTTCTAAGGAACCATCAATTGTCTTCCACAGCAGCTGAACATTCCCACTACCAATGTACAAGGGTTTCTATTTCTTCATATCCTCACCAACACTTGCTATTGTCTGTCTTTCTTGGTTATAGCCATCCTAGTGGGTGCAAAGTGGTATCTTATTGTGGTTTTGATTTGTATTTCACTAATGATGTTGAGCATCTTTTCATGTGCTTGTTAGCCATTTATATATTTTCCTTGGAAAAACATTTAGTCCAGTCCTTTGCCCATTTTAAAATTAGGTTGTTTGTCATTTTGTTGTTGAGTTGTAAGAGTTCTTTCTATATTCTGGATGTGAGACCCTTTTCAGGTTTACAATTTACAAATGTTATTTCCCATTCTGTATGTTGTCTTTTTACTTTCTTCTTAATGCCCTTTGATGCACAAAAGTTTTAAATTTTGATGAAGCCCAATTTACCTATTTGTGTTGCTGTGATTTGTGCTTTTGGTTTTATATCTAGAAATCCATTGCTAAATCTGAGGTCAGGAAGATTTACCCGTTTTTATAGTTTTAGTTCTTATATTTAGGTAATTGATGCACTTTGAGTTAATTTTTGTATACTAAGTGAGGTAAGGGTGCAACTTCATTTTTTTTTTTTTTTTTTTGAGACGGAGTCTCACTCTGTAGCCCAGGCTGGAGTGCAGTGGCCAGATCTCAGCTCACTGCAAGCTCCGCCTCCCGGATTCACGCCATTCTCTGGCCTCAGCCTCCCAGGTAGCTGGGACTACAGGCGCCCGCCACCTCGCCCGGCTAGTTTTTTTTTTTTTTTGTATTTCTTAGTAGAGACGGGGTTTCATCGTGTTAGCCAGGATGGTCTCGATCTCCTGACCTCGTGATCCACCCGTCTCGGCCTCCCAAAGTGCTGGGATTACAGGCTTGAGCCACCGCGCCCGGCCGCAACTTCATTTTTTTAAAGATTAAATCAATGATTTATTTTGTATCTTTTCTTTTTCTTTGTTATAGTGTTTCCATTTTGTTTTTTTGTTTTTTTTTTTTTGATACTTTAGGTTCTAGGGTACATGCGCATGATGTGCAGGTTGTTGCATATGTATACATATGCCATGTTGGTATGCTTCACCCATTAACTCGTCATTTACATTAGGTATAGCTCCTCCCCAAGCCCCATACCCCATGACAGGCCCCAGTGTGTGATGTTCCCCATCCTGTGTCCAAGTGTTCTCATTGTTCAGTTCCTACCTGTAAGTGAGAATATGCAGTGTTTGGTTTTCTGTCCTTGTTATAGTTTGCTCAGAATGATGGTTTCTAGCTGCATCCATGTCCCTACAAAGGACATGAACTCATCCTTTTTATGGCTGCATAGTATTCCATGGTGTATATGTGCCACATTTTCTTAATCCAGTCTATCATTGATGGACATTTGGGTTGGTTCCAAGCCTTTGCTATTGTGAATAGTGCCTCAATAAACATATGTGTGCATGTGTCTTTATAGCAGCATGATTTATAATCTTTTGGGTACATACCCAGTAATGGGATTGCTGGGTCAAATAGTATTTCCTGTTCTAGATCCTTGAGGAATCGCCACACTGTCTTCCACAATGGTTGAACTAGTTTACAGTCCCACCAACAGTGTAAAAGTGTTCCTATTTCTCCACATCCTCTCCAGCATCTGTTGTTTCCTGACTTTTTAATGATCACCATTCTAACTGGTGTGTGATGGTATCTCATTGTAGTTTTGATTTGCATTTCTCTGATGGCCAGTGATGATGAGTATTTTTTCATGTGTCTGTTGGCTGCATAAATGTCGTATTTTCAGAAGAGTCTGTTCACACCCTTTGCCTAGTTTTTGATGAGGTTGATTGATTTTGTCTTGTAAATTTGTTTAAGTTCTTGGTAGATTCTGGACATTAGCCCTTTGTCAGATGGGTAGATTGCAAAAATTTTCTCCCATTCTGTAGGTTGCTTGTTCACCCTGATGGTAGTTTCCTTTCCTGTGCAGAAGCTCTTTAGTTTAATTAGATCCCATTTGTCTATTTTGGCTTTTGTTGCCATTGCTTTTGGTGTTTTAGACATGAAGTCCTTGCCCATGCCTATGTTCTCAATGGTATTGCCTAGGTTTTCTGGTTTTTATGGTTTTAGGTCTAACATTTAAGTCTTTAATCCATCTGGAATTATTTTTGTATAAGGTGTAAGGAAGGGATTCAGTTTCAGCTTTCTACATATTGTTAGCCAGTTTTCCCGGCACCATTTATTAAATAGGGAATCCTTTCCCCATTTATTGTTTTTGTCAGGTATGTCAAAGATCAGATGGTTGTAGATGACTAGTATTATTTCTGGGGGATCTGTTCTGTTCCATTGTTCTATATCTCTGTTTTGGTACCAGTACCGTGCTGTTTTGGTTACTGTAGCCTTGTAGTATAGTTTGAAGTCAGGTAGTGTGATGCCTCCAGCTTTGTTCTTTTGACTTAGGATTGTCTTGGCAATGCAGGCTCTTTTTTGGTTCCATATGAACTTTAAAGTAGTTTTTTTCCAATTCTGTGAAGAAAGTCATTGGTAGCTTGATGGGGATGGCATTGAATCTATAAATTACCTTGGGCAGTATGGCCATTTTCAAGATATTGATTCTTCCTATCCATGAGCATGGAATGTTCTTCCATTTGTTTGTGTCCTCTTTTTTCTCATTGAACAGTGGTTTGTAGTTCTCCTTGAAGAGGTCCTTCACATCCCTTGTGAGTTGGATTCCTATGTATTTTATTCTCTTTGTAGCAATTGTAAATGGGAGTTCACTCAGGATTTGGCTCTCTGTTTATCTGTTATTGGTGTATAGGAATGCTTGTGATTTTTGCACATTGTTTTGTATCCTGAGACATTGCTGAATTTGCTTATCAGCTTAAGGAGATTTTGGGCTGAGATGATGGGGTTTTCTAAATATACAATCATGTCATCTGCAAACAGGGACAATTTGACTTCCTCTTTTCCTAATTGAGACCCCTTTACTTCTTTCTCCTGCCTGATTGCCCTAGCCAGAACTTCCAACACTATGTTGAATAGGAGTGGTGAGAGAGGGCATCCCTGTCTTGTGCCAGTTTTCAAAGGGAATGCTTCCAATTTTTGCCCATTCAGTATGATATTGGCTGTGGGTTTGTCATAAATAGCTCTTATTATTTTGAGATACGTCCCATCAATACCTAATTTATTGAGAGTTTTTAGCATGAAGCGCTGTTGCATTTTGTCAACGGCCTTTTCTGCATCTATTGAGATAATCATGTGGTTTTTGTGTTTGGTTCTGTTTATATGATGGATTACGTTTATTGATTTGCCTATGTTGAACCAGCCTTGCATCCCAGGGATGAAGCCCACTTGATCATGGTGGATAAGCTTTTTGATGTGCCGCTGGATTCAGTTTGCTGGTATTTTATTGAGGATTTTTGCATCGATATTCATCAGGGATATTGGTCTAAAATTCTTTTTTGTTGTTGTCGTGTCTCTGCCAGGCTTTGGTATCAGAATGATGCTGGCTTCATAAAATGAGTTAGGGAGGATTCCCTCTTTTTCTATTGATTGGAATAGTTTCAGAACAAATGGTACCAGCACCTCTTTGTACCTATGTTAGAATTCAGCTGTGGATCCATCTGGTCCTGGACTTTTTTTGGTTGGTATGCTATTAATTATTCCCTCAATTTCAGAGTCTGTTATTTGTTTATTCAGGGATTCAACTTCTTACTAGTTTAGTTTTGGGAGGGTGTATGTGTCCAGGAATTTATCCGTTTCTTCTAGAGTTTCTAGTTTATTTGCATAGAGGTGTTTATAGTATTCTCTGATGGTAGTTTGTATTTCTGTGGGGTTGGTGGTGATATCCCCTTTATCATTTTTTATTGCATCTATTTGACTCTTCTCTCTTTTCCTCTTTATTAGTCTTGCTAGTGGTCTATCAATTTTGTTGATCTTTTCAAAAACCCAGCTCCTGGATTCATTGATTTTTTGAACGTTTTCTTGTGTCTCTATCTCCTTCAGTTCTGCTCTGATCTTAGTTATTTCTTGCCTTCTGCTAGCTTTTGAATGTGTTTGCTCTTGCTTCGCTAGTTCTTTTAATTGTGATATTAGGATGTCAATTTTAGATCTTTCCTGCTTTCTCTTGTGGGCATTTAGTGCTATAAATTTCCCTCTACACAGTGCTTTAAACGTGTCCCAGAGATTCTGATATGTTGTGTCTTTGTTCTCATTGGTTTCAAAGAACATCTTTATTTCTGCCTTCATTTCATTATGTACCCAGTAGTCATTCAAGAGCAGGTTGTTCAGTTTCCATGTAGTTGAGCAGTTTTGAGTGAGTTTCTTAATCCTGAGTTCTAGTTTGATTGCACTGTGGTCTGAGAGACAGTTTGTTATAATTTCTGTTCTTTTACATTTACTGAGGAGTGCTTTATTTCCAACTATGTGGTCAATTTTGGAATAAGTGCAATGTGGTGCTGAGAAGAATGTATATTCTGTTGATTTTGGGTGGAGAGTTCTGTAGATGTCTATTAGGTCTGCTTGGTGCAGAGCTGAGTTCAAGTCCTGGATATCCTTGTTAACTTGCTGTCTCGTTGATCTGTCTAATATTGACAGTGGGGTGTTAAAGTCTCCCATTATTATTGTGTGGGAGTCTAAGTCTCTTTGTAGCTCTCTAAGGACCTGCTTTATGAATCTGAGTGGTCCTGTATTGGGTACATATATATTTAGGATAGTTAGCTCTTCTTGTTGAATTGATCCCATTACCATTATGTAATGGCCTTCTTTGTCTCTTTTGATCTTTGTTGATTTAAAGTCTGTTTTATCAGAGACTAGGATTGCAACCCCTGCTTTTCTTTTTGTTTTCCATTTGCTTGGTAGATCTTCCTCCATCCCTTTGTTTTGAGCCTATGTGTGTCTCTGCATGTGAGATGGGTCTCCTGAATACAACACACTGATGGGTCTTGACTCTTTATCCAATTTGCTGGGTGTGTCTTTTAATTGGAGTATTTAGCCCATTTACATTTAAGGTTAATATTGTTATGTGTGAATTTGATCCTGCCATTATGATGTTAACTGGTTATTTTGCTCGTTAGTTGATGCAGTTTCTTCCTAGCATCGATGGTCTTTATAATTTGGCATGTTTTTGTTGTGGCTAGTATCATTTGTTCCTTTCCATGTTTAATGTTTCCTTCAGCAGCTTTTGTAAGGCAGGCCTGGTAGTGACAAAAATCTCTCAGCATTTGTTTGTCTGTAAAGGATTTTATTTCTCCTTCACTTATGAAGCTTAGTTTCGCTGGATATGAAATTCTGGATTGAAACTTATTTTCTTTAAGAATGTTGAATATTGGCTCCCACTCACTTCTGGCTTGTAGAGTTTCTGCCAACAGATCCTCTGTTAGTCTGATGGGCTTCCCTTTGTGGGTAACCCGACCTTTCTCTCTGGCTGCCTTTAACATTTTTTTCCTTCATTTCAACTTTGTTTGAATGTTGGCCTGCCTTGCTAGGTTGGAGAAGTTCTCCTGGATAATATCCTGAAGAGTGTTTTCCAACTTGATTCCATTCTCCCCATCACTTTCAGGTACACCAATCCAATGTAGATTTGGTCTTTTCACATAGTCCCATATATCTTGGAGGATTTGTTCATTTCTTTTTACTTTTTTTCTCTAAACTTCTCTTCTCACTTCATTTCATTCATTTGATCTTCAATCACTGATACTGTTTCTTCCAGTTGAGCAAATCGGCTACTGAAGCTTGTGCATGAATCACATAGTTCTTGTGCCATGGTTTTCAGCTCCATCAGGTCATTTAAGGTCTTTTCTACACTATTTATTCTAGTTAGCCATTCGTCTAATCTTTTTTCAAGGTTTTTAGCTTCTTTGCGATGAGTTTGAACATCCTCCTTTAGCTTGGAGAAGTTTGTTATTACTGATCATCTGAAGCCTTCTTCTCTCAATTCATCAAAGTCATTCTCCATCCTGCTTTGTTCCATTGCTGGCGAGGAGCTGCGATCCTTTGGAGGAGAAGAGGCGCTCTGGTTTTTAGAATTTTCAGCTTTTCTGCTCTGGTTTCTCTCCATCTTTGTGGTTTTATCTACCTTTGGTCTTTGATGATGGTGATATACAGATGGGGTTTTGGTGTGGATGTCCTTTCTGTTTGTTAGTTTTCCTTCTAACTGTCAGGACCCTCAGCTGCAGGTCTGTTGGAGTTTGCTGGAGGTCCACTCCAGATGCTATTTGCCTGGGTATCACCAGTGGAGGCTGCAGAACAGCAAATTTTGCAGAATGGGCAAATGTTGCTGCCTGATCATTCCTCTGGAAACTTCGTCTCAGAGGGGCATTCAGCCGTATGAGGTGTCAGTCAGCCCCTACTAGGGGGTGCCTCCCAGTTAGGCTACTCGGGGGTCAGGGACCCACTTCAGGACGCAGTCTGTTCTCAGATCTCAAACTCTGTGCTGGGAGAACTGCTTCTCTCTTCAAAGCTGTCAGACAGGGATGTTTAAGTCTGCAGAAGTTTCTGCTGCCTTTTGTTCAGCTATGCCCTACCCCAGAGGTGGAGTCTACAGAGGCAGGCAGGACTCCTTTTGCTGCGGTGGGCTCCACCCAGTTCAAGCTTCCTGGCCACTTTGTTTACCTACTCAAGCCTCAGCAAAGGCAGGCACCCCTCCCTGCCACCTTGCAGTTCGATCTCAGACTGCTGTGCCAGCAGCGAGTGAGGCTCCGTGGGTGTGGGACACTCCAAGCCAGGTGTGGGATATAATTTCCTGGTGTGATGTTTGCTAAGACTGTTGGAAAAGCTCAGTATTAGTGTGTCCAGAATTGGTGGGTTCTTGGTCTCACTGACTTCAAGAACAAAGCCGCGGACCCTCGCAGCAAGTGTTACAATTTTAAAGATGGTATGTACATAGTTTGTTCCTTCTCGTGTTCAGAAGTGTCCAGAGTTTCTTCCTTCTGATAGATTCATGGTCTTGCTGACTTCAGGAGTGAAGCTGCAGACCTTTGCAGTGAGTGTTACAGCTTATAAAGGCATTGTGGACCCAAAGAGTGAGCAGCAGCAAGATTTATTGTAAAGAATGAAAGAACAAAGCTTCCACAGTGTAGAAGGGGACTGAGCCGGTTACCAGTGCTGGCTCAGGCAGCCTGCTTTTATTCCCTTATCTGATCCCAGCCACATCCTGCTGATTGGTCCATTTTACAGAGAGTTGATTGGTCCATTTTGACAGAGTGCTGATTGGTGCATTTACAATCCCTGAGCTAGATACAGAGCGCTGATTGGTGTATTTACCATCCTCTAGCTAGACTTAAAATTTCTCCAAGTTCCCCTAGCTTAGCTAGACACAGAGCACTGACTGGTGCGTTTACAAACCTTGAGCTAGACCCAGAGTGCTGATTGGTACATTTACAATCCTCTAGCTATATATAAAAGTTCTCCAAGTCCTCACCTAAGTCAGGAGTCCAGCTGGCTTTGCCTAGTGGATCCCGCACCAGGGCCACGGGTGGAGCTGCCCACCAGTCCCATGCCGTGCACCTGCACTCCTCAGCCCATGGGTGTTCGATGGTACTGGGCGCTACAGGGGTGGCATCTGTTGGGGAGGCTCAGCCCCGTGGGAGCCCACAGTAGGGGAGGGGGCTTGGGCATGGCAGGCTGCAGGTCCTGAGCCCTGCCCCACAGGGAAGCAGCTGAGGCCCAGTGAAAACTCAAGCATGGCATGGGCGGGCCAGCAGTGCTGGGGGACCCACCACACCCTCCACAGCTGCTGGCCTGGGTGCTAAGCCCCTCACTGCCCAGGGCTAGTGGTGCCAGCCGGCCACTCCAAGTGCAGGGCCTGCCGAGCGCACCCACCTGGAATTTGCGCTGGCCCGAGAGCCCTGCGTGCAACCCCAGCTCCTGCCCCCGCCTCTCCCTCCACACCTCCCCGCAAGCAGAGGGAGCTGTCTCTGGCCTCGGCCAGTCCAGAGAGGGGCTCCCGCAGTGAAGCAGCAGGCTGAAGGGCTCCTTGAGTGTGGCCAGAGCAGACGCCAAGGCTGAGAAAGCCCGAGAGCTAGCAAGGGATGCTGGCATGTTATCACCTCTCATTAGGGTGGGAGTGACCTGATTTTCCAGGTGCAGTCTGTCACGGCTTCCCTTGACTGGGAAAGGGAATTCCCCAACCCCTTGCACTTCCCTGGTGAGGTGATGCCTCGTTCTACTTTGCCTCAGGCTCCGTGGGCTGCACCCACTGTCCTGCACCCACTGTCTGACAAGCCCCAGTGAGATGAACCTGGTACCTCAGTTAGAAATGCAGAAATCACCTGTCTTCTGCATCGCTCATGCTGGGAGCTGTAGACTGGAGCTGTTCCTATTGGGCCATCTTGGAACCTCTCCAGCTTCATTTTTTTGCATGTGAGTATCCAGTTGTCTCAACACTAGTTCTTGTACCATTAACATTTAACTGTGCTTGTTTTATTATATTTCTACTCATTCATCAATCCATCTTACTTTTTTGATACCTTTCAAAATAGAGTTCTTCAATCACTTTCTTCTAAATTTTTTCAGCATACGTATCATTAAATAGAATTCAATATTTGTTTACTGTTTATTTTTAATGTAAATTTTACATATAATTATATGTATTATATATACATTATAATTATATGTATTATATACAAAATTATATGTATATAATGCATAAATCTTAATTGTTCTTTTTCTAGGTTTTGACAGCCACATATGACCATATATCCAAAACATTTATCAAGATATAAAACATTATCGCCATGCAAGGATATTCCTCCCTGAATTTTCCCAAACTCCCAAGAGCAGAGGAAGTTTTTTTCCACTATAGATTAGTTTTGCCTATTCTAGATCTTCATATAAATAGACTTGTTCAGTATACTCATTTTTGTGTAAGGCTTATTTCACCCAGTATAATTTTTTGAGATCATCCATACAGTTGATTGTATTAGTAGTTTGATTTTTCTTAGTGGTAAGTGATAATTCATTTTATAAAGATGTTTGTCTATTCTTCTATTGTTGGACATCTGGGTTATTTCCAGTTCAAGGCTCTTATTAATAAAGATGCAATTAACCTTCTTGTCTAAGTCTTTTTCTGGATATATGTTTTCATTTCTCTTGGGTAAACACTTAGTAGTAGAATTGTTGGGTAATAGGGTAGGGGTACCATTTTCCCAGCAAAAATGAGTAAGAGTTTTGTTTGTTCTACATTCTTGCCAATATTTGAGGTTGGTAGTCTTTTTAATATTAGCCATTCTGGTGAACATGTCATGGTCTCTTATTGTGGTTTTAATTTTGCATTGATGACTAATGATGTTGAGCATCTTTCCTTCTCTCTCGTTTTGTATGTGACTGTTTTTTTCTTATTGCTTTATTCTTTTCTGTATCTTGATAGAAGCCTTTATGACACATATGTAAGATGTATCAGTCATTTCTATGGTTAGTGTTTTCCAAACTAATATTATCCCATGCTGCCAACTAAAATATTTATTTGTTTTGTTTTTCATGCTTAGGTGTACAAATAACTTGAAACTAATTTTGGTACATAGTGTAAAGAAGCAGCAAAAATTTATTTTTTCCATGTGAATATACAATTTTTCCACAACCATTTTTCCTTTAAAGATCACTATTTCCCCACCATTCTATGAGCTGCTATTTTTCATAAACCATGTATTCATTTATGCCTGGATTTGCTTCTTGACTCTCCATGTTCTGTCATTGATCTGTCTGTCTGTCTTCACACCAATACCAAATTGACTTAATTCTGTAGCTTTATAATAAATCTAGGTATATGATAAAGCAAGTCTTCTCACTTTGTTCTTCTTTTCCAAGATTGTCTTGGCTAATCTTGGCAATTTGCATTTTCATAAAAATATTATAATCAACTTGTAAAGTTTTAACAAAATTTGGGGTTTTGATTGTGGTTTTATTATTTCTCTGTATCAGTTTGGGGGAAAAGTGACATCTTTATAATTTTGAGCCTCTGAATCCATGAACATGGTGTATTTCTCCATTTATTTAAACCCTTGAAGTTTTTTCTCAGTAATAGTTTAGCGTTTCTCTGTGTAGAGGTTTACAAGTTTTTAGATGTATTCTTGTTTGCTTTTTTTGATGTTTGTTATAAATGGCATCTTAAAGTGTCTATTTGTTTATTTGTTGTTGGTATATAGGAATAAATTGATTTTAGTTTATTGACTTTGTAGTCAGCAACTTTACTAAAATTGCTTTTTGTGTCTATTATTTTTTTCTGTAGATTATTTTGCATTTTATATGTATACCATTATACATGTCAGCTATGGATATGAGTTTTATCTCTTTCTTTCCAATTCTTATACCCTTTAATTTTTTCTTGCCTTATTGTACTGGTACAGTACAAAGTTCAGTACAAAGTTGATAGAAGAAATGACAGTGGGCATTCTTATCTCATTCTACATTTCAAGGGAAAGCTATCAATATTTCATTAAGTATAATGCTATAGGTTTTTAAATAAATAATCTTTATTGGATTAAGCAAGTTCACTTCTAATTGTAGTTTCCTGAAAGTTCTTTTTTAAAAAAATGATGAGATACTGAATTTTGTCAGGTAATTTTTCTCTATCAAAATGATAATATGATTTTTCTCTTTTACTGTGTTAATGCTCTGAATTTTACTGATTGGTTTTAGTGTGTTAGTGCAGCCTTGCATTTCTGTAGTAAACATGTCTTGCTCGTGTTGTGTTATTATTTCTATGTGTTGTTGAATTTTACTTGCTAATATTTTATATTTGGCATTTCAAAATTATGTACCTGAATGAGGTTGGCTAGTAATTTTTCTTTTTCAAAATGTTCGTGTCAGGCTTTGCTATTAAGCTTATTTTAGCCTCACAGAAGAAGTTGAATGATAGTCTTTATTTTCCTATTTTCTGGAAGAGTTATATAAGATTGACATTATTTCTTCCTTGACTGGTGGAATTAGCCTGTGAAGCCACCCTGGCCTGAAGCGTCCTTGGTGGATTTAATGTTCTTTTAATAGTTAATGAGGTATTTAGATTTTCTACTTCTTGTGTCATTTTGGTAAATTGTATTTTCTAAGAAGTTTGTTTTATCTAAAGTTTTAATTTATTGTCATAAAGTTGTTAGTAGCCACCTCTTAATATTGTTTTAATAGTTGGTATATGTAGTAATTTATTCTTTTCTATATATGTGTTGTAAATCTCTGCCTTCTCTCTCTTCCTGCCTTGGTCATTCTTACTGTACAATTATCAACTTTAATAGTGTTTTCAATTTACCTAGTTTTTCTTTATTGAAACTATGTTGTAAGTTTTTTTAATGTTTTACTAATTTTGATATATCTTTATTATTTTCTTCTTATTTTGACTTTAATTTGCTATTCTTTTCCTAACTTCTTGTGACTAATACTTACCTCATTAATTTTTAGTTTTACTTCTCTTCTGGTGTGCATTTAATGGTGTACATTTCTCTTAAAGTATTCCTTTAAACTACATCTTACAAGTTGTGATAATTTTGAATTTTCAGTTCAAAATATTTTCTATGACTTTTTCTTTGGCTGTTATATCATTTAGAGGTAGATTTTTTATTTTCCATATAGATGGAAATTTTAAAGTTTTAAAAATATTGACATTTAGCCTAGTTGCATCATAGTCAGAGAACATACTCTGTCTCATATCAGTTCTTTGAAATTTGTGGAGACTTGCTTTGCAACACATGCTCCATTTTTGAAAATGAAATTTTAAAACACTCAATATGCATTTTAGTTTTGGGGCATAATATTCCATTTGTATCAATCAGGTCAAGTTTCTTCTTCTTTTGTTTAAATTGTATAGTCTGTGTATTCTATCAGCTTCTATTCATGATTGTAGTTTTGTCTGTTTCTACCTCTAGTCCTGTAACATTTGCTTTATATATTTGAGTTCACATTATTAGGTGCCTACACATTTATAATTGTTATATCTTCTGTATGAATTGGGTTCTTTACTATTAATGAAGTATTCCTTTCTATCTCTAATATTGCTCTTTTGCCTTAAATATGACTGCTTGATATTACTAGATATATCAGCTTCCTCTGTAGATGTTTGCATGGTATATGTTTTTCTTTCCTTTCACTTTTAATACTGTATTATCCTTCTTAATGTGTATCCTTTTTGAACAATACAGAATTAGATTTAAAAAAAAAATCTGGTCTGACAGTCTATGTTTTCACTAGAGTATTGAGTCCACTAATATTTATTTATCATAATTACTGATATTTCTGCTTTGCTAGGAGGACTTGGAATTTGGCTTTTACTGAACTTAGGCTAATAGGACGACCTTTCTGAGATATTTACTATGAGCTCAAATTTTCTAGGTATGTCATAATTATAGAGAAAATTTCCATTTTTGTTTAAAAATATTCCATAGATGTGGAAAGAGAGAGAAGATGTGGTTTCAAGCTGAAATTCAAATAAACTAGATTCCATATGGGATAGCTATTGGAAGCACTGGCTAAGAAAGGAGCCATATCAAATTTTGAATATAGCCAAATCCAATCATCATGTTAGCATTGATGGAGCAAGAAAATATCTAGACTTATTGAATTATAATTGCAGCTGTATGAATCACACACCACTATATATATAGCAAGTATGATTTTATCTGTGATATAAAAAGGCCTTTTTAATGGGATTTTACTGTAATTTTAATAGACTGGAGAAAGTAATGAGGGAGTCATAGCTTGTGTGTATTGGGGTGAAAAAGCAGGAAAGATATCTGTAGTAATCATTGAAGTGTTAAAAATATATTATGGCTGGGATCAGGATTAGGGAGGTGTGCCTGAAGTTAATGACTTATATATAAGGCCCTTGTAACTAAGGTACCAGTTCAGAATAGAAGTTTATAAAAAGCAAGAAAAATCGGATTGCTGAATCCAAATATAGAATACTATTTTGCAGTAAAATAGAAATACATATTTTAAATGACTAAAATAAATATAGAAAGATATTTTTGAGACAAATAAGGAAACATTGGTTATTAGATGATATTAAGGAATCATTGTTAATTTTGTAGCTGTGACCACATTGTAGTAATAAAAAAAAGTCCTTATTTTTTTGAGAACACATAGAAGTATTTAAGGTTGAAATGACATAAACATAATGTCAGAAATTTGCTTTAAAATATTTGCAGTAACAAAGAAAAAGAAAGAACAAAAAGAGGGATAAAACAAGTGTGCCAAAATGTTAAAAGCTATTGAATTTAATCAATGGGTAGTATGAGAATGTCTTATACTATTTCCTCTGTTTTAGTGTATGGTTAAAATTTATAATAATTTTTTATAAGGAGTAAAATATTGCTAGAAAAGCACTATATATTCTTAATGTTAACACATTTAAGTATTTTCATGATGGATAAAATTTTATGTATATTTTTCAACTGACTAAAGGCTAGAAAATGAAGCAGGGAATGCTAAGGGTGGTGCTGGCATGTGTTGCAGTGGAATGGGTACAAGCTTGGTTACAAGCTTCAAGCTGCCACTAATGAGCTCCACTCCTTTGGCAGTATCCTTATACCTCTCTGGGCCTTGGGCTACTCTTTTGTTTCTAAGATGGGGCATTGTCCTAAATGAGCTCAAAAGTCTTTTTCTAGGTCTTATTACCTATGGTTCTGAATGTACTGCACTTGGAATCTTTTGTTTCCTGGAATTGGGAATGTATGCAAGATACTAGGTTTCCGATGGCACCCCTCCAAATTTTGGTGGTCTTAAGGAACCCCTGCAAGGTGAAGGGAGAGAGCTGAGGGATCAAAGGTCTAGATCTTCCCTAAACCCCAATTTAATAACCCAGCTCAGCCACTATTTAATTTTTTCTCATGGGTCCTGTTTTCTGCCAGCATCCCTAGAAAGAGTTGGTCTCTCTATGCCCACTGTGTATGGTTATGTTTGCAGCTCCTGTTCTGTCTTACTGCATGTGCTTTCATACAGACTGTGAGTGCTTCAAGGTAGGAACTTTCTATTTCATTTTTGTGTCCTTAAGTACCTAGGACACAGTCTGGCATGTGAAGGGGCATACAAAATATTTGCTGAGTGAATGAATGGATGAATGAATTAAAACAAACTAAAATACTTTGTGACATTTAATTTAATTTCATGGAATATAATGAAAAGAATATGAATTCATTTTTACTATGAAGTTTAGGAAGCTTTGGCTTTCCAATGGGGTACATTCTTCTTGGCACACCCACTCACTTTCTCTGTTGTCTTCTTATTCCACCCCCTTCAGTAATCTTCAGCAGGATTCATTTGATCAGAAAGCATTAAGTTATGTCCTCCCCTCATCGTCGAAATTCCTTTAGCTGTAGTTTTAAAACTAGGGCTGAGGGGGCAGGAGGCTGGGGGAGTCATAGGTGAATTATGGTGCATCCTCCAGATGACTGATTTTCTGCAAATATTTAGGGAAATGTCATATAATTGGCAAATGAAGCATTATTTTATATTAAAACAAATTCAGATACATTTTGGAGTAAAATGTTCAATGAACACGAAATCCTAAGCTAGGCCTTGAGACTTCTGGGAATCTTCTAGGCTAAGACTGTCCTCTCCACTAAGAATGTCAGCGATTTATTTAGGTATTTGTATTTGAGGTAACCTGTGAGGATGCCAACCCGGCAGATATAAAGATAGAGTGTGGCTCTGTGGGGTGCAGGAATAAGAGCTATGGAGTTGACGAAAACTAGACTGAAAATGGTACCTTTGAGACAGCTTCACAGAAAAAGCCTTGAGGAAGACAAAAAAAAATTGTGTCTTATTTATTTATTTAGAGACAGGATCTGGCTCTGTCACCCAGGCTGAAGTGCAGTAGTGCAATTATAACTCACTGCAGCCTCAAACTCTTGGGCTCAAGTGATTCTCCCATTTCAGCCTCCCAAGTAGGTAAGACTACAGGCACACACCACCACTCTCAGCTAATGTTTCTTTCTTTCTTTTTTTTTCTGCCAGAATAGGGTCTCACTATGTTGCAGAGGCTGGTCTTGAACTCCTGGTCCCAAGCTATCCTGCTGCCTCAGCCTCCCAAAGTGCTGGGATTACAGGTGTGTGCCACTGCACTTGGCCTGATTTATTATTTCCATGGTGCTTTGGTAAAAAATGCCCAAGTTGTGCTGACCTAAGACACGTATAAAATTCCCAATGTAATAATTAAAGAAAGCAAGTTACCTATTCTGTTTTTAAACTGTCATATTTTTATTTGCTAACTACACCTCAGTAAAGCTCTGGGGGAAAAGCTGTCATATTTTATTTAGGACTGGCTTGATTGTTTTGTCCCTGTGTGTGAACACATGAACACTGTTGTTTTAGACTGAAATATAATTTATAAAAAGTATTAGAAAACACGTTTAGAAAAATCATAGTCAGTGTGTATAAGATTGTTTTCTTATTAAATAGAAGATAATTTGAAACAATTGTCAATTCCCTAGGTAACTAGATGCTCCCTTTCTCTTTAATAAAAGAATCAGATAATTCAAATCCGCTTAGTTCATGCAAGTCTGGCTTTTTTTTCTCTCTCATTTTTTTAGATTTCAAGTGAGTGGGCATTTACTTCAGTCAATGCAGTCAATATTCAAGGTTCAAAATTGTCTTATTGAACTGTCAATTTGATATTTATTCTTTATAGTCACTTTTTTTTTTCTGGCATGATTATGGGTGTATTCAAATCCATTTCTCATCATTGGCAAGATTGTTAAACTGAAAAAGAGCCTGGTATTCCAGGTGTCTGTGTTGCCTGAAGTGACACTTACTAAACCCAGATATATTTCTAATTCAGCTTACTCAAAAAAAAAGTTAAGCACTGATCAGTGCAAGGCACTATAGGCGTGACACTAGTATAGTTTGCTGAATATAGTAGGTAATCAGTAAGGGCCTTGAAAGTAGGAATAACAGTAACAAACAAAGCACGTAAACTCTCTGCATTTACTCCTTTGTCTGTAAAATAGACGTAATTATTTCCCCTCAGAAAAGTTGTAAAGTAGAATAAATTTACCAGGCACAATATAAAAATATTAAGGAGTGAAAAGTTATATGGATTATTCTAAAAGGTAGAAAATATATCTTTTTTTTTTTTTTTTTTTTTTTTTGATGGAGTCTGGCTCTGGCTGGAGTGCAGTGGCACGATTTCAGCTCACTGCAACCTCCGCCTCCCAGGTTCAAGCAATTCTCCTGCCTCAGCCTCCCATGCAGCTGGGATTACAGGTGTGCACCACCATGCCAGGCTAATTTTTATATTTTTAGTAGAGATGGGTTTTCACCATGTTGGCCAGGTTGGTCTCGAACTCCTGATCTCAGGTGATCTGCCTTCCTTGGCCTGCCAAAGTGCTGGGATTACAGACGTGAGCCACCGCGCCCGGCCAACTTGGCCACCTTTTCAAATGCATGTGGTGTTTTCCATTATTTACTTTTTGAATTTTCCTTTTCTTTGATGACTTTTACAGTTGCTTGTATTCCTTTTCAAAGGAATGCTCTGCACCTGTTACCTTCATTTTCTCACTACACGTTACACATCCCTTCTTTAATCCCTTGTTGTTTTTACCAAAACTACACTTTCAAAATCTTCAGTGGCTCCTTTCTGGTCAAAACATTTGGCCCTTGCTCAAATACCTCATACTCCCTACTCTTTTAATTTTAATTAAATTTTTATAGTCGTCCCCTTTGGAAAACTCTTTACTTATCTTGGCTTTTATGGTAATGTACTTCTTGGCCTTCTTGCTATTTCTTGGATGGTTGTTTCTGTTTCTTTCTTTCTTTTTTTTTTTGAGACAGAGTCTCACTCTGTTGCCAGGCTGGAGTGCAATGGCGCAATCTTGGCTCACTGCAACCTCCGCCTCCCAGGTTCAAGCGATTCTCCCACCTCAGCCTCCCGAGCAGCTGGGACTACAGGTGCTCGCCACCACACCTGGCTAATTTTTGTATTTTTAGTAGAGATGGGGGTTTCACCATGTTGGCCAGGATGGTCTCGATCTCCTGACCTTGTGACCCGCCTGCCTCAGCCTCCCAAAGTACAGGGATTACAGGCGTGAGTCACCACGCCTGGCCTCTTTCTGTTTCTTTTAAAGATTCCTTCTTCCCTGGTGTTCTTTAGGGCTGTCTTCCTCAAGACTTTTTCTGTGGAAATTGCTGCTGTCTCAAAGTTTCCATTTTCAGTCTTGTTTTCCTCAACTCCATAGCTCTTACTTCTGGACCCCACAGAGCCACAGCCTGTCTGTACATCTCCCTGGATGGTGTCCTCACAGGTTCCCTTAAATACAAACAGGTGTGAAATTGAAAGCATATCAAGTCAGCGTCCCTTCCTAACTTCACCTCTGATGTTTTAGTCACCTATTGGTCATGAAGTTCCATTGATTCTTCTAGGAAAACTCCTGCAATTGTTTCAAACTTATGAGGAACCATGTGATTCATCCAGTTACTAAGCTTGTAGGTGCAACCAGGATTCAAGCTGAAGTCTTAGAACCTGAAGACTAAAGACCTACGGCTTAAAAAACTCACAGCATCTTAACAGAAATCCTTGGTACCGGATATATTCCAGAACTCAGAATTTTTTCAAGTGTATAAAGATAGTGATGTATATATGCTATTAATAAGGTAATACCCTTCTGGGGCAGCATGGCAGACATAATCACATAAATTAATATTTCTGCAGTAAAATGTGTGATTATTCTCATGGAATGTGATCAGTCAAGACTATAAAAAGCCTCTAGTCAGTTTAGGTTAGGTTTTGCCACAAAATGTGGTCAGGTCAGGTGAGGCTTTGCTACCAAGTACATTATAGAAAGATGTCCATTTTGAGAGCTTTTTGAATTTTTGGAATTGTGGATAAGGGATTGTGGACCTCAAAAAGTAATTACCTGGAATTAATGTTTGTAGTTTTGATACCATATTTTCAATGGGCAGATAGGCAATTTTCACCATAATCATCTAGGGAAACAAAATATTTTCTTACCTTAAAATAGGGGTCCCCAACCCCAAGGCCACAGACGGTACTGGTACTGGTTAGGAACCAGGCCGCACAGCAGGAGGTGAGTGGCAGGGGAGCCGGCCTTACGGCCTGAGCTCTGCCTCCTGTCAAATCAGCCTGGGCATTAGATTCTCAGAGGAGCTCAGACCCTACTGTGAACTGCGCATGCGAGGTATATAGATTGCATGCTCCTTATGAGAATCTAACTAGTGCCTGATGATCTGAGGTGGAACAGTTTTATCCCCAATCATCCCCCACCCACCCCCAGCATGGAAAAATTGTCTTCCATGAAACCAATCCCTGGTGCCAAAAAGGTTGGGGACTGCTGGCTTAAAAGGAACCTTAGGAGACAAGGAGATACCTGGGACAATACCAACTTGTTTGGGCGAGACTTATTTGGGTTGCCAGTCTCCTGACATATAGACTTCCTGAATGTCAGGGGTTGAGGATGAGAAACTCAGGTGGTATTAATGAGTTCCTGCCAGTAAGATGTCCTGGAGGAATGTTTTCAGATACTTATGAAGTTGCTTAAGTGCAACTTTGTCAGACTCCAAATTCCATTCATTATCAAACCTAGTTTTCTGCCCTGTATAAAATAAAGTCTATTTCTAGGTCTTGATGGGTTCAGTTATACCTAGCATAATCTGCACAAGTATAATCTGAACCTACTTACCTCCAAGTAACTCTTTAACAACTATAATGTACTCTGTAATAATTGGGAACAGGGCAATGTGACCTTCAGCTTTATGGGGTTCAGATCTGAACGGAAGTTCATTCTCAGGGCGGATGAGCAGCTGAGGAGGAGTTTGCAGGGAGAATGTCAGGAAAGGCTCAATTTTTTTGTAAATTTGGTGATAGAGATGGTCATTCTGCATATAGCAGTGTATAAGGCACCTCCTTGTTCAATGGGGTGTCAGGTCTTTGAGCTCTGTATCATTTGTTGGTATCACTTGTGTGATTTCTAGCAAGTTCATTTCTTGATGATTTGGTTTTCTCATGTGGAAAATCAAACTAACCATGCTTACATCCTACTGCCTCACAGAGAAAGTGTGAAAACTAATGGGTTAATGCTGGAAAAGAGCTTAAAGAGCTTTAGATACAAGTAGTTATCAATCATAGCATAGAATCATTTGGACTTTAGAATAATGGTTCTAAAGAGATTACAAAAATACTGTCAATGCACGTTTATTAGAGTAGACCCTTTTTCAAGTTACAGCTGTAGTTTCTAATGTAGCAAATTAATTTTATTTAATCAGTCCATTCTAAATGGGCCTGGAACTCTGTCGGAGAGTGATCTTACACCAAAAGGGCAAGATACATGATCATCGTGGCATTCTCATTTGACTGTTAGGTCTCTAATTGTGCAATTTTTCCCAGTTAGGCTGTGGGCCCTCTGAAAATAATACAAGGAGAGTAACTTAGAGGCCTAAAAACATTTTTTAAGTGTTTTTTTTTGAATTACTAAAAATACAAAAGTTTCACATACTGGAAAAATATATTGAAATAACATATTTTATTAAGCATAATTTAAAAAAATATTTTCAATGAGCAATCCAAGGGCTTAGATTAATTAACCTTCTGGAGCTTTGAATATAATAGCTTTCTCGTATGTGTTTATCGGAAAGTTATAAGGAAAAATTCATGAAAAAATTTAAGTACATGCCTAGAATTGAAATACTTTGAAATGGACTTCACATTTAACATAAACACTTAAACTAATTTTAATAAAGATGAAAAATACGTGATTTTAAAAAATATTTTTAATTATTCAACCTAAATGCAAACCAATGTGGTTTTTCTAGAACAAAAATTTAAAACCTGGTACAAGTTTCACAAGAAACTATTTTCAGGTCTAATATTAAGTAATTACTTCACAATAAATATAATTTTGTTTGAACTCTTAGTACATTATGTTAAAGATAATTTGCTAGAGCAGTGGGTAGATTAAATTTGAAAAAAATAAAGACTAAATAATTGGAGATAAACTGCAACCTAAACTTACAATTTAATTATTGTGTTGATTATTTAGCAAATAAAGTGAGAACAAAAATAATGTCCTTAGAAAGTCATACAGTATAATTGATTATGGTGTCTACTACTCAAGTATAGTTTGATAAGTTTGGTCTACATACTTTGAAAATAATTTATAGGAGGTTTAGGTATTAAAACTCATTATATATGCAAGTACATAGGAGAGTAATTTAAACAAGTTTATTTTACTGAATATAAATAACCAGGCAGAATACCCTAATAAATAATTATTTTCCTTTTTGTATTCATTACAGTAGTTCATTGTTGAATTATATTGGTCAAGTACCTGAAATTATATTTATTGAATACACAAATTTATTATTTGATATTAGCTGAAAAGTTCTCTTTTCATACCTATTCCTAGCATTTCGCTAAAGACCTTAAAAGTGTTTTTCAGTTTAATAAATGTAGTGTTCCTGCTTTAAACGTTAGAGAAACTGAGTCTTAGAAAATTAGCAATTTATTGCTAATTAGTAACAAAATTAGTAACAATTGCAAATAAGTAAGCTGATAAGAAAATTAGTAACAATTGCAAATAAACTACTTCTCACTGAGATTATTCATTTGGAATTAAATTTATACTGCTCATATATATTTATTTAAACATATATTACTGGATTCTTAAAGTAGTATCCTTGAAACTTCTTTTGGGAAAGTTTGGTTTATAAACTATTTAATTTGGAAAGTGGTTTATCTTATTTTAATCCAAACACATTTCAAATCCATAGCCATTCCTGAAGAGAACTTACAATGAATAAATAAACAAATTAAGAAAATAGTATTTTTCATATTCACATTTATCATTGGAGTGAGCGGAATTTCTTGTTAAAGTGGATTCTGATCTGTGCTATATGAAAACAAATGACTTAGGGAAAACAAGGCTATAATGCCACCTGGGGGCTTTTAAGGACATCACAGTTCACTAAAACTAATAATCCTATAGGGTAAATTCCAGTTACCTCCATTTGCCCTTCAGAATAATCATTACCATTTATTTTTTCCCTTTTCACTGATTTTTATAGTGATTACAGAAAAGGAATAATGGTTCAAAATATTATCCTATTTTCTACAATCTACACTATCAAGATATTTCTTTCCTGTAACCAAGCAACATTCTTCCTCTTAGGAGATAGCATAGGTACACTATAAGATGTCTACAATTGTATGTTACGTTATGAGATATAACAGCATTACAGGGTCAAACCAAAAAAGAACAAGCTTAAACAATAAAAAAAATCCCATATACGGATATGTATCTATGGCAGTGAAAATATTCTCTCTTTTTTTGTTAATCTTAAAAACTCATAGAAGAGTTAGTCACACCAGCCAAGCTACCTCAGGGAGGTAGCATATGAGAAGTGGTTACAGTGCAACACTTTTTTTGAGGGAGCTCATTTGCATTCATAATTTGGTAGTCTTTACGGAATGCCTAATGTTTGCTGAATATTGTTAAGAAAAAAGAAACGCCCTCTGTGCTGTCAAATGATAGTATACACAATACACATGAGATGAAAATATATAAGAGCTGCTGATGTCCTTATCTACAGTATTTTTGTTTGTTTTATAACAAAATGTTTGTTTATTATTATTATTATTTTTTACCATTTTGGCTATCTTATGCTTTAACTGTATCTTTCCCATTTGGGTGTTTTTCAAATTTCTGTTGCTATAAGCAATATCATGTTTAATTAAAAGCTCATTATTCTATTTGTGAATTTATTCACATCCTTTTTTCTTTCCATGAATTACCTGTTAGCTTGATAGATATATATATAGATATAGATAGATATAGATAGATATTAGATGTTCAATAAATATGAATAAATGTCAATATTTTAGAATTTTCTAATTGTCCCAACAGAAAAGATATATCATAAAGGAAAAGGAAAAAAAGCTGAAATAGACAGTGACATCTCATCTGTGAGATGAAGGATTTGGTTCATGTGCACATGTTCAGAGAACTAAGCATGGTTTAGCTGCAGCAGGGGTATTTAAACAAGAAGAATAAGTTTGCAAGTGAGTCTGATCTGTTATTTTTTGTTTTTGTTTTTGTTTTTCCATCAGCTGGTCACTATAGCATCTGCTATAAGCTCTGGTTAGAAGTTGATGAGATTTGTGATGTTTAAAGATGAAGATTTATAAATTATATCTGTAGGTTATTTGAACTGTATTACATTACTATGGCAGAAAGTAGTAGCAGTTCCCCCAGATCCATTTTTATTGTTACCAATAAAATTTTTATCTGAGCATTTCACTGCTCAGAATAGAGGTTACATCCCCCAGCTTCCCTTGCAGCTGTCTGTGTCCATATAACTAAGTTCTGGCCAATGGGTTGTAAATAGAAATATCCTGTGGCAACTTCTGGAAAACATTCTTTTCTTTTCTTTTTTTTCTTTTTTTGGAGATGGAGTCGCGCTCTGTCTCCCAGGTTGGAATGCAGTGGCACAATCTCGGCTCACTGCAACCTCCAATTCCTAGGTTCCAGCGATTCTCCTGCCTCAGCCTCCCGAGTAGCTGGGACTACAGGCGCATGCTACCACACCCGGCTAATTTGTGTGTTTTTAGTAGAGACGGGGTTTCACCGTGTTAGCCAGGATGGTCTCAATCTCCTAACGTTGTGATCCGCCCCCCTCAGCCTCCTAAAGTGCTGGGATTACAGGCGTGAGCCACCGCACCCGGCTGGAAAACATTCTTAAGAGACAAGTGGCACACACTATTTGCCTCTTCTTTTCATTCCTTCATCAATTCTGCTGTCTGAACAAAGCTGCTGTTGTCTCAATACAGAGGCCACACAGAGTAAAGCTATAGAGAAGAAGCCAAAGTGCCTTGCACCATGGAGTGCTAAAACAGCCCTGGACTATTACCTAGGAACGATCTCCCTAGAAGGGAGAAATTAACTTCTATGATGGCACTCTTATTTTGGATTTTCTACAACTTGCAGCTAAATCTCTTCTCCTCGGATATAATTGCTATGGGAAATGCAGATTCATTTATTGATTAGTTACTGAAAAAGTATATGTTTTAAAATTAATTTTTATATAATATATTCATGCATTATTTACCACATTCATTTTGTCCATCCTCTCAGCTTAGAAGCATCATGACAGTATTAGAAAGGGTACCGTTACACAGTTTATAGAAATGCAAATAATAAACATAAGAAAAATATCCAGCCTATAACTAAAAATGCAAATCAAAACAATAAATTATTCTTTATCTAGTAGTAACTTAACAAAAACATTTTTAAGTTCCCAAAACAGATAGAAAAAGGAAACTGGCCTACCATTTCACTGCTTGTCACAACATAACTTGAAGAGCAATTTGAAACTATGTATCAAGAGCCATAAGAAGATATTTGCCTTTTGATCCAGAAATTCTGTTTCTGGTAAACAGTTCTAAAAAAAATTGTGAATACTAAAATGTTACATGCACAAAGATACTCACTGAGGCATTATTAATAACGTTGACAAATTGGAAACAATCTAGTCCAATATAGGGACTGGCTAAGTAAGGTATAACCATATATATTGAATAGATTATCAAATGACCATTGAAAATGAGGGTTATTTATTTACTCATTTAAAAAATTTATGTGTTGGTATACAATGGCATCTCAATAAATATAATCATATACTGCTTAATGATTTTTTTTGGTCAGTGACAGACTGCATATATGACGGTGGTTCCACAAGATTATAGTGGAGATGAAAATTCCCATTGCCTAGTGATGTCAAAGTGCAATGCATGACTCACGTGTTTGTGGGCATGCTGGTGTAAACAAAGCAGTCATATAAAAGTAGAGCATATATAATATGTACCCTATATAATACTTGATAAGAATAATGATGTTACTGCTTTATACATTTACTATGCTCTTCTTTTTATTGTTATTTTAGAGTGTATTCCTTCTACCTATAAAAAAAAATGTTAACTGTAAAACAGCCTCAGGAAATTTTCCTGATCCTTCAGGAAATTTTCCAGAAAAAGGCATTGTTGTCATAGTGGATGACAGTTTGCCCCGACAGCCTCCTGATGGGACAAGATATGGAGGTGAAAGATAGTGATATTGATGATCCTGACTCTGTGGAGGCCTAGGCTAGTGTGTATGTTCCTGTCTTAATTTTTAACAAAAACATTTAAAAAGTAAAACAATAAAAATAGAAAACTCTAAAAATAGAAAAAAGCTTACAGTTTACAATGCATGTCTTAAGATGTGTTATTAAAAGTCAAAAAATTTTTAAAAATTAGAAACTTGATAAAGTAAAAAAATTATAATAAGCTAAGGTTAATTTATGATTGAAGAAAAAAATTTAAAATAAATTGAGTGTAACCTAAGTATACAGTGTCTGTAAAGTCTACTGGAGTGGACAGTAATGTCCTAGGCCTTCACATTCACTCACCTCTCACTCACTGACTCACCCAGAGCAACTTCTAGTCCTTGAGGCTACATTCATGGTAAGTGCTCTATACAAGTAGACCCATTTGGCTGGGCGCGGTGGCTCAAGCCTGTAATCCCAGCACTTTGGGAGGCCGAGGTGGGCGGATCACGAGGTCAGGAGATCGAGACCATCCTGGCTAACACGGTGAAACCCCGTCTCTACTAAAAAATACAAAAAACTAGCTGGGCGAGGTGGCGGGCGCCTGTAGTCCCAGCTACTCGGGAGGCTGAGGCAGGAGAATGGCGTGAACCTGGGAGGCGGAGCTTGCAGTGAGCTGAGATCTGGCCACTGTACTCCAGCCTGGGTGACACAGCGAGACTCCGTCTCAAAACAAACAAACAAACAAAAAAAACAAGTAGACCCTTTTAAAAATCTTTCATACTGCATCTTTACTGTACCTTTTTTATGTTTAGATACACAAATACTTAACACTGTGTTACAGTTGCCTACAGTATTCAGTACAGTAACATGCTGAATGGATTTGTAGACTAGGAGCAATGGGCTAGACCATATAGTCTAGGTGTGTAGTAGACTATACCATCTAGGTTGTGTAAGTACTCTCTACAATGGCACAATGACAAAATCACCTGATGACACATTTCTCAGAACGTATCCCTATCATTAAGTGACCATTACTCTGTTTATCAAATGTGAGTGTCTACTATGTTCCAGGGTTTGTTCAGGTTACGTAACGACAAGCAAAAGTAGGTAGACATGGTCTTGGTTCTCACAGAGCTTATACCTTATGGGAGAGACAGATGGTTTAGAGACACTTATGGTTATTGCTGTATGGGAAAAGGAACATGATTCTATAAAAGCAAATAACAAGGGAACCTGACCTAGTCTGAGATGTTAAGACAGGCATTGCTAATTAAAGATGTGACCTTTGCACTAAGACTTAAAGAATGGAAAGAAGTTAATGAGAAAATGGATATGAACGCTATACATTAACATGGAAAATGTCTAGGCTATAGTAACTGGAAAACACATAGTAGAAAAATGAATCTGCAATATGATTATGTGTGGATATAGAAACAGAAAAAAAAAAGACTGGTGGGAATACATCAAAATGTTAAGAATGATTTAAAAGGTGGTAAAATTTTAGGTGATTTCCCGCCCATATATTTCCCTAATTCTGTATAATGTGCTACAATTACTTGTATGAAAAATGTTTTAAAGAAATGCTGTTTTTTTCTGTTTGAGTAACAAAATGATCAGCATAACATGTGTAGGGAAGCTTTGACTCTTAGAGTACAAAGAAGGAAAAAAGTTATAGTTTTTTGTAAAGCAAAAGAAGAAAAATAAATGTTCGATTATGCAGTCATTGACTAAGCAAAGCCCTCTGTGGACATATGCATAGGGTATTAGAATTTGGCTACTCCAAGTTGAAAAGTGGAGCAGAAAAGTGTTTTTTCTTTTTCTTTTTACCATTCAGAGGGTCTTCTGTAGTCAAAGGACCTAGAAAAATAAGTTGGGCTCACGAACATTTAAAAAGCAGGCTTAAAAGCTGGCAAATACCATATGGAAATGATTAACTGTTTTTGGAAATTGTTCTGTTAAAACATGTTTAAATTTTAATGAAGAATAAAAGGTATACTAGCCCTTTTAAAGGGCTGGTTTAGAAAACTCTTGGCAACTTCATGTCATGTCTAGTATTGTGTGCAAAGTAACTTTTATACTTCCCCTGAACGCAAGGAGGAAGGAAGCAGATGGATGAATGAGGAATAGTAATTTAGTTCCCAGGGAAACCCTTTGCTAATTGGAAAAAAAGACAGGATCTGTGGCTATGGCAATGCATCTAGACTGTTGTGAATTCTTCTGCAGTTATTTTCTACCCTAGGAAGAAGACGCATTATAGATTTTTCTTTTTCAGTTTAAGAGCTAATTTAGTTATCTAGTGAATGCTGACCACTAGAAACAATAAGAAAGGCCATGCCACTGAAGAATTCAAGTTTCATTGGCAGGTGCGCAGACCTAGAGAGTGCCAAGCAGTAACAAGACACTAAAATCTATTAATTAGGCTCAGGAATCTTTACAAAAGTTCATTAAACAGAGGTTAATGCAAGAAACTATGTACAGAAGTACAAGAATTAGAAAGTACATGTGCCATATAGTTTACCCCAAGAATATGAAGGTGAAACAAAACCATATATGTTCAAAATATGTCAATTACTTAAGTGTATTTTAGCATCTGTGGAACAAAATCATAATAATTTAAATTAACATTCTAGATTTCAGTCAGGTAGGGAAAATGACAAGCCTTTTCATTCTGTCTTAATCAGAATATTTCCATTGCTGCTTAAGACTCCCTAAGAGAAAAGGCATCTTTGAAACCTTAGCACTTGAAACATGTTTAACTTGTAAGAATAAAATATGTGAGTACCAAATAAAATAATGCATTTATATATTAATTTGATTTCAATGCTCAGAATTTTAAACATCATTTTCCTACCAGGAAAGTTGAGGTCCCACCTGACCAATTTTTTGAGACGGAATCTTGGTCTGTGGCCAGGCTGCAGTGCAGTGGCACAATCTCTGCTCACTGGAACCTCCGCCTCCCAGGTTCAAGCGATTCTCCTGCCTCAGCCTCCCGAGTAGCTGGGACTATAAGTGTGCGCCACCACACCTGGCTAATTTTTTGTATTTTTAGTAGAGACAGGGTTTCACCATGTTGGCCAGGATGGTCTTGATCTCTTGACCTTGTGATCTGCCTGCCTTGTCCTCCCAAAGTGCCGGGATTACAGGCGTGAGCCACCTCCCTCGGCCCTGCCTGACCAATTTTATGTCCAAAGACTTAATTTCTCACCCTGTCTTCCTGACTGCCCCATCATACACACACACACACACACACACACTCTCTCTCTCTCTCTCTCTCTCTCTCTCTTTCTCACCCTATATAATTACAGACCAGGGCTTTTCTTAACTTTGTGGGGCACATTACAATCATCTGGGAAACTTTTAAAAATCTGTGTCCAGGCGGCTCCCTATGCCAATTACATTAACTTCTGGGTGGAACCCAGGCATGAATATTTTATAATGTTCTCCAGGTGATTCCAGTGTGCAGCAAGGTTGAAAATCCTTGCTCTCCATACACAAGTAAGCTAACAAAATTATACATTTATTTTAGCATTTTCATACTTTATCTAGATAAAGGCATAATATTGTTGTTCTGTATCTATAGATACTGGCTATGAATGCCCAATGGGATATTATATTCATTGATAAACTGCTTAAATCCTAAGGATGGTAGAAGTAGAATAGGTGGTAAAGTAATTATAATATACATTACCGATTACTGATTTAGGAAGTGTCTTACATGTGCTCATCTGTAGTATTAATAACTAGGGTGGCTCTCAGTAAGAATCCAAACTTAACTAATGCTTCTTGGTAACCTAAATGGAGATTTAGTATCTTGGAAGTCTTACCAGCATTCTAAATAGTCATAGTGATAGTAACAATACAGCAATTAAGCTCATCTATTCTTGCACCTTTCTGGCTGCTGACAGTGAACTAACCTAGGCCGACCTTTACTAATAGAACTGCAGATGTAATAGAACTGTGGATGGATGTTTGAACAGATTCATATTGTTAAACATTGCTCCATCGGTTACATACAGAGAAAAGAAAAATTCTTTGCCTGTGTTGTTCACAGATTTAATGTGATACACTGTTGGCTGACTGTGGTTGATTAATAAGTCATTAAATAAGGGTCTGAAGCTAATTCAGACAATGGAATATGTTATGGTGGATTTCTGTCATCATGAATGCACTCATTACAAATACTATAATTATGAATGAAAAGTCATTAGAGATAAAGACAGATAAATTAATTTAAAATTCTACTGCATTCTGCTTAATTCCACAAAATCTACAACAAACTGATTAGTAGGAATGCGTAATCCTTAGCAGAACAATTATTTGAATAAGAGCACAGGATAGTCTATTGGTGTAGCGGCCTATATTGAAAAGATGTCAACTGGAGAGAATGCACTGGTTGTATTTGTTAGAGGGGAAAGTAAGAGAAAGCTTTAAATGAGAATTGTGAGCTGGAGGATCTTTCAGTGCAGAGTCCTAAAAATTATGATAAGTAACACTTTGTTAATAGAAATTATATTTGTAGGGACATAGTTTTTTCTTTAATTCTAATTTTAAAAATTGAATTTGGGCTGGGTGTGGTGGCTCACTCCTGTAACCTCAGCACTTTGGGAGGCCAAGGCGGGTGGATCACCTGAGGTTAGGAGTTTGAGACCAGCTGACCAACATGGTGAAACTGTTTGTCTACTAAATTAAAAAAAAAAAAAAAAAAGCTGGGTGTGGTGGTGTGTGCCTGTAATCCCAGCTGCTTGGGAGGCTGAAGCAGGAGAATTGCTTGCACCTGGGAGGCGGAGGTTGCAGTGAGCCGAGATCGCACCACTGCACTCCAGCCTGGGAGACAGAGTGAGACTCCATCTCAAAAAAAAAAAAAAAATTGAATTTGGAGTCAGAAAAACCTAGATTCAAGTCCTGGCTTCATTACTTAACAGGCAATATAACAGTATAACCATTGCTAAGATACTTTACATTTTTGAGATTCAGTTTCATCATCTCAAAAACGTAGCTGTTTCTCCTGTTAACTTCATAGGGTGGTTGTGAGGAAAAATTAAGACGATGGAAAGGGATGGAAACTGGAAAACACTAAACAAGTGTGCAGCAGACATTATTGCTAATCCACCCAATAGCCAATCCTCCCTTCATTCTTGTTGGGCAGAACCATAATTTTATTTGTGTATTCACTCATTTCCTAGTTGGTTAAGTCATGATTAATCTAATGTAATCCTGGTGATACGGTTTGGCTCTGCGTCCCCACCTGAATCTCATCTTGTAGCTCCCATAATTCCCATGTGTTGTGGGAGGGACCTGGTGGGAGATTACTGAATCGTAGGGGCGGGTCTTTCCCATGCTGTTCTTGCGAGAGTGAATGGGTCTCACGAGATCTGATGGTTTTAAAAACGGGAGTTTCTCTGCACAAGCTCTCTCTTTGCCTGCTGCCATCTACGTAAGATGTGACTTGTTCCTCCTTGCCTTCCGCCATGATTGGGAGGCCTCCCTAGTCATATGGAACAGTAAGTCCAATAAACCTCTTTCTTTTGTAAATTGCCCAGTCTCGGGTATGTCTTTATCAGCAGTGTGGAAATGGGCTAATACACCTGGTGATCTCAGTTCAATGCTAGCAGTTAGTTTAGGAAAGGGGAAGGGAATCCAAACCTGGCCAATGGACATGAGGGGAAGTTTCTCAAGAGGTTCTGTTAAAGAGTTACTCTCATATACTGGTAGAGTTGCAAGATTCAATGACAACTTCAGGTTGCCAATAAATACCTTAATGGCCTGAATTTTAAAATCAGCCTTGTTGAAATATAAATCACATATCATATAATCTACCCATTTAAAGTATACAATTTCATGGTTTTTAACATATTTACAGATATGTGAAACTATTACCATTGTCAATTTTAAGTTTTCATCACCTCAAGAAGAAACCTTACATCTTTTAGCTGCCATTGCCCTGTTACCTCTTTACCCACCCCTAAGCAACCACTAATCCACTTTCTGTCTCTATAGATTTCTCTATTCTGGACTTTCATATGAATGAAATCACAGCATGTGGTCTCTTGTGACTGCCTTCTTTCACTTCGCATAATGTTTTCAATGGTCATCAATGTCGCAGCATGTGTCAGTACTGTATTCCTTTTTATGGCATAATATTCTATTGTATGGTTATACAACATTTTGCTTATAAATTTGAGTTCTTTCCCCTTTTGAGTATTACAAATTATGCTGCTATAAACATACATGTACAAGTTTCTGTGTAAATATATGTTTTTGTTTCTCTTGGTTATATACCTAGGAATGTAATTGCTGGGACCCCTTCATTTCAGGGAATTCAAAGGGGAAGTCCAGGGAATTCTCAGGAAGATGGCAAAGGAAACCCCAGGGTGACAGCTGTGTATCAGACCTAGAAAACAACCAGTTCAGATAGAAGCAGCAAGTCAGAAGTCTTGATGAAGGAGGTCTCCAGCAATAAAATTAAACTGGTATTTTCTATTATTGGTGCAGTTGATTGAAAGATTATATTGAGAGCAATAAGCTAAATCATAGGCCAGCTAGTTCACCCAGAGAAAGGGACAGTTAAGAAGAGTTCTCCTGGGGACAGAACAAACCTCAAACACTAGCCTCAAAAATGATCCCTGCCTGAATTTAATTGGCTCAGACCACAGAACCATTTATACCACAGGACATTGTCTAAAACAATCAGCCAGCAATTAGTGGAGACCAAAAAAAGGGGCAGAAGGTTTTAAAGAGAAATCAGATAAACAAAGAGAGCCCTGCTAAGATCAGTCATTCCAGGGTGACCGTCCCATGCTCAAGGCTGCACTCTGTGATGAGTACAGAAGCTTCACACTGTGGCGGGAGAGAGACCACTACAATAGTTTAGCCAAGCTACTAAGTACACAAGCAAACAACAACATAAACAAGCTCCAGACAAGTGAGGAAATAAGTATCTAGTGTCAAACAATATATTACCAAAAATGTTCAGTTTTCAATAGCAACAAATAATCGTGACACAAGCAATGAAACAGGAAGGTGTGACACACACACAAGAAGAAAAAGCAGGCAACAGAACTGCCAGTGAGAGCGTCCAGATACTGGGTTTAATAGATGAAGACTTCAAAACAGCCTTTATAAATATGTTCAAAGAACTAAAACCATGTGTGCAGAAGTAAAAGATGCTATGATGACAATGTCTAATCAAATAAAGAATACCAATAAAAACATAGACATTTTTATAAAAGGGCCAGGTGAGGTGGCTCGTGTCTGCCATCCCAGCACTTTGGGAGACCCAGACAGGTCAATCACTTGAGCCCAGGAGTTCCAGATCAGTCTGGGCAACATGGAGAAACCCTGTCTCTACAAAAAATTAGCTGGGCTTGGTGCTGTGTGCCTGTAGTCCCAGCTACCTGGGAGGCTGAGGTGGAGAATCACTTGAGCCTGGGTGGTCGAGGTTGCAGTGAGCTGTGACTGCATTACTGCACACTCAGGCCTGGGTGACAGAGTAATATCCTATCTCCAAAAGCAAAGCAAAGCAAAGCAAAGACAAGACATTTTTGTAAAAGAACCAATGGAAATTTGAAGTAAAAAAGTGAAATAACCAAAATAAAAAATTGACTGGAGAGGCTCAGTAGATTTGAACTGGCTGAAAGAATCAGTATACTTGAGAACAGATTGATAGAGGTTATGTAAGCCAATGAACAAAGAGAAAGAAGAATGAAGAAAACTGGACAGAACCTCAGAGAAATGTGAGACACCATTAAGCACACCAGCATACATGCAGTAGGAATTCCAAATGCAGAACAGAGGAAGGAGCAAGAAAAATATTTGAAGAAATAATGGCTGAAACTTCCTAAATTTCATTAAAAATTATGCAATAAAGATACATAATAAACTCTAAGTAGAATTAACAAAGAGATCCATACCTAGTCACACCATGAAGAAGAAATGGAATTCTATTACTATATTTGACTCAA
Organism: Macaca mulatta; assembly: GCF_049350105.2. Classification (NCBI taxonomy): domain Eukaryota; kingdom Metazoa; phylum Chordata; class Mammalia; order Primates; family Cercopithecidae; genus Macaca; species Macaca mulatta. Next base: position 83,851,688 of record NC_133411.1, on the reverse strand, counting down.
TAGTGAATAACATTTTCCACCTAATATCACAGCCGTAACACTGTAAACACTGAATATTGACTGACAAAAAATCTGTTATATCTATATTGAGAGTATAATGAAAAGGAACATTGGCAATACAGGTAGGCGATGAGGTGAGGAAGGTTTCATGTGAAGGCTTGGTGGGGAAGGCTTTTAGTGTTAGTGCTCATCTAACATAAGAAATCAAAGATGGCAAAATGATGACATGAGACAACAAGTATAAGATTTAGTAGTATTGCATTTTGTCAGAAAAATAAAGGCAAATTACAAAGAAGCAGCTACAGCTTTGAAAGTGGTTGCCTCTGGAAGCAGTATTGGTGCTGGAAATGGATGGGGCAGTGTATTTATGTTTTATTTTTAATTTTGGTAAAATGTATACTATATTATATTTGACATCTTTTCAATTTTTAAGTTACAGGTCAGTTTTTAAAAATATGCCCACATTCTCGTGCAACCAATCTCCAGAACTCTGATGATTATTTTTAAGCTAGGTCTCCTTAGAACTTAATCCTTCAGTTTACTCATTACTAATTTGCATGTGCTCATCTGTTACCCTTCAGTTGTTCTTCTTAAAATGCAAGAATTTACTCAATGTTATCCTAAAGCCTAAAACATATTTCTTTTTTTAAATTTTACTTTAAGTTCTAGGGTATATGTGCACAATATGCAGATTTGATACATAAGTATACATGTGCCATGTTGGTTTGCTGCACCCATCAACTCGTCATTTACATTAGGTATTTCTCCTAATGCTATCCCTTCCCCAGCCCCCCACCCCCCGACAGGCCCCAGTGTGTGATGTTCCCCATCCTGTGTCCAAGTGTTCTTATTGTTCAGTTCCCACCTATGACTGAGAACATATGGTGTTTGGTTTTCTGTCTTTGTGATAGTTTGCTGGCAATCACAACAGAACATATGGTGTTTGGTTTTCTGTCTTTGTAATAGTTTGCTGATGGTTTCCAGCTTCATCCATGTCCCTACAAAGGACATGAACTCATCCTTTTTTATGGCGGCATAGTATTCCATGGTGTACATGTGCCACATTTTCTTAATCCTGTCTGTCATTGATGGACATTTGGGTTGGTTCCAAGTCTTTGCTATTGTGAATAGTGCCACAATAAACATACCTGTGCAAATGTCTTTATAGTTGCATGACTTATAATCCTTTGGGTATATACCCAGTAATGGGATTGCTGGGTCAAATGGTATTTCTAGTTCTAGATCCTTGAGGAATTGCCACACTGTCTTCCACAATGGTTGAACTAATTTACACTCTCATCAACAGGGTAAAGGCGTTCCTATTTCTCCACATCCTCTCCAGCATCTGTTGTTTCCTGACTTTTTAATGACCATCATCCTAACTGGCATGAGATGGTATCTCATTGTGGTTTTGATTTGCATTTCTCTGATGACCAGTGATGATGAGCATTTTTTCATGTGTCTTTTGGCTGCATAAATGTCTTCTTTTGAGAATGTCTGTTCATATCCTTTGCCCACTTTTTGGTGGGGCTGTTTGTTTTTTTCTTGTAAGTTTGTTTGCATTCTTTGTAGATTCTAGATGTTAGCCCTTTGTCAGATGGATAGATTGCAAAAATTTTCTCCCATTCTGTAGGTTGGCTGTTCACCCTCATGGTAGTTTCTTTTGCTGTGTAGAAGCTCTTTAATTTAGTTAGATCCCATTTGTCAATTTTGGCTTTTGTTGCCATTGCTTTTGGTGTTTTAGTCATGAAGTCCTTGCCCATGCCTATGTCCTGAATGGTATTGCCTAGGTTTTCTTCTAGGGTTTTTATGGTTTTAGGTATAACATTTAAGTCTTTAATCCATCTGGAATTAATTGTTGTATAAGGTGTAAGGAAGAGATCCAGTTTCAGCTTTCTACATATGGCTAGCCAGTTTTCCCTGCACTGTTTATTAAATAGGGAATCCTTTCCACATTTCTTGTTTTTGTCAGATTTGTCAAAGATCAGATGGTTGTAGATGTGTAGTGTTATATCTGAGGCCTGTGTTCTCTTCCATTGTTCTCTACATCTGTTTTTGTACCAGTACCATGCTGTTTTGGTTACTGTAGCCTTGTAGTATAGTTTGAAGTCAGGTAGCATGATGCCTCCAGCTTTGTTCTTTTTGCTTAGGATTGTCTTGGCAATGTGGGCTCTTTTTTGGTTCCATATTAACTTTACAGTAGTTTTTTCCGATTCTGTCAAAGAAGTCATTGGTAGCTTGATGGGGATGGCATTGAATCTATAAATTACCTTGGGCAGTATGGCCGTTTTCACGATATTGATTCCTGCCATCCATGAGGATGGAATGTTCTTCCATTTGTTTGTGTCCTCTTTTATTTTGTTGAACAGTGGTTTGTAGTTTTTGAAGAGGTCCTTCACATTCCTTGTAAGTTGGATTCCTATGTATTTTATTCTCTTCGTAGCAATTGTAAATGGGAGTTCACTCATGATTTGGCTCTCTGTTTGTCTGTTATCGGTGTATAGGAATGCTTGTGATTTTTGCACATTGATTTTGTATCCTGAGACACTTGGCTGAAGTTGCTTTTCAGCTTAAAGAGATTTTGGGCTGAGACAATGGGGTTTTCTAAATATACAATCATGTCATCTGCCAACAGGGACAATTTGACTTCCTCTTTTCCTAATTGAATTTCTTTTATTTCTTTATCCTGCCTGATTGCCCTGGCCAGAACTTCCAACCCTATGTTGAATAGGAGTGGTGAGAGAGAGCATCCTTGTCTTGTGCTGCTTTTCAAAGGGAATGCTTCCAGTTTTTGCCCATTCAGTATGATATTGGCTGTGGGTTTGTCATAAATAGCTATTATTATTTTGAGATACGTTCCATCGATACCCAGTTTATTGAGAGTTTTTAGCATGAAGGGCTGTTGAATTTTGTTGAAGGCTTTTTCTGCATCTATTGAGATAATCATGTGGTTTTTGTCTTGGGTTCTGTTTATATGATGGATTACATTTTTTGATTTGCATATGTCAAACCAGCCTTGCATCCCAGGGATGAAGCCCACTTGATTGTGGTGGATAAGCTTTTTGATGTGCTGCTGGATTCGGTTTGCCAGTATTTTACTGAGGATTTTTGCATCGATGCTCATCAGGGATATTGGTCTAAAATTCTCTTTTTTGTTGTGTCTCTGTCAGGCTTTGGTATCGGGATGATGCTTGCCTCATAAAATGAGTTAAGGAGGATTCCCTCTTTTTCTATTGATTGGAATAGTTTCAGAAGGAATGGTACCAGCTCCTCTTTGTACCTCTGTTAGAATTCGGCTGTGAATCTGTCTGGTCCTGCACTTTCTTTGGTTGGTAGGCTATTAATTATTGCCTCAATTTCAGAGCCTGTTATTGATCTCTTAGAGATTCAACTTCTTCCTGGTTTAGTCTTCGGAGTGTGTATGTGCCCAGGAATTTATCCATTTTTCTAGGTTTTCTAGTTTATTTGCATAGAGGTGTTTATAGTATTCTCTGATGGTAGTTTGTATTTCTGTGGGATCAGTGGTGAAATCTCCTTTATCATTTTTTATTGCATCTATTTGATTCTTTTCTCTTTTATTCTTTATTAGTCTTGCTAGTGGTCTATCAATTTTGTTGATCTTTTTAAAAAAATCAGCTCCTGGATTCATTGATCTTTTGAAGGGTTTTTTGTGTCTCTGTCTCCTTCAGTTCTGCTCTTAGTTATTTCTTGCCTTCAGCTAGCTTTGAATTTGTTTGTTCTTGCTTCTCTAGTTCTTTTAATTGTGATGTTAGGGTGTCTATTTTAGATCTTTCCTGCTTCCTCTTGTGGGCATTTAGTGCTATAAATTTCCCTCTACACACTGCTTTAAATGTGTCCCAGAGATTCTGGTATGTTGTGTCTTTGCTCTCATTGGTTTCAAAGAAAATCTTTATTTCTGCCTTCTTTTCATTATTTAACCAGTAGTCGTTCAGGAGCAGATTGTTCAGTTTCCATGTAGTTGTGCAGTTTTTAGTGAGTTTCTTAATCCTGAGTTCTAATTTGATTGCCCTGTGGTCTGAGAGACAGTTTGTTGTGATTTCTCTTCTCTTACATTTGCTGAGGAGTGCTTTACTTCCAACTATGTGGTCAATTTTGGAATAAGTGCAATGTGGTGCTGAGAAGAATGTATATTCTGTTGATTTTGGGTGGAGAGTTCTGTAGATGTCTATTAGGTCTGCTTGGTGCAGAGCTGAGTTCAAGTCCTGGATATCCTTGTTAACCTTTTGTCTTGCTGATCTGTCTAATATTGACAGTGGCGTGTTAAAGTCTCCCATTATTATTGTGTGGGAGTCTAAGTCTCTTTGTAGGTCTCTAAGAACTTGCTTTATGAATCTGGTTGCTGCTGTATTGGGTGCATATATATTTAGGATAGTTAGCTCTTCTTGTTGAATCGATTCCTTTACCATTATGTAATGGCCTTCTTTGTCTCTTCTGATCTTTGTTAGTTTAAAGTCTGTATTGTCAGCGACTAGGATTGCAACCCCTGCTTTTTTTTTTTTTTTTCTTTCCATTTGCTTGGTAGATCTTCCTCCATCCCTTTATTTTGAGCATATGTGTGTCTCTGCATGTGATATGGATCTCCTGAATATAGCACACTGATGGGTCTTGACTCGTTATCCAATTTGCCGGTCTGTGTCTTTCGATTCGGGCATTTGGCCTGTTTACATTTAAGGTTAATATTGTTTTGTGTGAATACGATCCTGTTATTATGATGTTAGCTGGTTAATTTTCTTGTTAATTGATGCAGTTTCTTCATAGAATCGATGGTCTTTACAATTTGGCATGTTTTTGCAGTGGTTGGTACCGGTTGTTTCTTTCCATGTTTACTGCTTCCTTCAGGAGCTCTTGTAAGGTAGGCCTGGTGGTGACAAAATCTCTCAGCATTTGCCTGTCTGTAAAGGATTTTATTTCTCCTTCACTTAGAAATTCTGGGTATGAAATTCTGGGTTGGAAATTATTTTCTTTAAGAATGTTGAATATTGGCCCCTGCTCTCTTCTGGCTTGTAGAGTTTCTGCCAAGAGATCTGCTGTTAATCTGATGGGCTTCCCTTTGTGGGTAACTGGACCTTTCTGTCTGGCTGCCCTTAACATTTTTTCCTTCATTTCAACCTTGGTGAATCTGACAATTATGTGTCTTTGGGTTGCTCTTCTTGAGGAGTATCTTTGTGGTGTCCTCTGTTTTTCTGAATTTGAATGTTGGCCTTCCTTGCTAAGTTGGGGAAGTTCTCCTCGATAATATCCTGAAGAGTGTTTTCCAGTTTGGTTCCATTCTCCCCATCACCTTCAGGTACACCTATCTAATGTAGATTTGGTCTTTTCACATAGTCCCATATTTCTTGGAGGCTGTGGTCATTTCTTTTTACTCTTTTTTCTCTAACCTTTTCTTCTCACTTTATTTCATTAATTTGATCTTCAATCACTGATACCCTTTCTTCCACTTGATCAAATCAGCTATTGAAGCTTGTGCATGCATCATGAAGTTCTTGTGCTATGGTTTTCAGCTCCACCAGGTCATTTAAGGTCTTCTCCACACTGCTTATTCTAGTTAGCCATTCATCTAACCTTTCTTCAAGGTGTTTAGCTTCCTTGCCATGGGTTTGAACATGCTCCTTTAGCTTGGAGGAGTTTATTACTGACCTTCTGAAGACTACTTCTGTCAACTCATCAAAGTCATTCTCCATCTAGTTTTGTTCGATTGGTGGCGAGGAGCTGTGATCCTTTGGAGGAGAAGAGGTGCTCTGGTTTTTAGAATTTTCAGTTTTTCTGTTCTGGTTTCTCCCCATCTTTGTGGTTTTATCTACCTTTGGTCTTTGATGTTGATGACCTACCGATGGGGTTTTGGTGTAGATGTCCTTTTTGATGTTGATGCTATTCCTTTCTGTTTGTTAGTTTTCCTTCTAACAGTCAGGTCCCTCAGCTGCAGGTCTGTTGGAGTTTGCTGGAGGTCCACTTCAGACCTTGTTTGCCTAGGTATCACCAGCAGAGGCTGCAGAGCAGCAAATATTGCAGAACAGCAAATATTGCTGCCTGATCCTTCCTCTGGAAGCTTCATCCCAAAGGGGCATCCATCTATATGAGGTGTCTGTCGGCCCCTACTGGGAGGTGTCTCCCAGTTAGGCCACACAGGGGTCAGGGACCTGCTTGAGGAGGCAGTCTGTCCATTCTCAGAGCTCAAACGCTGTGCTGGGAGAACCACTGCTCTCTTCAGAGCTATCAGACAGGGACATTTAAGTCTGCAGAAGTTGTCTGCTGCCTTTTGTTCAGCTACGCCCTGCCCATAGAGGTGAAGTCTATAAAGGCAGTAGGCCTTGCTGAGCTGTGGTGGGCTCTGCCTAGTTTGAGCTTCCTGGCTGCTTTGTTTACCTACTCAAGCCTCAGCAATGGTGGATGCCCTTATCCCAGCCAGGCTGCTGCCTTGCAGTTCAATCTCACACTGCTGTGCTAGCAGTGAGCAAGGCTCTGTGGGCGTGGGGCCCACTGAGCCAGGAATGGGAGAGAATCTCCTTGTCTACCAGTTGCTAAGACCTTGGGAAAAGTGCAGTATTTGGGCAGCAGTGTCCCGTTTTTCCAGGTACAGTCTATCATGACTTCCCTCGGCTAGGAAAGGGAAATCCCCCGACCCCTTGCACTTCCTGGGTGAGGCGATGCCTTGCCCTGCTTCGGCTTGCCCTATGTAGGCTGCACACACTGTCCAAGCAGTCCCAATGAGATGAACCAGGTACCTCATTTGGAAATGCAGAAATCACCTGTCTTCTGTGTCGATCACGCTGGGAGCTGCAGACCAGAGCTGTTCCTCTTCGGCCATCTTGCCACCTCCTGAAATATGTTTCTTGAGGGCAGGGACTACAAGGTTCAAATTTTAAAGATTTTAGTGTCTTTTTTGGTTTTTAATGTAATGTCTCACAGCACATTCTAGTTTGTCTGCCCTTCCTTATACATATTAGAAGCAGCTTGTCTATCTATAAGAAACCCTGCTGGGATGTTCATTATGATTTGCTATCTGAACCTTAAGATTGCTTTTTAAGAACATTTTATACTATGAATTCAATTTGTAAATGGTTATGGGACTACTTAGGTTACCTATTTGAGCTTGAACAGATTTTGATAATTTGTGATATTTGAGAAATTGCTCCATTTCATCAGTTGTTAAATTTTTGTGTGTAGAGTTGTTTATAATACTCTCTTATAATCCTTTTAATGTCTGTGGGGCCTAAGTAATATCCCTGCTTTCATGCCTTATACTGCTAATTTTTATCTTTTATTTTTTTTCTTTGTCAGTCTTGCTAGAGGCTTATTAATTTCATTGATCTTTTTAAACACCAGCTTTTGGTTTTATTGATTTTCTCCATTTAAGTTCACTGACTCTTGCCTTGTCATCTCCATTCTGCTACTAGTTCATCCACTGAGTTTTAAATTTTGGCTATTCTATGTTAAATTTAAAATTTTCCATTTGGTTCTATTTTATATGTTCTATTGCTTTGCTGATACATTGTGTTTTAATGTTTGTTTCAAGAATGTTTATAATTGCCATGCAAGCATTTTTATAATATGTTTTAAAGTCTTCGTGAGGTAATTCCAACATCTGTAGTTTTGTCATTGGCAACTGTTGATTGTATTTTTCCATGTGAGCTGAGACTTTTGTGTTTCTCCATATGCCAAGTAATTTGGGCTTATACTCCTAGACCTTTGGAATATGACACTATGAATCTTGGTTTTAAGTCCTATGGAGACTGTTGGCATTTTTCTTTTAACAAGCAATTAACCTGACTAGGTTAGGCACAAGTTTTAATTCACCTTCTGTGAGCTGTGGCTCCAATGTTTGTTCAGTTTTAATGCCTTTACAGTGTTATCTGTATTTGTCCCACCTAGTAATTAGTCTTGGACCTGGGCAGAATTCTATTAGCTCAGTTTTCAAAGTCTTTGGCACACTAATTAGGTTAAGAGCCTTGCATATGAAGATAAGGAAGGTGAGCCTAGATGTTCATATAACACTAATTGGGGTTGCTTTCCTGAACTCTTCTATTTCCACTCTCTCTCTGGTACTTTCTCTTTCTTTGGGGTTTCCCTTTTTGGAAACCACCCACTTTCATAATTGCTCCACCTCTGGTGCCAGTTAGTGGAAGGGTAGAAAGATGGGAAAAAGCAGGTCTGGGTTTGGATGCACTCTTTTGCAGCATGAGCTCCACTGAATGGAGAGGAAGTCTCCCTTCCCTTAGAGTTTTGGCTCCTGCAGTCTCTTGTTGGTAGCCACTGTAACAGCTGTCACCATTGCTGTGGGATATCTTGGAGTCTGAGGCATGAGAGAATGGACAAAAAGGACAGGAAAAGACCCAGAGGATTCCTGCATTCTCTCTAAGCTTTGGGAGTTCCTCTTCCTGCAGTTCCAGCCACAACTAGAAGCCACAACTAGAAGGTACACCTTTCTCTTTCTGTACCACAGTGCTCCTTTCCAGATTTGAGGTTGCATTGGATTCAGGCTGGGGAAGCTGCTGAAGAAAAAAAGAAATGCTGACTTGCTGGTAGTTTGAATTCTGGTATTCTTCCCCAATCCACCTTTTCCAGAGTCCTCAAAGAGTTACATCATCTATTTTGTTCAAAGTTTATAGTTTTGTTCAATTGGAGAGAAAGGGTGATGTGTGTTTATCCTATCTCACTCAGAACTGGACTTTTATTAAGTTTTCAGGGTTCTTTATATATTCTGGGGACAAGTCCTTTATCACCTACATAATTTGGAAATATTTTCCCTAGTCTATGGCTTATTTTTTATTCTCTTAACAGTGTCTTTTAAAGAACAGAAGTGTTAATTTTGATGTAGTACAATTTATCAATTTTTAATTTTATGGATTGTGCTTTTGAGATCAAATCTTTAAAAAGTCACAAAGGTTTTTCCTTTTTTCCTTTTTTTTTTTTTGACAGGGTCTCACTCTGTTACCCAGGCTGAAGTACAGTGGTATGAACATGGCTTACTGCAGACTCTAGCTCCTGAGCTTAAGTGATCCTCTTGCCTCAGCCTCCAAAGTAACTGGAACCACAGGCACCTGCTGCCACACTCAGTTAATTTTAAAACTTTTTGTAGATATGAGGTCTCACTATGTTGCCCAGTCTGGTCTTGAACTGCTGGGCTCAAGCAATCCTCCCACCTCAGACTCCCAAAATGCTGGGATTATAGGCTTGAGCCACCATGACTGGCCTTTCCATGTTTTATTCTAGAAGTTTTATAGATTTAGGTTTTACATTTATGCCTATGATTAATCCTGTATTTTGCATATGGAATGAGATATAAATTGAAGTACATTTATTTGGATATGGATACCAAATTGTCTAGCACCATTAACAAAAAGACTTTTTCAAAAGTCTTTCTATACTGATTGCCTTTACACTTTTGTAAAAAAAAATCAGTTGTCCATATATATGTGGTTTTATTTTGGTACTCTATTCCGTCCCATTGGTCTATTTATCTCTTTTATTGTGGTAAAACATACTAATATGTCATTTTAACCATTTGTAATTGTACAATTCAGTGGCATTAAATACATTCACAATATTGTATAATCATCACCACTATCTATACACAAATTTTTTTCATCGGTCTCAACATAAACTCTGTACTCATTCAATAATAACTCCCTATTTCCCCCTCTCCCATCCCTGGTAACCTCTATTCTATTTTCTGTCTCTATGAATTTACCTATTCTAAGTATTTCATATTAGTGGAATCATACAATATTTATTCTTCTGTATTTGGTTTATTTCACTTAAAATGATGTTTTCAAGGTCCATCTATGCTGTAGAATATATTTAAAAATTAATTCCTTTATGCCTAAGTAATATTTCACTATATGCGTATGTTACATTTTATTTATCCATTCCTCTGTGGACGGACATTTGGGTTGTCTCCACCTTTTGGCTATTGTGAATAGTGCTGATGTCAGCATTGGCCCAAATATCTGTTGAGTCCTTGCTTTCATTTCTTGTAGATATATGCCTAGAGGTGGACTTGCTGGGTCATATGGTAGTTGTATGTTTAACTTTTGAGGGTCTGCTAAACGATTTTTCACAGTGGCTGCTCCATTTTACATTTCTATTAGCAATGCACAAGGACTCCAATTTCCCCGTATCCCTATCAATACTTATTTTCCATCTGAAAACAATTATAGGCATCCTAGTATGTGTGAAATGGCATGCCACTGTGGTTTTGATTTGCATTTTTCTAATGACTAATGATGTTGAGCTTCTTCTCAGGTGCGTAAGGGAATGGCCATTCATATACCTTCCTTGGAGAAATGTCTACTCAAGTCCTTTGCCCAGTTTTATTAGGGTTTTTTTTTGTTGTTGTTGAGTTGTAGGAGATATTTATATATTATAGGTATCACTTCCTTATCAGATGTATGATTTGCAAATATTTTCTCCCATTCTCTAGGTTTTCATTTTCTTGAGAGTATCCTTTGATGCATGAAAGTTCTTAATTTTGATGAAGTCAAATTGGTTTATTTTTTCTTTTGTTGCCTGTGCATTTGGTGTCACAGCCACTAAATTTTGCCAAATTTAATGTCATGAAGATTTTCCCCTCCAATTTTTTTTCTTCTAAGATTTTTACAACTTAGCTTTTAAGTTTAGGTATTTGACTATCATAATACTTGTGTGTGGTAAAAGATAAGGATCCAAGTTCATTCTTTTATGTGTAGAGATCCAATTTTCCTAGTACCATTTGTTGAAAAGACTGTCCTTTCCCCATTGGGTGGTCTTAGTACACTTGTCAAAAAAATTGACCATATATGTGAGAGTTTTTCTCTAGGCTCTCTGTTCTATTCCATTGGTCTACATGTCTGTCTTTGTGTCAGTACTATTACCTTAACTTCGTAGTTGGGAAGTGTGAGTCCTCCAACTTTATCTTTTTTTTCAAGATTATTTTGGCTATTTGGGACCCCTTGCAATTCCATATAAATTTGAGGATTATTTTTCCATTTTTAGGAACAAGATTATTGAAATTTTGATAGAAATTGCATTGAATCTGGAGATTGTTTTGGGAAATACTGATATCTTAACAATGTTAAGTCTTTCTATCCAAGAGCTTGGATGTCTTTTTATTTATTTAGGTACTCTTTAATTTCTTTCAGCAATGTTTTGTAGTTTTCAGTATAGAAGTCTTTTGCCTCCAGGGTTAGATTTATTCCTATATATTTAATTATTTTAGATGCTATTGTAAATGGAATTGTTTTATTAGTTTCCTTTTGGATTGTTCATTGTTGGCAAGTAGGAACCACACTAATTTTTTTTGTATTAATCTAGTACCACTTAGCTGAATTTATTTACTATCTCTATACCTTTTATGTAGATTCTTCAGGATTTTCTATATATAGGGTCATATCATCTGCAAATAGAGCTTTACCTCTTCCTTTCCAATTTGGATGCTTTTTACTTCTTTTTGTATACTAGCTCTGGCAAGAACTTCCAATACAGTGTTGAAGAGTGTGGTCAAAGAGGACATCTTTATTTTGTTTCTGATCTTAGGGCAGAAGCTTTCAGTTTTTCACCATTGAATGTGATGTTAACCATGGGTTTTTCATAATTACTTTTTATCATATTGAGGAATTTCCCCTCTATTTCTGGTTTTCTGAGAGTTTTATTATAAAAGGGTATTGGATTTTGTAAAATGCCTTTCTGCATCAATTGAGATGATCCTGTGGTTATCTTCGTTTTTTTTATTAATGTGATGTATTACATTGGTTGATTTTCTTATGTTGAATCACTCTTCCATTCCTGGAATAAATCTTATTTGGTCATAGTAAATAATACTTGTTAATATGCTGTTGGATTTAATGTGATAATATATCAAATATTTATTCATTTATAGTCATAAGGGACATTGGCCTGTAATTTTCTCTTCTTGTGATGTTTTTATCTGGCTTTGGTGTCAGGGTAATGCTGGCTTTGTATAAGGAGTTAAAAAGTGTTTCCTCCTCTTCACTTTTTGGAAGAATTTGAGAAAGATTAATGTGAATTCTTCTTTAAATGTTTGGTAAATTCATCAGTAAAGCCATCTGGTCCAGGACTCCACTTTTTGGGGAGGTTTTTGAATACTGTTCCAATCTCTTTACTTATTATACGTCTGTTAATATTTTCCATTTATTTTTGAGTCAATTTAAATAACTTGTGTATTTCAAGGAATTTATTCATATCTTCTAGGTTATCTAATTTGTTTGCGTACAATTGTTCATAGTAGTCACATAGTCCCTTTTCTCTCTGTAAAGTCGGTAGTAATGCCGTCACTGTCATTTTCAATTTTAGTTATTTGCATTTTCTCTTTTTTCCTTTGTCAATCAGCTAAAGGTTTTTAAATTTTGTTAGTCTTTGCAAAATACCAACTTTTGGTTTCATTGATTCGCTCTATTTTTTCTATTCTCTATCTTGTTTATCTCTGCTCTAATTCTTATTACTTCCTTCCTCCTACTAGTTTTGGGTTTCATTTGCTCTTCTACTTCAAGTTCCTTATGGTATAAAGTCAGGTTATTGATTTTAGATTTTCTTTTTTAATGTAGACATATATACCTATAAATTTCCCTTTACTGCTTTTACTGCATCCTATAAGTTTTGTCGTGTTGTGTTTTTGTCTCTAGGTATTTTATAATTTATTTTGTGCTGCTTTTGCGTGTGACTCATTGGTTGTTTGAGTGTTTTAATTTCAACATATTTGTGAATATTCCAGTTTTACTTCTGTCACTGATTCCTGTTGTGGTTAGAGAAGGTAATTCGTGTGATATCTATCTTTTAAAATCGATTGAGACTTATTTTGTGGCCTAACATATGATGTGGTCTAAGAGAATGTCCTACACGTACTTGAGATGAACGTTTATGCTGATATTGTTGGGTAGCGTGTTCTTTATATGTGTTAGATGTAATTAGTTTATTGTGTTTGTTTATGTCCTCCATTTCTTTATCTTCTGTCTGGTTGTTCTATCTATTATTGAAAGTGGGCAAATGAAGTCTGCTACCATTGTTGTAGACTATATCTCTCTTCAATTCTGTCACGTTTTGTTTCATAAATTTTGAGGGTCTATTATTAGGTGTGTAAATATTTATAATTATTATATCTTTTTGCTATATTGACTATTTTATTAATATATAATATAATGTTTCTGTTTGTCTTTGGAAACTTTTTTGATTTAAAGTCTATTTTTTCAGATATTAGTACAGCCGCTCCAGTTCTCTTTTGGTTACTATTTGCATAGAATATCTTTTTCTGTTCTTTCCCTTTTGATCTATTTGTGTCTGATCTAAAGTCAGTCTTTCATAGATAGCATATAGTTGGATTCTAGAGTTTGGGTTTTTTGTCAATCTGCCTTTTCTTTGGACAGTTTAGTCTATTTATATTTAAAGTATTACTGATAAAGAGGAATTTTTATTTTGCTATTTGTTTTCTATATGCTTTATAGTTTTTTGTACCTCATTTCCTCTATTACTGCCATCTTTTGCGTTTAGCTTATTTTTTGTAGTAAATGTTTTGATTCCCTGATCATTTCCATTTACATATATTTTACAGGTATTTTTGTGTTTACCATGAGAATTACATTTAACATCCTAACGTTATAACAATCTCATTTTAATTTATACCAATGTAACTTCAATAGCATACAAAAACTCTGCTCCTATATTGCTCCACCCCCACCCTTTCTATTGATGCCACAAATTACATCTTTATACATTGTGTGCCCAGTAATATACTAATCTTGTAAAAAGTTCTTTCTTAGCTGTCCTAAGAGGAACCAAGGGAGGAAGTGTTCACCCCTGGACCAGTGCTTTAAAGGATCAGCAGAATGTTCCTTACATCAGAGTAATGTGGCAGTGGGCAAACCCTAAAGAACATGAAGCAAACCCTAAAGAATGTGGATAATCAGAAGGATAAAATTTAGGCTATTTGCACAACCACATTGTCTCATTTGAAGATATTCCTTCCAGAACTGAATTCCTGATGTCTCTGGGCTTTGTTTTACTAAAGATAAGTCCCTCTTTCCCAGGGGATAGTCTCTGTTTTGGTCTGTCTTCAACTGTATGCAGACTGCAATTTGGGGCTAGCACACAGAAGGCAACATGCTCCTGATCCTTGGGAGTGTGTTCTTGCCGAGTGCACTCAAAGGAATACAAAGATGAATTATAGGCGATTCCAGTTCCAGAGGGACTGTAAGTTTGTGCAGCCGCTCACGACTAACTTACCTTAAAGTGGAATATATGGCTCTCTCTTATTGGTGACTGGGATATTCTGCCTTGTCCCTCCAGAGCAGCATTTTATGTGATTCCTTTCTGCTTCTCTAGTGCATCTGTGTCTAACACATGTTTGCTGAATTAATGCATTTGTTGGGACATCTGTAGGTTCCCTACAACAATTTACTGCTAGGAGGATTATTTGAACCTAACAAATACATATGCAAATATATATATTTACACTTTTGCAAACATGATATGTATAAGTAGTTCCTAGATCAGCGATTTTCAGACGTTGCTACTCATCAGAATCACCCGAGGAACGTTCCCAAAACCCTGATTCCTACGTTCCAACCACAAAGATTATTTCTACGTTCCAACCACAAAGATTATTTTAATGAGTCTGAGGTGGAAACCAGGAATCTACATTTTCAAAACCTACCCAGGTAATTCTGATATGCAGTCAGCATAGAGAACCACAGCCCTTTGACTACCTAAGAAAATTTAGTAGTCAAAAAAGGTATATGAACTGCCTTCTATTCTTGAGATTCTGTTAGTATAGCATACAGTCAAGAACACTACCAATGCAGTCACTTCCTAGCTGTTATCTTTAGACAAATTACCTAATCGTTCACAGCTTCAGTTTCTTGATGTGTAAAATAGAGGATATAGGTTTACCATGAGGATTTATGTAAAGCTTCAGCGCAGAAGCTGTACTATATAGCACACGGTAAATGTTGGCCAGATTTATTCGGCTGTACACATAAGCCACTGGATTTGTCTGGATGCAGAAGTCTACTGCGGTACACCTTCTTCAGCCAGCTCTTGGGAAAGCGGGGGAGGTTTCTTGGTACCCCAGGAAGTGGAGGATACTAAAGCCATGTCACAGGGAGGGGGGACTATTCTTGGTGCGCGCTTGCTCGCCGGCGTCTAGTTGCTGCTCCGCACGCGTCCACCAGGGGCCGCTCGAGCTACCTAAGCTCCGTGGGCTACCCGGCGGCGCCCCCGCGCGTGCTCACTCGGAGCAGCGCGCGCCCCGCAATCGCCGCAGCCGTCTCCGCCTCCGGCCGCTGCTCCGAAGTGATTGCCCAAACCAAGCCTCTGTGGCTGGGTACGGAAGCGCTTTCGGGACAAAAATTCTCCCTCAACTGTGGTCTGCATTCCTTCGGCCGGTGGGCTGATCTGGGGCGGGAAGTATTAGAGTCTCAGTTGCGCTGCAGCCGGGGAGGAAGGAGGAGGCCGAGCCCGGGGTGGAGTTCTGGCAGACGGGCTAGACCGGGCGAGACGCCGCCGCTGCCCGGATGTTGCGATGGCTGATCGGGGGAGGCCGAGAACCGCAGGGACTGGCCGAGGTAAACCCCGGGCGGGCCTGCCCTGCGCCCTCCGAGCTTGCTGGAGGGGCGGCTTCGTTCCGGTTCGGCCTCCCGGGTTTCCGACCGCGGGGACCCGGGCGGAGGCGTGGCTGGGTGCTGAGTTAGTTCAGTTCGCAGTCCTCACGCCGGTGGGGGCGGAGGGCGCGCGAGCCGGGGCTCCTGGGACCGGACCTGGCGGGCCCCCAAACGCACCCTGGAGTTGCAGACCCCCGGCTCCGTTCCACGGCTAGCCGAATCGTGAGACCCTGGCTCAGGGTCTGCAGTCCTATTGGGACCTGTGACAACTTAGGGCTTCTGGCTACCGAAACTATCTTCATTTCCACTTAAAAAGTATCCAATTTAGCTAGAAACGAACGAGTTGTGACCGCAGCTTTCCACTTTTGGTTTGAATTGGTGCCTCTTCCTGGTGTCAGCTGATCCTAGCTCAGGGAATATAAAATTAATTTACTTATCCAAGAACCAACAAAGGATATAATTATTTTTAAAAAGTAATAATTTGCTTCAAGGTCAAGAACATGATTTTCTAATTAACTGCTGTTTTTGGTTTCATAGTCACACACTCTTCATGGGCCCTTATTTGAACAGACCGTGTGTAATGAGATTTACATTTGAAATGTGAATACAATAATTTTTGCAGTCTTGAAAATTTTGAGGTCCGGAATTTATTTCCTATGCCACACAAGAACAGATTTGTGAATTCCATTTTATTTCTCATAGGAAGCATTTGTTTAGATTGTTAAAAGTAAGAAATTGGATTGTTGAGAGTAGGCAGTCAACTGTTTTAACTTCCTCATGTCTTTGCAGTTGACGGAATTGTCTGTTTTTAAAAATTTCTTGTTTCAGATTAATCCTAAATCCTTGAGATTGTGGAAGAATTGTGGATTACTAAATAGCCACATATTGTATATACGACATTTTGGATAATTCTGTTTTAACCTGGTTCTTTGGTGAATCGTGTAATTTGATTAACCAGGTCTCCCATTCCTGGCAAGTTTTCATTGGAGGGGAAGCAGTTTATACAGTTTTCAAATTTCTCACCACAACCTCTGCTAGAAGGAAGACAGAATAAATACAAAATTAATGCTTTGTGGTGATTTTTTTTTTTTTTGGAAGACATTTATGCATGTTTTAAATTTATATATTTCTTCATATGAAGGTAAATTCAGTTGTATAACTGCTGTGAATTTGTACATTATCAGAACCTATGATTTTCCCTAATTTATGCAAGAACTTTGTATCCAGGCTTCTCGTTTAAGCAGTGGTTCTCAACTGGGGTGATTTTTGCCCCGCAGGAGACATTTGGCAATGTCTGGAGACATTTTTGATTGTCATGCCTTGCAGAGCGGCAGTTCTACTGCCATCTAATGTGTATAGACCAGGAATGTTGCTAAATATCCTACAATGCACAGGACAGCGCTCAACAACAAAGAATTATCTGGGCCGGGAGCGGTGGCTCACTCCTGTATTCCCAGCACTTTGGAAGGCCGAGGGGAGCGGATCACTTGAGGTCAGGAGTTCAAGACCAGCCTGGCCGACATGGCGAAACCCTGTCTCTACTAAAAATACAAAAATTAGCTGGGCGTGGTGGTGCGGAAAAAAAAAAAATTATCTGGCCCAAAAATATCAGCATCAAGTTTGAGAAGTCCAGAGTCAATTTCATGCCTTCCTTTATTCATTTAGCAAACACGTATTGAGTGCTTGTAATGGATGAGGCACTGTTTCACTATTTTATGTCTTTGATGTGCAGTTTAGTTTCTGCCGCATTTTAACTGAGAAACACGCTTTCTGAAATGCTGAGTTGGATTGGCCCATTAATTTTTTTAAAGTGAGGTTTAATAGGATGCAATTTACATAAAATAAAATTCACCCTTTTGTAAATTTATTGTAATTTGAAAATACTGAAATTCATGATTCGAATTTGTGGTAGGAGAAGTGTTTTATGTGGAATTGGTAGTTATTTAGTTGATATAAGGAGAAATAATATTTATT
Source organism: Macaca mulatta (assembly GCF_049350105.2). NCBI lineage: Eukaryota > Metazoa > Chordata > Mammalia > Primates > Cercopithecidae > Macaca > Macaca mulatta. The sequence continues at coordinate 83,834,106 of NC_133411.1, read as the reverse complement.
ATTAGAACATGATACCTTAAAGCTTTTAAAAATCTTGTGTTCTCAGATGTATACCATGCAGTTGTATTCCAATATGGTCTTACAAATCATTTTATCTCTTTTTTTGTCTTTTGTTTTTTGCTTTTTTTTTTTTTTTTCAATACAAGAAATCTCCTTTACAGACAATAGGTGAAGAACAAACCCAGAATCCCTACACTGAACTGCTTGTACTAAAAGCTCATCATGATATTGTACGATTTCTGGTACAGTTAGATGACTACAGGTAAGAAACTATAGTGATCTAATTGACTATTGTGTGGGAAGAGGTTTTAGGAAATTTTATGTTAAACACCTTTAAAATTAATACATCTTTTCTAAAAATTTTAAAACTGATCATTAGTAACATTTAGTAGATATTAAAATTGGCCTCTGATGAAATACGTATCTGGAGTCTTTTTTTGCCCAAAGTCACGGTGTCATGTCTGGTGATTTGAGAGTTTGTTTGTTTGCATTCTCAGAAATATTCTTAATAGTTTAAAAGAAGTGTATGACTTTAAAATTTGGGTGGGAGTTATAACAGTATATCAAGGAGAACCTGTCTTTGAGAAACAAATATGATAAATGTTTAAGTATCAGGTACCTACCAGGAATGTTTTATTTTTAGTGGAAGGTAAGGATTTAATCCAAAGTTTTTGTTATTGGTGAAACCACTTGAAAATGTACATTATTCTGTACTTCCTTGCTAACATGTATAATAGTTGTGTTTAATATATTTGCAAATAAAGGTGAAGGTATATAGGTTTTAGGACTGTAGACTATTATTGATCTGTATATATGTATATTAAACCCATATTCAACTATATATTTATACTTCATAGCATGTTTCACCATAACAATTACATAATTAGTGGTGTAACTCAGTATTTTCATCCTCTCTAAAATGTAAGCTTCATGAGAATGAGGCTGTTTTTCTTATTCACCATGTTTTCTTAGTACCTAGTACAGTGCCTTACATGTAGCAGATAATTCATAGATGGTGGCTGAGTGAATGAATAACTCCCTAGACTACTAAGCATCTACATTGTGTGCCATCCTAATCCCCCAACTTCATTTCTGTTGTCTCTACAAGTTTTTCTGCTTTCATCTCTAATTTTCTCTTTTGCCTTTGCTGTTTTTTTTCTTTCATTTTTCAGTCCATGGATGAGTGTTACTGTGATTATTCCTAACTCTGACCACCACTTCTGCTATTAACCTTGTCTTTCCTCTTCTTTCTTTTTTTTTTAAATTTAATTTTTTAAAATAGAGACAGGGTCTCACTATGTTGCCCAGGCTGGTCTCGAACTCCTGGGCTCAAGCTGTCTTCCTACCTCGGCCTCCCAAAGTGTTGGGATTACAGGCGTGAGCCACCGTGCTCAGCCTTCTCTCCGCTTTTTAAATGTTACTGGTATTTAGTTGCTTTTACCATGTGCAGTGCAGTTCTGACATTACCTGGAGTTAGGTCAAATTCCACAGGTGAAGGGCATAGTCTATACAACACCCCTTACCGGAGACACTAGCTGCAAGGCATGTATGGGTTTGTAGGCCACCTGCATGTCCACCTGCTGGCTACAAGTTCCCACTGTTCCCTCAGGTCTGATAATTCACTAGAAGGACTCACAGAACTGAGAAAAGCACTATACACAGGATTACAGTTTTATTATAAAAGATACAAATCAGGACCTGCCAAATGAAAGGATGGATATAGGGCAAGGCCTAGGGGGTCCCACATGCAAAGCTTCCATGTCTCAAGACTCCTCGCCCTCTTGGCACATCAGTGTGTATCACCAGTGAGTGAGCACACTTGAACTTTGGGTGTCCAGAGCTTTCATTCGTAGGCATGATTGTTTGAATCACTGGTCACATAACTGAACTCAATCTTCAGTCCCCACCCTCCCCACCATGGCTGGTAGCACAAAGCCCATACCTTTAAATCACGTGGTTCATTTTTCCAGCTTGGCCAGCCTCTTTCCTGATGTTATCTCAGGGCCCACTGTGAGTTGTTCCATTAGCATAAACGTAGGTGTGGTCCAAGGGACCCACCATGAATATGAAGACATTTTTACCACTTGAAAATTCCAAGGGTTTAGAGACTCCCTTCTAGGAACCAGAGACAAAGTCCAGCAAAGTTATTAAACAGTACTGTGTTTCTTAACTTTTGCTTGAAAAGATTTGTCTCATGTATATTACTGGCCTGTCAGCACTGTTTTCCTATTGTGGTGCAAGTCAACCAAATCATGACATGTTAATCATCTGGAGCCTTTTTTTTGGCAGTATTACTTGTTGCTGTGTCCTGAGAGACACTCCATTTATTTAAGTGGTCATTTTTGTGGGGAACTGATTATTTCTGGAAAGGTAAGATTTTGGACAGCTAAAGTTTTCTTGTGCTATATTTTACCCGAGTAAGTTGCTAGATTAAAGAAAATCTGGGGCCAGGCGCAGCGGCTCACGCCTGTAATCCCAGCACTTTGGGAGGCCGAGGTGGGCAGATCACGAGGTCAGGAGATTGAGACCATCCTGGCTAACACGGTGAAACCCCGTCTCTACTAAAAATGCAAAAAATTAGCCGGGCGTGGTGGCGGGTGCCTGTAGTCCCAGCTACTTGGGAGGCTGAAGCAGGAGAATGGCGGGAACCTGGGAGGCGGAGCTTGCAGTGAGCTGAGATTGTGCCACTGCACTCTAGCCTGGGCGACTGAGCAAGACTCTGTCTCAAAAAAAAAAAAAAAAAAGAAAGAAAATCTGATAATTTCTTATAATCACGAATACTTGGATGTTAAGGAATCCTAAAGTTATTTTGTCTAGGAAAGTTAAATAATAAATACACAGAATGTGATCAGGTTGTGGACTTTAAATGTTTATATAAATTGTTAAGAGTCCGTGTTCATTGTTGTCTTTCCTCTGTGAAATATCCTCTTGGCTATTCCTATCCCATAGTGAGAAGATGACTCTGTAGAAGAAGCCAGCCTATAGAATAATGGTTAGTGTACAAACGCTGACATGTATTTGGTTCTGTTTTCCCCACGGTGGTGCTCACATATACTTTAGCTGTTTAATGATAGAGTAAATATTCTGTAAAGAGTAAAAAGCCATATGTGAGTATGTTAGTTATCTATTGCTCTATCAGCTATCACGCCAAACTTGCTGGCTTAACACATCCCCATCTATTTAGCTCATTATTCTGCAGGATGGCAATTTGGGCTAGGCTCAGCTGGGTGAGTCTGTCTTTGCACCAAACAGCTGATCTGGGCTAGGTTCACTTATGCCTCTGTCAGCTGGTAGATTGGCGGGGGCTGGCTGGTTCATGTCAGCTGAAGGTCTTAGCTGAAATGACTGTGGTCTCCCTCCATGTGATTTCTCAGGTGCTTGTTCACATAATGATCATGGAGTTCTAATAGCAGCAGAAGGGCAAGCCCCAAAGTAAGATGCTTTTCAAGTCTCAGCTTGCATCATGTTTGCTGCTGTTTCATCAGCCAAAGCAAGTTAGGAGCTGGCACAAATTCAGTGAGTGGGTAAATAAACTTGACCTCTCACGGTAGAAGTAACTAAGTCCTATTGCTAATGGTGGTGGGAATATTGGGCAGGGGAATAATTTGTGGCCAGTTTCTGATCTACCACAGTGAATCTGAGATAGACGAAGAAGCCTGCTTTTTGGCTTTTGTAATGCAATGATGATACGACTTCATGATTCACATTTAATTCTTTGAAAAGTCATGATCAAATTTACATATCAAGTATGAAGTTTTTCAGTCATTTGCTGACCTGTAGAACTTTCAGTCTGTATGTTGTTTTTAAAAATTTAATTCTGTAGTGTACTAAAAAAAAAAAAAAAAAAGTCATTCTTGGTAAGGACACAGGAAAATCTACGAAGTATAAACATATTATGAACAGAATTAAGAACTGAATGTTTTTACTCTTAATAGTTTAGAATTATCTTTACCACTGCATATGTACATTATGCATTGTCAAATTAGAGAAATACCTTTCCAGTTTTTAAGTTTTATATCGTTACACTTTTTTTGTTTCTTAGTTTTTGAAGACATTACACTTTGTTTTTTTTTGGTCAGCTGTTATAATCCAGGTTTCACGCTTCAAGTCTTTAGATAATATCATCTTATTGAAAATTTTGCAGAAGGATTTTCTTGTTTTCTCGGTGGCTCAGCTAAAATCAGTGAGTGGAAAATTTTCTCAGATTGGTTTTTGAAGATACCCAATAAATCCTGTATAACCTAACAGACAGCTGCCTTTTCTTTTTTTCTTTAGTATTTTTTGAACACGAAGTGAGGGTCATATTGATTGGGAGATCACTAAAGAAGGCTAAGCCTCAGCAACAGTCTTCCAAAAAATGGACTGTGCTAAAATTGCATGTAATACTCTAGCATTTGACACATTAAACTAAACTGAGTTCATAACACATTTTAAGAAGAGTTTTCTCTGTTGCTCATTTGACCATTGCTCCTTCAGGAAACAGACAAGGTTGTGTAGGATGGTGATCATGACTGGAAAAGAATCAGATGACCCATGAAGTGCCAGACTGGAGAACAAAATGTGCCTCTAGGATGGTTGGTGAAGCTGTATATTCACAAGAAAGTAAATAAACTCAGTATAGCTTGATCCACTAAAAGTGAACAATATGCTGATTTTTAAGGAAATATTCTCAAGCTAAACATACTCTTTCTTATACACTAACCTTCAGAGAATAGAAATCAGTATAGTTCAGATCCTAGGATCTGGGTCCCCTGGGAAACAGTCAGTATAGTTTAGATCCTTCTAGTACCTGGGTTCCCTGGGAAGGAGACACTAAAACGGGGTTAAGCATGCAATAGGTTTATTAGAGAGAAAGCCAATGAAAGGAGAAGGGAGGAAGCAGAATTGGACAAGAGGAGCTGTCTCAGACTCTGATGCAGATGTGACAAAGTCTCTGCCAGCCCAATGGAGACCGCTGGAGGAAAGGTTGCTCTTTAGAGTTCTCTGCTGGATGTAAATAACTAGGGCTTTGTACTTCTGCCTTACTTGGTTATTTGCCGAGGGTCCTTCATGAAGAACATGCACGTGGCTTCTATCTTGCTTAAATCCCAGTGACTAGGAGCCAACTGAGCTAGTATAACTGGCTTGAAAGCAGAAATGGATCCTGAAGTCAACAGCTGGAGGCAGTCAGATAACTAGATTCCTCAGAGCTGGGCAGTGAGTCCTCTCTTGAAAGGGGATCTGGGAGGCAGGTGTTGGTGTTTGCTACGCTTCCATAGTTGCAAGGTGGTCTATTTTATTTTTAACTTCCATGAACATACTCATTGGCTATGTCTTTGGGCAGCTTTTTCAGAAACCGTAATTATGCCATTGGTTAATATTTGATGGCTTGAAAAAGTTAATACTATTTTTAGAGCTATTCACGTACTTATGCCTGGAAAAAAGGGTATAAGCAGAATCCTTTTTATCACAAATTCTGACAGCTACAATATTAATAACAGACTCCATATCTGGCAGTTTTTCCTTATAAACTTATATCCAGTGTGACATTGACTTTAGACAACTTTATTATAGTAAATTTTACTGAAATCTGTTAACCAAATAACTTTTCTATTTCTAAAACCCCTAATCCGCCATGTGTGGTGAACGTGTTGACTGAATTTCTGTTGTTTTGGATCGTGCCCTGAATCAAGTTAGGGAATTATGGCAGTGTCATCACACAGATGCATGTGCCACCCTTGCTACTTTTCTCCTTGTTTCTAGTAATTTTGTCCTTTTGGCTTGTGTTTTGGAGCTGTAGCTGAATTTTGTTTAGTTGGATAAGATGTTGCAGGGTTTGGGAGGATGACAGGAGTGAGTGAAAAGGTAATTGCTGCTTCATGCAGTAGCATAGAATCAAATGTTGGGATAAGGACAGCAAGTGTCTAACAGTATTTCAGTTTCAAATTCGTCACCTTAGCAGTAAAACTCTATAATTTCTAGAAAAAATCAGTCTCTCTCAACTGCAAAATACCCTTACTAGGCATTTGAAAATTATTTTCTTGATCTAAAGATCTACATCTTTAGAATGTAGCTTAAAAAATCCATCTGGCAACTTGAGCATGGATACGGGAAATAACTGCAATGAATTGCAACATATCACATATGCTTAAATCCATGTGTTCATAATGATACTTCACAAAGAGAACTCACCTTTGGAGAATGCTGGGGAACTAACTCATTATTTTGAAAACTGGTAGATAAAGGGGCAGAGTCAAGATCTATACTGCCTTTCTTATATAAACTGTGTCTTGGGATCAGTAATAATTGAGAAGAAATTTCTCTTTATAGAAGAATTCAGGCTAGGAAGAATGATAGAATATTGTAATTTTGCAACCTCTAATGTGTAGGGGAGGAAAACACTTTTCTTTTACCGATCTTAGATTCATTGACCAGGACTCTACAACATAGACATACAAAAGACAGGTTAATGAGAGAAAAAGAAGTATATCGATGCATACATTGTATACACACACACACAAACGCACGAGTACTCAAGTTTAACTCATAGGGGTGGTTAAAACTTGGGCTTAGGCTGGGCATGATGACTCAGCCCTGTAATCCCAACACTTTGAGAGGCCGAGGTGGAAGGATTCCTTGAGCTCAGGAGTTTGAGGCTAGCCTAGGCAACATGGCAAAACTGTATTTCTATTAAGAAATACAAAAATTAGCTGGGTGTGTTGGTGCACACCTGTGGTCCCAGCTACTTGGGAGGCGGAGGTAGGAGGATCACTTTAGCTCAGGGGGTTGAGGCTGCAGTGAGCTGTGATTGGGGCCACTGACTGTAGCCTGAATGACCGAGTAAGCCCCTGTCTCAAAAAAGAAAAATAAAACTTTGGCTTATATAGTATCTTAGCAGAACAAGAAATTTGTTGAGTGACAAGACAAAGGAAATGGACTTTGAGTTTCTTGGGGTGGCAAATTGTGAGAAGGCAAATATATGATGGAAACTGATGGTAGAGAAGGGCTCATTAATGAGGTTGGTTTGTGTAAACTCTTGGTGTCATCTAATCTGTGATAAAGGTTTTTATCCTCCTCCTGGTATGGGAAGTGGGGTAGAGGTTTTAGGGGAGTACTTTCACAAGGGTGATTTGTGGTTTTTTTTTCCCAGGTAGATGTGGGGAGGACAGAGCTCATTCTGTGCCTGCATTTTCTCAGTTGCCTTAAGCCAAAGATGATAATGTCAGAGTGGCATAGTTTGGGGTTACATGCTCTGAACCCCTTCAAATGAAGTAATGAATTTAGGCAATGATTATTGATGGCCTAAATCATAACATATACACATATACACACAAGACAGCCAGAAATTATATTTCCTGATGGAGTATACAATCTGCCTCTGGGGTAGTCTTACCAAAAGTCAGATTTGGATCTATTTAGTCTCTAGATTTAACTATCAATTAACAAAAAATACAGAGGACAGAGGTGCATGTTGGATAACAACACAGGAAAGGTAGCCAGCAAAATCCAGACTGTGAGAACTCCACAAGACAGGTGACCTTTTTTTCAACAAATAAATTGCAAGGAAAAATAGATGGAGAAAAAAATCATTAGAATAAAAGAGATATTAGAGATATATCAACCAAGTATACTATATAAGCCTTATTTGGATCCTGCTTCTAAGTGTTTAAAAAAATGTGATCAGGTAAATTTGATCCTTGACTGGGTATTTGATGACGTTAAGGAAGTAAATGTCAAGTAAGGAAGTAAATGTTAACTTAGGTGTGATGTAAAAGAGTTCTTAGAGATGCATTCTGAAATACGAAATGAAATACAGTGACTAGGATTTGCTTCAAAATAATTTACAGAGGGATTGGATTGGGTACAGATAAGACACTATTGGCCATAAGTTGATAATTACTAGAGACAGGCAGTGAGTACATGTGGCTTTTTATTATGCTCTTCTCTCCACTTTTGTATATATTTAAATTCTCCATAATGAAAAGTTAAAGATCTATATTTGAAATAGAGGAAATAAAAATGTCAATTTAAAAGGTATTTATGCCTCTGTATGAAATAAAATGTTTTCTTAGATATTACTAGTGTTTTGAGTGTTCAATGGAGAACCACCCTTGTTTCTCTTTGAGAACAGAATTTATTGAGAATAGATGCAGGAATCATACAGATGAACATGAACATATCAGCTTCATAAAGTAATAACCGATACAAAGCTGGATTACAGGATATGGCTCTTTGTTGGTTTTTTTTTTTTTGAGACGGAGTCTCGTCCTGTCGCCTAGGCTGGAGTGCAGTAGTGTGATCTCCGCTCACTGCAACCACTACTTCCCGGGTTCAAGCGATTCTTCTGCCTCAGCCTCCCTAGTAGCTGGGACTGCAGGTGTGTGCCACCACACTGAGCTAATTTTTGTATATTTAATAGAGACGGGGTTTCACCATATTGGCCAGGCTGGTCTCGAACTCCTGACCTCGTGGTTTGCCTGCCTCGGCCTCCCAAAGTGCTGGGATTACAGGTGTGAGCCACCGTGCCTGGCCAGGATGTAGCTTTAATATGCACCCACAGTGGGTTTCCTTACACTTCAACCTGAGTCACGTAGACTTTTTTAATGAATCCCTGGGGCAACTGAACAGTTGCTGGCCTCCCATTCAGATATGGGCTTACCTCTTATGAGCAGACTAGTATGTTCTCTGTGAACAGATGAATCTTCAGAAAACCCACAAGGGGCTGGGCGCGATGGCTCGTGCCTGAACTTTGGGGGGCCAAGGCGGGCGGATCATAAGGTAAGGAGTTTGAGACCAGCCTGCCCAACATTGTGAAACTCCATCTCTACTAAAAATACAAAAATTAGCCATGTGTGGTGGCAGGTGCCGGTAATCCCAGCTACTCGGGAGGCTGAGGCAGGAGAATCGTTAGAACCCGAGAGGTAGAAGTTGCAGTGAGCTGAGATCGTGCCATTGCACTCCAGCCTGGGCAACAGGTCAAGACTTCATCTCCAAAAAAAGGGCAACAGGCAAGACTTCGTCTCCAAAAAAAAAAAAAAAAAAACAGAAAACCCACAAGGGTCTGAACTGAGCATGCCTAATTCATTGTCTCAAGCAAGTGGGGCAGAGAGAGACCAAGAATGTTTCTCTAATAATAGGAGTCCTCCATGGAAACTTGAGTGCAGGGGAATGGAGGTTCACCTAACAGAAGTCACAGAGATTTTTTTGGTATTCTAATACTGTAATCTTGATGTGCAGTTTAGCTTTCTATTTGTGATTTGGGGAGGGAAGAACTTACCAAATGTTTTACCTTTGCAAATAACCATGGGAACTATGAAATCTTTATTTGTGAGCTAAAAGACCTTAGACTTTTAGATGTTAGAGTTGTGTTAATATAATACATTCTTTTTTAAGGAAAAGAAATTAATGTTGAAGTAGATCTAATTAAGGAATTAGTTGTGTCAGCATCTATGGCTCCTGAAAATGCTTTGAAATTTCCTTCAGCTGCTTTACAAGTCTCTCTCTGGATGCTTCTCTAATTTTCTTCAAGTAGTTCTAGCATACAAACATATACTTTAAATGAAAATTGTGCTATTTTTTAGTTTTGTCTCATTTCTAGCATTGTAGCGGCATTTTTTCAGTGTTATTTTATTGTAAATAAATGTAATAATGACTTCAGGCAATGATTATTGATGGGTGTTAACATCACACCCACAAAAATGACTGCCAGAAATTATGTTTCCTAATGGAGTATACAAACTTTATTTTTTACAAATCTTTATTAAGCTTTGCTGTCGTCTCAGCCACTGTTGGAAGGAACGAGAGAACACTTTCTCAGAGATGTTCAAAGAAAAGGTGTTTAGAGGGAATTATTTTTATACATTAAGATGGTTGTAAGTGAGAGTTCTCTAAGGATTCATGATCTAGACCCTATAGCATCACTTAGTAATGTTGGACTGTGAGTTCTTGAAGGGCAAGAACAATCTCTTGATCTTAATTCTCAGAGTTAAGCATCTATATAGTTAGTGCTTAGTAAGTATTTCTTGAATGACCGAGTAACTTATGGGCTATCATAATAAATTTAGTTCTCATAATTAGGGGATGAGAGGATGGAACATTCTAGAAGGTCTGCCATAGGTCTTTGTTAAACCATGTTTCACCTTGTTGAACTTGTTTTTCATGAATATAATTTTTGCTTAGTCATTTAATTTTGTAGTCTCAAGGAGTATTTTTAAAGACTTGGGTTTTTTTTTTTTTTTTTTTGAGATAGAGTCTTGCTCTGTTGCCCAGGCTGGAGTGCAGTGGCGTGATCTTGGACTTGGTTTTAAGTTAAAAAAAAAAAAAAAAGAAGTATATGGATAAGAATTGGACAGGAATATGAAAAAATACAGAAATGTACTTTTGTGTGGCAGGTTTCTGGGTTTTAAATTTTTTAAATTTCTATTTTTTGTGGTAGTATATTTACATTAATTATGATGAAAGGAAAATATGGGGTTACATTACTGTCATTAACGAATCTATTTCACAGAGCCCTTGAACACTTAAATGTTTGCTTATGCATTCATTTATTCATTCAACAAGCATTTCTTTAGCACTTAAAACCTGCCAGAGGTAATCAGAGATTCATTAGACTGGCAAGTGCCATGTTATAAAGATAAAGATCAATAAATATGGTAATTCTTATAGTTCATGATTCTAACAAGCGTATTTTTTTCTATTTTAACATTTCTAAAATTTGGACACATCATATAATTGTGTCTTTCAATTGTAATTGGCAGTATGTTTTCCTTAATGATAAATAAGAGTGTCTTACAATTGATGTCTTAGATTTGATGAAATACGGTATATTTCTAAACATTCATTAAGTTTTAAGATCTCAAAGCAAGAACCACATGTCAGGTGTCTTGACATTTCCCTAACTCCTAGCACGGAATCACACTAAATACATTTTTTGCTGATCGGTAAAGAAACGTTTCTGTCAAAATCTTATTTTTAGGCTTAAGTTTTTGCCGTCTATTAGAGTGTTTTTAAAAATTAGTATGTAAAATGTTTTCTGGCAATATTATTATTCTTCCATTGGATAGAATAGCTTAAAACTTATTGACATTTTAATCCTTTTTTATTTTATAGTTCATTACTTCTTTTCAGCAGTTACAATTAGGAATTCTTGGGTTGTATTTCCATTTCTGATTTGCAGATGGTTGAAGTGTATGCTTGACTGACTAGGATTTAGTTTAAGATAAACTGATATAGTATAGCTAGTTTTTCATTATCCATCATAGTAGGATGGATAATTGTAATTTGTGAATGATATCTCAACCCTTTATTCGTTTTTTTATGACAGGTACTAATATGTATCAAAGTTATACTGGTTTGTATTTTAAAGCTTAACGTTTCCTCTTTAGGGGAGGTAGTAATAAATATTGAAATGGCAAAAAAAAAAAAAAAATGGTAGCAATAGAATATATATAAGAATAGAAGGCCTGAATAATCTACCAACCAGGTAATTGACCTTGGAGCAATAAAAAATTGGCTGTGATTTCATGCATTACTGTTGAGCCTTATTTAGATTTAACTTTTGTTCTCTACTGATTGAATTAAAGTTTGAGGTGAAATGCTCTGTATCCCATTTCTAAACTCTCAGCTGTTCTCAGTCATCTCTCATTGTGAACTCATGAAAGTCAAACATGATAAAACAATCATAAGAAGTTAAAAATTAGGGTTAGAAAAAAAGTATGTATTTTAAACTTGCAATCTTCTAAATGGCAGAAAAGCAATTATAAGAGTTTAAAGAATCAATAGAAATTGATGTTTTATACCAAAGAACACTTAAGACCTTGAGTCCTGCCCTCCCCACTGTCACTATATGAATAAAAAGAAATCAATAGGCCCAGAAACATAAGCTGCTAAAGATTTATTTCCAGCAACTATTTTTGATATTCAGGGTACTATTTACTAATCTGATTGAGAAAATGTAGATTATTAAGCATAGGAAATCTATTTTTATTTTTAAAATGATCATTTTCTTTTTAATCTCTAGATCTTTTATATCTCACATTTTAAAATAAGAATAAATGATAGGCGTGAATTTAAAAATAACTATGTGATTTTTAGCCAGTTACCTAAATTTAAAAGGTCCTTTCCATTAAAAAGATAGGTAGTTCTGTATTTAAAAATTATTAAAAGACTTTGTCAGACTGTATTTGATCAATTTCATATCTTCTGAATAATCTTAGTTCTACCAGTAATAGATGTACTCAAAGGGTTTTGAAATAAGAACTGAGTATGGGAATTGTCTGAGCCAGTGAAGGCACTGAACTTTGAAACTGAAGTTAAGAAATTTGAACATGAAACTCAGTTTGGAGTGTTAAGGAAAGTATTTCATGACTGAAGTAGTGGGATTTTGTTATAAAGGGATAAAATTCATTAGAACAGATGCTCACATAGCATCTGTTAATTATCGGGGGACAGTTATATGTCATTCATAGCTGGCTCTCTTTAATACCACTTCTTTCTCTTTTACTAAAAAAAAGAAAAAACCTCGATTTGAGTGAAAGCGATATTATGGGGATAGCTTTAAATTGATTCTGAATCATTAAAAATTATTTACAAACTTGTGTACAACATTAACAATAAATTATTTGACATGCTTACAATGTGATTATTGTATCCTGTTTTGTTGGGTTAGTATAATATGATGATGGTGAATTTTAGTATAATATGATGATGAATAATCCTGTATGACAGGTTATTCCTCTTGATAGTGTTTGTGTTAAGGGTATCTTCTACTCTATAGAATTTGGTTGTTGTCCCTGTGTATATGGTGAATGGGATGTAAAAAGGAGAGAGAAGCTATAGTAGAGTGTCACAGCTCATTTTTCATGCCATGAGACAAACTTTACCTGTGCATTTCAAGCATCTTCACTAAAAAACAACAAAAAACCCTAAAAAAGTCCTCAAACCTTCCAAACCAAGAACAAAGCATTTATGTGGAAAGACTAAGGAGTTGAACTGAGCAAAGGATAGATCTTGACTTTAAATACAATTATTTACAGACAGAATAATAAAGTAATGAATTTATCTAACATTGTGATCAGTTCCACCCCTGGAATATCACTTCCTATCACTGAAGCCACTTCTCAGCTTGGTTTCATTTCACTTAAGTCAAGGGTTTCTTAAAATCATAGAATTTGAAAGCAAAGAAGGACTTTAAAGATGATTTTTACATTTCTAGCAGGTTATTCTGTGTAAACCTATAAATGTCTTATTTATCTTTTGATCTTTCATACCTGGCACAGTACCTGGAATGTGTTTCATAAATATTTTTAAAATTAGCTCAAAGAACTTGATCTTCGTTAATATTAGTAAGTCAAAGTACCACTAATAAGGTTTGATAGTTCTTAATCTTAGTAATTAAAAGTCAACAGTTATTTTTTTTTTCTTGACCCTTTTTCCCTAACCAGATTTGCATCTGCTGGTGATGATGGAATTGTAGTTGTGTGGAATGCTCAGGTGTGTATTGATTGTGTGTGCATTGTGTAATAAAGATATGATTATATAGTTGAGTATGTATTCATATAAATACTATCTGGGGATACATTTGCATATCATTATCATTAATTGACACATTAATATTTGAAAAGAGCTACTTAGGATAAATCCATATACAGTGGGGACCAGTATTTCATAATGAAGAGGGAGCGTTTTTTAAATTAAGATTTTTTTTCCAGCTGGGTGTAGTGGCTCGTGCCTGTAATCCCAGCACGTTGGGAGGCCAAGGCGAACAGGTAACTTGGGGCCAGGAGTTTGAGAACAGCTTGGCCAACATAGCAAGACCCTGTCTCTACCAAAAATACTAGAAATCAGCTGGGCATAGTGGCACACACCTGTAATCCCAGTTACTCAGGCGACTGAGGTTGCAGTGAGAGGAGATCATGCCACTGCATTCCAGCCTGGGTGACACAGCAAGACCATCTCGGGGGAAAAAAAAAAGTTTTTTCCTAAGAAATGCCAAAGTATGAAAATTCAAAAAATACAAAATTTTAATCTTATTTAACAAAATTTAGGTTATCAGTAGCTATGCCCAGACTTCCAAAATGAATAAATGAATTGTGTTGATTTTTGTGAGACACACAAGTTTTCTTTCAACATTGCTTAATAGCATAATGTGACATTTTTCTCATGTTTGACTTAATGTTAAAAAAGACTTTTTAAAAAATAAATACTTAAGGCTTCATCAGTTTCTTCAGAGCCTCCCTTCCTGATCATTTGTTACTCAAATTGTTCTTTTTTGAAGTGTTTATCTTCCTCTCACCTTTATTTTGGATTGTTACCTAGTCTGACTGTGTTAGATCTTTATTTTTCAATGGCTTTGCCTGTGATAAAAGCAGTTCTTTAACATTATTTTCACCACATTCATGAAGTCCTGCAATCTTGGAAAGATTTGCCATTTACATTGTATTTTTGCATGTATACTACTTGGTAAATTAGTGAGAGACTGATAGATGAAGACATTGGATGGATAGGAATAGATGTCAGTGTTAAATAGCGATGGAGTGGAGACTAACTTTCTAAGTGGTTAATAAATGAGTGGATATATATACTTACGTGTATGTAGATACATATACAGTTGTTAGGCTGACTTTTATCTTCTTCTATGACCTTATAACTGTGGAGACTTCAATAACAAATACTTGGACAATGGGGACTCCATATTTTTTTTCTGCAAACTAAGTTACTGATGTTTTTATGCTTAATTTACACAATTACATTTTTAAATTTATAGAAAAGAATACTCCTTAAAATTTTCTACAAAAATGTACTAAAAATTAGCATTTTGTATTAGAAAATCATCAAAATTATTTATGGCTATACTTTCAGCAGTTGTTTAGATTCTGTGTGATTGCTTAAGTTAAATTCTAAGTATCTATATGGCAGTTCTACTTAATGTTGTCATTTGTGATTATCTAAATTGTGAAAGCTAGGCCTATTAACATTTTTATTGGTATTTCAGACAGGGGAAAAACTTTTAGAACTGAATGGACACACTCAAAAGATAACAGCTATTATTACATTTCCTTCCTTGGAATCTTGTGAAGAAAAAAATCAACTCATCTTGACAGCCTCTGCTGATAGAACAGTTATTGTATCCTTTAATCTGGAAGAAATGAACAAGCTATAGTGGCCCAACGAGCCACTACATACATTATTAGTCTTTAGCTGATAGGGTCTTGTCTGTATATTCTTGTTACAGCAAAAATGATTTTTGTTCTATTATGAGATACCATTTATTAGGTATCTGATAAGTATTAGACTGGAAATAGGAGGTTAAGGCTTGTTATTGATGGAAACTCCACGACTCTTGCTGTTCTTTCCAGAGTTACTCTCTCACATTGTATAAAATTGATAAAATGGAAGAATGTGGACTTAAAAATAATTCATTTTATTATCTCAATTTACTTTTCAATTTAGGGAAACAACGATGAGTTGGACTGGAGAATAATTTACTTTTTTTTCCTCACTACAGAGCAGAAGAAACCAAATAGTCCCAACCCATAAAAATCTTTTGAGCATCTTGAGTCTGACAGAAAAGTGAATTACCATTTGTTGAGTGTTTAATATTTAATAATTAACAATTTTATAAAAGGAAAATTACTTTTTCTTTACCCACACTTTTAGGTAAAAAGTTAAGATGGAATAGCAGTAGTAAAGTGCTTATGTGTAACAGGCATTGTTCTAATTGTTTTACATATGTGAACTCATTTAATCTTTAAAATTAGCCCTTTGACATAGGTATTTTTAATTATTCCTTTTTTTTTTTGAGACAGAGTTTTGCTGTTATTGCCCAGGCTGGAGTGCAAGGGCGCGATCTTCACTCACAGCAGCCTGTGCCTCCCGGGTTCAAGTGATTCTCCTGCTTCAGCCTACCGAGTAGCTGGGATTACAGGCCTGTGCCACCATGCCCAGCTAATTTTGTATTTTTAGTAGAGATGGGGTTTCACTATGTTGGTCAGGCTGGTCTCAAACTCCTGACCTCTGGTGATCCATTCACCTTGGCCTCCCAAAATGCTGGGATTATAGGCGTGAGCCACCACGCCTGGCCTTATTTTTAATTATCCTTATTTACAGATGAAAAAATAGAGTCACATAGAGGCTAAGTAACTTCCCCATAGCACACAGCCAGTGTAGGGCAGAACTGGCAAGTCTGACTGCAGAGTCAGAGCCCCAAACCACTGTACTTCATAAAATGTTTTCTGTAAACAAACTCAGCCCTTTAATATCTGTATGTGGAACTGGCTTTGTGAAGTCCAGAGTCAAGTGCTTATGGATTACTGTTGTCTCTCATTACGTTTATTTTTTAAAAAAAAGGTGTCAGATTTTTTTTTTTTTTTTTGAGATGGAATCTCTCTCTGTTGCCCAGGCTGGAGTGGAGTGGCACAGTCTCAGCTCACTGCAGCCTCTACTTCCTGGGTTCAAGTGATTCTTCTGCCTCAGCCTCCCAAGTAGCTGGGACTACAGGCGTGCGCCACCGCACTTGGCAAATTTTTTTGTATTTTTAGTAGTAGAGATGGGGTTTCACCATATTGGCAAGGCTGGCCTCAAACTCCTGACTTTGTGATCTGCCCACCTTGGCATCCCAAAGTGCTGGGATTACAGGCATGAGCCACTGTACCCGGTCAGATTAATTTTTAGAAGTATATGCTTATCTGAAAGTTCTGTTTAAACAGTTTCAAGCATTGCTGAAGTTTTGGAGTAAGCCCAAAGGTATAGGTATTTCTTAGGCTCTTATAGAACCAAGATACAGACTTTAACGTGCTTTAAATGAATTCATCAGCTGAAGTGCTTTCTAGACAGATTGTTTATAGCTGAAAAAATGTCAAGAAAAGGTTTAAATGGGGGATAAACTCTCTACATACATACATATATACACACACGTATGTTTGTGATTACAATACAACATAAACAAGGGCATAAAATTCACTCAGATGGTTAGGTCAGAGTTGCTTTATTGCTACTCTGTAGAGGCAAATATTATGAAATAAAGCTCTCTTTTTTTGATATCAGTGTAATCTTTGCAGAAATAGAATTTAAAATACTTTGTTAGACCACTCCTAAGACACTATAACAATATTTTAAGGCAGTGATTAAAATTACGTACGGAAGTTAGTAGCTGGGACAGTGTCACTATGAATTTTACCTGTAAATGATAGTATGAACTCATTTCCTTTGCTGAATGATTTTTGTTGTTAGAAAAAAATTCTAGGCCACTTATTTGGCAATCTATCTTACCTAGATGAATTCTAAATTTACTCTGCTTGCGTTTTTACTACAGGTTGAGCATCCCTAATCTGAAAATCCAAAATCTGAAATGCTCCAAAATCCAAAACTTTTTAAGCACTGACGTGATGCCACAAGTGGAAAATTTTATACCTGACATCATGTGACAGGTTGCAGTCAAAATTTTATTTAATGCACAAAATTGCCAAAAATATTGTATAAAACTACCTTAGGCTATATGTATAAGGTGTATATGAAAAATAAATGAATTTTGTGTTTAGACCTGGGTGCCATCCCCAAGATAGCTCATTAGATACATGCACATATTCCAAAATCCAAAAAAAATCAGAAACACTTCTGGTCTTCAGCATTTTGGATAAGGGATACTCAACCTGTAAAAACTAACTTCCTTAATTAAATACTGAAGGTAGATAATTTTTTAAAGCAATAGCCTTAAGAGCTCAAGTTACTGAATATTAAACGTTTTGCTTGCAAAAAGTGAAATAAGTGAAAAGGCTGTGAGACACTACTAGAATTGTGGTAAATACAAGGCCAGAAAACATTTCCTAATTACTGGGAGCACTTTTTGTATGCTAGCAGTTTGTTTCATGTGTTATATACATAAAACGTAATTCTCATGATAATCCAGCTCCATCTAAAACATGACACAGAATGTAGATGGTCCCCGACCTAGGGTGGTCTGACTTAGAGTTTTTCAACTTTATGATGGTGTGAAAGGGAGGTGCATTAAGTAGAAGCTGTACTTTGAATTTTGAAGTTTGATATTTTCTCACACTAGTGATACATTGGACGATAGTCTTTACCAGTGCTGGGCAGCAGCTGCCTGGAGCTGCAGCTCCTGGTCAGCTGTGAGATCACAAGGGTAAACAGCCTTACTCTACAGTGTACTGTGTTGCCAGATGCCTTTTTTTTTTTGCCCAACTATAAGTTTATGTATGTGTTCTAAGCACATATAAGTTAGGACAGGCTAAGCTATGATGTTTGATAGGTGCGTTAAATGCATTTCGACTTGGGATATTTTCCACTTAGAATGGGTTTATTGTGGGAGAAAACTGTACTTTAAGTCAAGGCACATCTGTATAATAAAAATATAACAAAAGGCATTGGCCATGATAAGGTTAACTAGTTGTGAAATTAGTTTCAATTTTTAATATGTGCATATACATTTGTATCCATAGTACATACATGTATGTAAATGTGTTTTCAGACATGGTGTGAAATGTATTTCTTACTATAGGAAATGGTATAAAAGTTTGAAAATCACTGTGCTTCTTAAGTCAAACTAAACTCAGATGTTTTGTGAGAGGCCCTCTGATTATGTTAAATGCATATACAGGTAATGGTAATACACTGTTAGTGTCTTCTCGAATCAAGATAACAGTAGTAAATCATGCTATCCACATTATAGGGAGCTTTCAGTAAATACTAATGGACATGATAGTTTTGGTATAAGTACTTTATGCTTATTAGATTATGGTAGACTATTCTGGAGAATAAACTTTAAACAGTTGCAATATTTAGTGCTTGTAAAGATTCAGTACTGCAGACCATTCATTATGTTGGCATTTTCAAATAATTTGATAGTAAAATTTACCTCAAACTTATTTTAGATCATAAGCCTGCTTTGCTAAGTTGATGACTCACTATATGAATTCATTTTTGTGGTGGTATAAACACTAAGTATTTTATGTTTTATTTAAAGAATTTCTAACTGCTTAACATTTGTGGTTTAATTGTTAATTAGAAAAGTTATAATTGAGATTTTAAAATTCTGTCTAGAAATTATTTCTTAACATAAATTTAGGTGTGGGATAGTGATACTGGCAGACAAGTTCAGAGAATATCATGCTTCCAGTCTACTGTAAAGGTAAAATCTTAAGTAAATATGAGTTTTTATGGCAATCTATTTTTGTCTGAGAAGACGTGGTTTAAAAAGTTAGACGAAATTACTTTAGTGGGTCTTATGAATTATTTCTTTCCACACACTTGTAGTCATTTCATTCGTGTGACACCAGATTTTTGAGAGCATATGTATTAAGTGTTAGAATGTTTCCATTTGAAATTAGAGCAAGGGATAATCCCAATAGCAAGATAAGGAAAAAGGTAGTACCCAGTATGTTTTTTTATAGGTAGTTCTAGGAAGAGATATTACTTGCAGAATGACCATAATAGTTGAAATTAGAGCAAGGGATAATCCCAATAGCAAGATAAGGAGAAAGGTAGTACCCAGTATGGTTTTTTGTAGGTAGTTCTAGGAAGAGATATTACTTGCAGAATGACCATAATAGTAGCTGGTCTGTTTTCTTTATACTTTGAATTTAAAATATAGAATTATTTGTCCCGTGACCCTGCCTTCACTAAGGTCACAAAGGCAAGACATGTCAGTTACTTAGTTTCAAAACTAAAAACTGACATGGCTAATTTGCTGCTACTGTTAGTTTTATTCATTTTACAAACAGTGATTGATTGGGGCTGATTATATGACAGAAGCTCTGCTACATTTTAGAGAAACAAACAGATAAGACTAGGTTGCTTGTAATACCTACAGAAATTAAGTGTTCAGAGAAAGTGCCACTGTTTTTTAGTAACGTAAGCAAGTTTTGGTAAAAGATAGTAGTAGTATTAGATGTTCTCTCATTTACTTTAAGGATAACTGATCTCCATATTGGAGCTCTTTTGTTTCTTTTTTTTCTTAATGTAAAAAGAATTGCTGTGTGCCACTAGTTAGGATAGTTCATTTTTTCCCAAAAAGGCAGGATCTCTGGTAGCCATCTCATGGCACTGTGCTGTTCAAAATATCAACTTAGTCAAGTTTCAGGGGAAGAAAGTGCCATGTACTATATATGCTTTTATCTAACTTAACAGTGGATTTTTAAAGAAGTCGTTAAAGTATTGATTTGATTAAAATCTCTATGTGGCCTGAAATGATGCGCCATTTACATTCCTTTAAAAATATTCTTGCTATCTGAAAAACTAAGGTCGTTAAGTTTCCAATGAAAATACATGGCTTGAAGGAACAAAGAAAGAAAAAAATTTAATGTATTTGGGGGAAATTCCTTTGGTAAACTGTGTTATGAACTGGTTATAGGAACTGGTCACTAAAGTATCTTATTCCAATAAAGTGAAAGTAGTTTTAAAAGGGGTTTTACCGTGATGTGAATCAGCTAGATATTTGTGTTTGTTTTCTCCTGCTGTGATACTGTTTCACATAAAAATTGTTAAAAAATAGCATTGCACTCATTTAATTCAGTGGTCCAGTTGTTCTTGAATAGATAGCTTATCTAAGAAATTTATATCCCCAATATGAGAAATACTATCATTTATTTTTTGAACTAGCAACGTTTTTTATAAGGGTTGATGTTAGCAAGGAGATAGTGAAATTGGCATTTTATTGCATATTGAGACTATAAATTGATGTCTTCCTGGAAGGTAGTTTGGCATTATGAATGAATCTAAATAAATTATTATAGGTATTAATCCAGTGATCATTCTAGAAAACTCTTTAAAGGAAATAATCAGAAAATAGGGCAGAGATTTATGAACAGAAATGTGTACTACAAATACATTTTTATAAATGGATGTTTGGAAGTGCCCTAAATGTCTTATAAGAAAATAAATTATGGTAGATATATATACTAAAATTTGTATTTCAGAAGAATATTAAAAGAGGAAAATGCTAGTGGTAAAATGTTAAGTAACAAAAGCGTATATTATCCTCAATAAAATATTATCAAACCAAATTCAGCAACATCTAAAAAGGATTATACACCATGACCAAGTGAGATTTATCCCTGGAATATGAGCTTAGTTTAACATCTGAAAATTAATCAATGAAATACACCCTAGTAAGAATAAAGGACCAAAACCACAGGATCATCTCAACAGAAAACAGAGAAGGCATTTGACAAACTCCAACACCTTTCATGATAAAAATACCCCACAGACTAGGAATAGATGAGAATTTCTTTAACCTAATAAAGGGCTTCTGTGAAAATCTCAAGGCTAATTTTGTATTAATGGTGAAAGGCTAGGCTGGTGTGGTGGCTCATGCCTGCAATCCTAGCACTTTGGGAGACCAAAGTGGGTGGATTACTTGAGCTCAGGAGTTCAAGACCAGCAACATGGTGAAACTTCTCTACCAAAAAAAAAAAAGAAAAATTAGCCAGCCTGGTGGCACATGTCTGTAATCCCAGTTATTACAGGAGGAAGTTATTACTGGAGGCTAAGGTGGAAGGATCGCTTGAGTCCAGGAGTTTGAGGCTACAGCGAGTTGTAATTGTGCCACTGCATTGTAGCCTGGACGATAGAGCAAGACCCTGTCTCCAAAAAAAAAAAAAAAAAAAAATTAAAAAAATGGTGAAAGACAAGTAATTTCCCCCAAAGATCAGGCACAAGATAAGGATGTCTGCTCTCAGCACATCTGTTTAACATTGTACTGGAGGTTTTAGCCAGGGCAGTTGGGCAATTAAAAAAAGAAATAAATGACATCCATATTGGAAAGGAAGAGCTAAAACTATCTCTATTCCCAAATGACATGATCTTGTGTATACAGAAAATCCTAAGTCCACAACCAAACTATTGAGGCTAGTAAATGGATTTAGCAAGGTTTCAGGATATAATATCAACACACAGAAATCAATTGTATTTCTGTTCATTATCAATGAACATTCCAAAAATTAAGAAACAATTCCATTTACAGTAGCATCCAAAAGAATAAAATACTCAGAAATGGATGTAGGCTGGGCGGGGTGGCATATGCCTATAATCCTAGCACTTTGGGAGGCTGAGGTGGGAGGATTGCTTGAGACCAGGAGTTAAAGACTAACCTGGCCAACATAGCAATACCCCATCACTATTAAAAGAAATTTGAAGAAGTATGAGACTTACATACCAAAAACTATAAAACATTGTTGAAAGATATTAAAGAGCTAAATAAATGGAAAGACATCCTGAGTGCATGGGTCAAATTTTACTACTGTTATGATTACACCACCACCCACATTGATCTACAGATTGAACCCAATCTTTATCAGAATTGTAGCTGGCTTTTTTTTTTTTTTGAGAAATTTACAAGCTGATCCTAAAATTCATATGGGAGTGCAAGGGACCTAGAATAGCCAAAACAGTCTTAAAATGGAAAAACCAAGTTCCAAGACACACTTCCCAATTTCAAAATTTAATATGAAGCTACAGTAGTCAAGACAGTGTGGTTTTGGCATAGTGATAGACATGCAGATCAATGGAATAGAATTAAAGGCCCAGAAGTAAAGCCTCACATAGCCAATTGATTTTTTGACAAGAGTGCCAAGAACCTTTAATGGAAGAAAGAATAGTCTCTTCAAAAAATGATGCTGTGTCAATTGGACATCCACATACAAAATAATGAAATTTTAATCCCTACTGCATGTCATATCCAAAAGTTAACTCAAATGGGTCAAAGACCCAAATGTAAGAGTTAAAACTACAAAAATCTTGGAAGAAATAAAGGAGTACGTCTTTGTGACCTTGGGCACATCTTAAATATGGGCATATCTTAAATATGACATCAAAAGCATATCAATAACAACAACCAAAAAAATAAATTGGACCTCATCAAAATGAAGAGTTTTTGTGCTTCAAAGTGGAAAGACAACACACAGAATTGGAGAAAATATTTTCAAATCGTATATCTGATAAGGGACTTGTGTATACAATCTATGAAGAATTCAGTAAAAAAGCAAATACTCCAATTAAAAATAGACAAGATTTGAAAGAAAGAAATTTCTCCAAAGAAGATAAACAAATGTCAAATAAGCACATGAAAAAGAGGGTTCAACATCATTAGTCACTAGAGAAATGCAAGTCAAAACCACAGTGAAATACTATTTCCTATATACTAAAGTGGCTAATATGTAAAAGACAAGTGTTGGTAAGAATGTGGAGCAATTATAACCTTCATACATTTCTGGTGGGATCTAGAATGATATAATACAGCCACCTTGGAAAACAGTTAAACAGAATTATCATTTGACCCAGCAGTCTCACTCCTTGCTATTATCCCCAAGAGATATGAAAATGTAAGTTCATATAAAAATGTATACATAATTGTTCATAGCAATATTATAATTGTCAAAATGGAAACAACCTATATGTCCATCAACTGATGAATAAACACAATGTATGTCCACACAGTGGAATACTATTTGGCAGTAAAAAGAAATGAAACACTAGCATTAAAAATCCAGAGATTAGGCCGGGCGCGGTGGCTCAAGCCTGTAATCCCAGCACTTTGGGAGGCCGAGACGGGCGGATCACGAGGTCAGAAGATCGAGACCATCCTGGTTAACACAGTGAAACGTCGTCTCTACTAAAAAAATACAAAAAAACTAGCCGGGCGAGGTGGCGGGTGCCTGTAGTCCCAGCTACTTGGGAGGCTGAGGCAGGAGAATGGCATAAACCTGGGAGGCGGAGCTTGCAGTGAGCTGAGATCGCACCACTGCACTCCAGCCCCGGCAACAGAGCAAGACTCCGTCTCAAAAAAAAAAAAAAAAAAAAAAAAAATCCATAGATTAGAGTAGGAGCACTAGAAATATAAACTGCATTGGTTATTTTCAATTCTTTTTAATCCAACAGTTTTTTGTTTGTTTTTTGAGATGGAGTCTCGCTCTGTCGCCCAGGCTGGAGTGCAGTGGCGCGATCTTGGCTCACTACAAGCTCCGCCTCCCAGGTTTACGCCATTCTCCTGCCTCAGCCTCCCGAGTAGCTGGGACTACAGGCGCCCGCCAACTCACCCGGCTAGTTTTTTTTTGGTATTTTTGTAGAGACGGGGTTTCACTGTGTTAGCCAGGCTGGTCTCGATCTCCTGACAGTTTTAAAAGCAGCCCTGCTCAGCCTAGGCAAGATTACCAGAACCTCTGCCTTTTATTTTCTGTTCTTCTCCCTTGCTCTTGGCCTTGTCTGACTCAGAGTCAGTGGACAAGGAGAGTACTATTAAAGGCTTATATGGTACTTGAAACACTCACTTTCCTGAGTCTACCAAATATATAGAATTGAGAAGACTTAGGCGTTATTTATTCTAAAGATACAGAGAAACTAAGGTCATAGTTTCAGTTTGATTTAAAAAGGAGTTGAGGCAGTTGTGTATTAGTAATTTATTACTGAGTAACAAATTACCTCAAAACGTAGTGTCTTAAAACAATAAACATTTGTCATCTCACAGTGTTTGTGATTAGGACTAGAGAGCATCTTCTCTGGGTGGTTCTGGCTCAGGGCCTCTCCTGAGGCTCCTGCTATCTGAAGGGCTGACTGTGGTGGAGGAGCTACCTCCCAGGAGGCTCACCTATGTGGTTGGCAAGTTAGTGCTGGTTTTTGCCCAGAGGCCTCAGCTCTTTGCTACATGAACCTTTCTCCATGTGACCGCTTTAGTGTCTTCACCTTAGAGCATGTGATCCAAGAGAGAACAAGGAGGAGGCCACAGTGTATTTTATGACTTAGTCTTGTAAGTCACACATCATCCCTCTTGCCAGATTCTGTTTGGTAGAAGCTAGTCACTTAGTAGTGCCCACATGTTCTACTAAGGAGAAATAAGCTCCACCTATTGAAGGAAGGGGTTAAAGAACTTGGGGATATATTTTAAAACCACTGAACAATGACTGCTTGAGTTTCTAACCTGATATACATTTCAAATACATTTTGCAGTGTTTAACTGTTCTGCAGAGACTAGATGTTTGGCTTTCCGGTGGGAATGACCTGTGTGTGTGGAACCGAAAATTAGATCTCCTGTGTAAGACTAGCCACCTTTCTGATACAGGTAAAAAAACAAATCAAGGTAATTTTGAACTGTGATTGACAGACTCTAGAAGACACAGCAGATCTTCAGAGAGACTTCCCATAAGTAGAAAGGTCAATATAGGGGATTTTTCTTTTCAGTTCTGAAGATAACAGGTAGCCATATTCAATTCAGATCAGGGGTTGTGTAAAATACATTTTTATCCTGAATCAGAAGGAGAAGACTCCAATCCTTTTGACTTCCCCTTCCCTTCTAACAGAATTTCTCAAGAACAACCTTTTCCAATGCTCTTAGGCTGTTTTCTTGAACTGTGTTTGATAAGCACGCTGATACCTAGAAGCAGACCCTTACACCTTTATAGTAGCATTTGTGGGGTCATTAACTTTGAATAAATGCCTAAGGATGACCTCTTTTTACAATTGTCCTTACCAAAAAGTTCATACATGTGCAAGCTTACTGATAAAGTTTTATTTTCTCAGAATTCTGTGTGCATGTGCTTTTGGTTTCAACAGAAAAAAAATAATCAAATCAGTTTTGACTTTTTGATACCAAGGATCTTAAAAAATAAAATCTATTTTTAGAGTAAAATATTTAAATATAAATGGGTAGATTTTAATAACAACCTTGAAGTCACAGTATTAACTATCGTTATTTCTAAAAATAATCAAATGAGCCTGGTTATCCTAAAAGGAACATTATCGTGCACGTTGTTGACATTTCAATGGTAGCAGGAGCCCTGTGAATTGAATTTGGTTACTAATAGGAGCTAGCTTAGCTCCACACAGATATTTTAAAGTATCAGAAAAATAATGACTTAGGAAAACTAAATCCATACATTGCTAGGGTTTACAATTTAACCACTCAGTTCAACATTTGATTACTAATAATCTTGCTCAAATCTAGAATATATTTCCCAGTGTACTATTACCATGAATTATACATCTTTATGTTCATTTTCCTCTCTCTTTCACTAGCCTGTGGTTTTCATGAATTTTATTTTGGTAAAGTTATATTGTAAAATGTTGAAATTGGGGCTGAAAAGAATCTTCTGTGTGTTCCTGGAAATAGCCACCTCTTATTGCAGTCTCCCTTTGTTTTGCAAGTTATCTTTAAGTACTATATATTAAGTCATCACAATACTGCCGTTCATCAGTGTCTCAAGAGTTAACAGAGGCTTTGAAGGTATCTGTGGGAAAGCCTTGAGAAGGCCGTGGGTTACCACTGGTGAGCTGTTCGTCATTTGGGTTTTCCGCATTACCGGAGGCCAGATTGTTAACAGTGTTATTAGACCCTTATGCCATGATGTCCTTTCATAAGCCCTGCTTGATTTATGGACTGGTGATGGAGCTTTTACAAGCAGTTATTCTGTGTTTGGAAATAAGCAAAGATAATCTTAGTCAATGTGATACAATGGAAGGAGCCCTGGACTAAAACACAGGGCATCCGTGTCCTTTCCAGCAATATGTTCTGTGATTCTGAGTATTAGGTTGCTACTTCTGGATTGTTGGGCTTCTAGAATTTTCACATACAAGTTAGTGAAATATTTTTAAACAAGCTGTTTTCTGCATTTAGTATTCTTCTCTTGCTACTCACCTTGCTGCTCTCCCATGTCCTCTGCCTTCTCTGTACCACTCCTTTGCCTTCCTTGCAGCACCATTTCCTCCTCCTTGTACATGGGAAAATACAAATCCTACTGTTAAAACACGCCTATGTGGAGAAAAATCTTGGCCAGAAATACTGTCCAAATCACAACAGTTAGTCCTTTGATGGATGGAAGGATAAGCAAATGAGTAGACCATTTTCCACACTTGCATATATATATCGTAAATTACATATATATCATAATGGAAAAATTAAACAGGTTTTTTTTTCTTTTGCCAACATGTAGTGGTTCTAATATATCAACTTTTTTATTCATGCCCACAGAAGTAAAATTGTAACATGCCTTGTAGAAGTTATAGTTACCCTAAAATCATGATTTGGCTATGAAAAGATACTCAGACCTCTTTACTTAAATAAGTGAAGTGTGTTAGAATGTTGAATCTGATTCTTTCAATAATAGAAGAAAATTTGTACATGTATTAATGGATCCACAGACATGCTATTTGAAGGCCGCTTTCTTAGCTGCTGACTGTTGGCTAGTTCGTTCAGCGCCAGGGAGCCTGCTCAATCTTCTCAAGTTTACAGGAAGGAAAACCCCAATTTTACATCACTTTTGAGCTAGCCATCTTGTAAATGGGTAATGGTGATTATCTTAAGGGATCCCTTGTAAATAAGTTTGAATGGCTGAATCTACCACTTTTATCACCACAGTAAAAAAAAAAAAAAAAAAAAAAAGTACAAAAAATAACAACTCCATATTCTGCTCTTAATAAATCAATAATGTCTTCCAAAAGTCTCAGAAACCTACATTTAACAAAATCATTTTCCATGAGTAAGCAAGCGAGGAAGTGTGTGTGGAGCTAGTTCTGTGTGCTTTATCTTCTTTATGGAAAACGACTGACATAAAACTGAGAATGTTTTTGTTTTTGATCTAATCTGTGAGAAAAATAATTTGACCTTTGTTTTATATGTTTTTGGAGGTATTAGTGCTTTGGTTGAAATACCTAAGAACTGTGTTGTGGCAGCAGTTGGCAAAGAACTGAGTGAGTATGAATTTTTTTCTTTCTCTTTTTCTTCTTGTATATTTTCAATGAGAATTGTATACACATGCTGAAAGACTAATTTGTTTTTTATTTAAGGGACATCTCCCTGTGCCCCAGTCTTGGCTTCTTGGGATCGTTGAAGTGATACAGAGACTGAGACATTTTCAGGATGTTAGGCCAGGTTTCTTTTTCTTATCAGTCTTTTAATCAGTATGTTAGCTTGGTTAAACAGTATATTGCTTCTTATTCCAAAACTCCAGTCTCAAGATGACTTCATAATATTCCAACTAAAGTAGAATTTCCCATAAGTTCGATGTGTATCAGAAAGAGTTGTCTTTTCTGTTGACTGAAATCTTCTTTGGACAACCACAGTGGCTGTCAGGATTAAATAACCTTGCTAGAGATTTGTAGTTTGGTAAAATACTGTCGGAGACACAGAAAGAAGCATGGCATGACCTGTCTTCCAGAGAGAAATGTGAGAAAGAAAAGATACTTTTCGTAATTTGAAAAGGACATGATCTCTGAGATTTGTCACTTCTCAGGTGGTAGTCATCCTAGTCTTTGAGCTTCCACAGCACTTGGTCCAGTGGCGTATTAAACACTCAGTATATTGACGGTAAGCCTGTTTATAAACAAGTCTCTCTCCCACTCTGGACTGAGCATTTGTGACTGGCCCTCATTCACATTTGGTACCTAGAGTTCCCGGAACATAAATGTTTAGTAAATGCTGTTGATAGAATCACGTCAGTAGATTTTATTATGGGTTTTGTGCATTGATTAAAGTTAGGATTTATACTAGTTTAAATAAAACTGTATTTGTTAAAGTCGATAATGAGAAAAGCAACACATTGAACATTACTATAGTCAAAAGAACTGCATGACATATAAACATTATAAGACATACTCAGAGAATTTATAATTTAATGGTATATGCCTAGGAATCAAAAACTTTTTAAAAAAGAAGCTGCTTATGTCTTTACTGAGTTGAAGTTAAGCTTGGATTTGCAGCTTATTCTGTAGTAATGCTTATTGGCCTGGGGACATGAGTAGAGAAAGCTGATGGTGGAGGTGATTCAGGAATGTGGGCTAGTCACTGGCTAGGGAGTGAGTGAGTTGAGATAGCCAGACATCCATCGAAACCCTAGAGAGAATGGGAGTTTCAGTGTTTGGAAAAGTCAGTAAAGGAAGAGGGTTCTTCAGGACACATTCAGTATGGGTTTTAGTAGATCATCTCAAACATCTCAAGCATTTGAAAGAAATAGTTTAAAGTAGTGTGAATATGGCTTTTTGTTTTTTGGAAATGGGTTTTTCAGTATGGTAGGTATTTTTCACTTAATGAAATGCTTTTTTTTAGAGAAGAAGTGGAATTTTATCCTCTGAACATTGTAATAAAATTTTATCTGTCTTTTTCATTTAGTAATTTTCAGGTTGGTAGCACCCACAGAAGGATCACTAGAATGGGATATTCTTGAAATTAAGCACCTTCTTGATCACCAGGATAATATTCTCTCATTGATTAATGTCAATGGTAAGCTCATTGTGTACATTTATTGTGTACAATTTTGTGCCTGTTAACACAACCTGCTCTGAACCATGAGCCTTGCTTTGTTCTGGGATTCTAGCATAAGTCATTAAAATAATGCTTTAGATTAGTAGGGATTGTCATTCTCTTTTACTCTGAAGTTTTAGCCAGTGGAGCTGAGCAAGTTCCCTAGATTGCTAGGTCTGAGATTTAGGGACAAGGAAAATAGAGTAAGGCAGAGAAAAGAAAATAGAGGAGAACATAATCTCAGGCGCTGCTTGGTAGCTGTGGGATGACTGTCACAGGCTGTTTCAGCATTTTTGGCAGGTGGTTCTGGCTAGTTGCTCTTTTGTAAAGAAATTGGAAATATGCCCTTTTGTCTTGCCGTCCACACCATACAACATCACACAGCATATACACTTACACTAGAATGAGCAGGATTCAAGCCAGTTGTAATCCTGATTGAAGACTCTCAAACAATAACACCAAACTAAAGTAAAAGTCTGCAGAAAATGGGTCATGTCTTCCCTTCCTTATGATGGGGGTTTTGACTTGCTGTACATCCTATTTGGCTTCCTAAATGATTTTAATGAGTATCTCCTGTGAGCTAAATCTGACATCAGATGGCAAGATCACAAACCACTGATCTTGACATTCAGTTCACTTGCAAATAAGTGACAGCTTATATCATCAGAACTGTGCTGGGTGATCTGTGTATGAAGTCATGTGAGAGGACTCTTGGTGGCTTCAGTTTGATAGTCTGGTGGAGCCTGCAGGATGCTCCTGTAAGGATGCTGGGAATACGATGTAGTGGAAGGACTAGACAGCACCCCAGCAACATATCTCCCTGAGGCCTGGCTTGGCTTTGTTATTTTATTTTATTTTATTTTATTTTATTTTATTTTATTTTATTTTTGAGACAGAGGCTCCCTGTGTTACCCAGGCTGGAGTTCAGTGGCGCGGTCTTGACTCACTGCAACTTTTGCCTCCCAGGTTCAAGCAATTCTTCTGTCTTAGCCTCCCAAGTAGCTGGGACTACAGGCGCATGCCACCACGCCTGGCTAATTTTTGTACTTTTAGTGGAGACAGGGTTTCACCATATTGGCCAGGCTGGTCTCGAACTCCTGACCTCATGATCTGCCTGCCTCAGCCTCCCAAAGTGCTGGGATTACAAGCATGAGCCACCGAGCCTGGCCGGCTTTGTTTTTAAGCAGTATTTTGTGTAAGCGTGAGACAAAGGGGAGCAAGGGGCACAGAGAGTACCAAGCCTAGTCTCCATTTGTGTCCATTCAGTCATGTGTTCAGATATACCAGTAAGAATGTCCCTCCCAGCTCCAAAATCTTCCTCCCTAATAGCCATCTTACTGTAAAACCCAGCTGCAGGTCTTTCTAAGGACTAGATTGTCTGTGGTGATAGAACAGTGGTTGCTGGTGTCCCTTTAATGTTCTCTGGGGGCTCTTGTTCTCTAGCCGTGGATGGAGACATAGCACAAAAGGCAAGTTCTTACTTGGGAAGCCCTCTGAAGCCTCATTGGTGACACTGAGTCTTAAGTCTCAAGTTCCCAGGGCTGCTGAGAAAAGCCCAGCAGTATTTGGCCCATTACACTGGTCACGCGTAGTTACTTTGTTTTAGCAGCGAAGCACTGGTACTATTGAGCCAGCATGGTTACTGAAATGAAGACGATGGGATGGTACTAGATAGCCTGAACCTCATGGCACTTCTTTTACCATGTGAGACACAGAGGAACTTACAGCAGTTTCTGAAAACTTTCTTCAAGTATTCCTTTGCCAAATCCGTAAGGGGAAAAAAGGGAAAACTAAAGGAAAAATTGTTAATGAAAGTTACAGAAAGCATCATATACTTTTTACTGCCTTTTAAATGATCTTTTTAAAAAAATTCTTCTAAAAATAATGGGATACATGTGCAGAATGTGCAGGTTTGTTACATAGGTATACTTGTGCCATGGTGGTTTGCTGCCCCTATCAACCTGTCCTCTCAGTTTCCTCCCCTTCCCCCCAAGAGGTGCTGGTGTGTGTTGTTCCCCTCTCTGTGTCCATATGTTCTCATTGTTCAATTTCCACTTAGAGTGAGAACATGCGGCATTTGATTTTCTGTTCCTGTGTTAGTTTGCTGAGGATGATGGCTTCTAGCTTCATGACCATGTGCCTGCAAAGGACATGATCTCATTCCTTTTTATGGCTGCATAGTATTCCATGGTGTGTATGTGCCACATTTTCTTTATCTAGTCTATCATTGATGGGCATTTGGGTTGGTTCCGTATCTTTGCTGTTGTAAATAGTGCTGCAGTAAACATACATGTGCATGTGCCTTTGTAGTAGAATGATTTATAGTCCTTTAGGTATATACCCAGTAATGGGATTGCTGGGTCAAGTGGTATTTCTGGTTCTAGATCCTTGAGGAATCGCCATACTGTCTTCCACAATGGTTGAACTAATGTACACTCCCACCAACAGTGTAAAAGTGTTCTTCCTATTCTCCACAGCCTCGTCAACATCTGTGGTTTCCTTAATTAATTAATTAATTGCCATTCTGACTGGTGTGAGATGGTATCTTGTGATTTTGATTTGCATTTCTCTAATGATCAGTGATGTTGAGCTTTTTTTTTGTATGTTTGTTGGCCACATAAATGTCTTCAGAAGTGCCTGTTCATATCCTTTGCCCACTTTTTGATGGGGTTGTTTTTTTCTTGTAAATTAAAGTTCCTTATGAATTCTGGATATTAGCCCTTTGTTGGGTAGATTGCAAAAATTTTCTCCCATTTTGTAGATTGCCTTTTCACTCTGATGGTAGTTTCTTTTGCTATGCAGAAGCTCTTTTTAGTTAGATCCCATTTGTCTGCTTTGGCTTTTGTTGCAGTTGCTTTTGGCATCTTTGTCATGAAGTCTTTGCCCATGCCTATGTCCTGAATGGTATTGCCTAGGTTTTCTTATAGGGTTTTTATGGTTTTAGGTCTTTCTTATGTTTAAGTCTTTAATTCATCTTGAGTTAATTTTTGTATAAAGTGTAAGGAAGGGGTCCAGTGTCTGTTTTCTGCATATGGCTAGCCAGTTTTCTTAGCACTATTTACTGAATAGGAGATCCTTTCCCCATTGCTTGTTTTTGTCAGGTTTATTGAAGATCAGATGGCTGTAGATGTGTGGTGTTATTTCTGAGGTCTCTGTTCTGCTCCATTGGTTTATATGTCTGTTTTGGTACCAGTTCCATGCTGTTTTGGTTACTGTAGCCTTGTAGTATAGTTTGAAGTCAGGTAACGTGATGTCTCCAGCTTTGTTCTTTTTGCTTAGGATTGTCTTGGCTATACGGGGTCTTCTTTGATTCTATATGAAATTTAAAATAGTTTTTTCTAATTTAATGTCAGTGGTAGTTTGATGGGAATAGCATTGAATCTATAAATTACTTTAGGCAGTCTGGCCATTTTCACGATATTGATTCTTCCTATCTATGAGGATGGAATGTTTTTCCATTTATTTGTGTCCTCTCTTATTTTCTTGACCAGTGGTTTATAGTTCTCTTTCACATCCCTTGTTAGCTGTATTCCTAGGTACTTTACTCTCTTTGTAGTGATTGTGAATGGGAGTTCATTCATGATTTGGCTCTCTGCTTGTCTATTGTTGGTATAAAGGAATTCTTGTGGTTTTTGCACATGGATTTTGTATCCTGAGACTTTGTTGAAGTTGGTTATCAGTTTAAGGAGTTTTTGGGCTGAGATAATGGGGTTTTCTAAATATACAATCATGTCATCTGCAAACAGAGACAATTTGACTTCCTCTCTTCCTATTTGAATACCCTTTATTTCTTTCTCCTTCCTGATTGCCCTGGCCAGAACTTCCAATACTATGTTGAATAGGAGTGGTGAGAGAGGGCATCCTTGTCCTGTACCAGGTTTTAAAGGGAATGCTTCCAGCTTTTGCCCATTCATACGATATTGGCTGTGGGTTTCTTATAAATAGCTCTTATTATTTTGAGATACCTTCCATCAATACCTAGTTTATTGAGAATTTTTAATATGAAGGGATGTTAAATGTTATCAAAGGCCTTTTCTGCATCTATTGAGATAATCATGTGGTTTTTGTCATTGGTTCTGTTTATGTGATGGATTATGTTTATTGATTTGCATATGTTGAACCATCCTTGCAACCCAGGGATGAAGCCTACTTGATTGTGGTGGGTAAGTTTTTTGATGTGCTGCTGGATTGTGTTTGCCAGTATTTTATTGAGAATTTTTGCATCGATGTTCATCAGCGATATTGGCCTGAAGTTTTCTTTTTTTGTTGTGTCTCTTCCCGATTTTGGTATCAGGATGATGCTGGCCTCATAAAATGAATTAGGAAGTCCCTCCTTTTCAGTTGTTTGGAATAGTTTCGCAAGGAATGGTACCAGCTCCTCTTTGTACCTCTGGTAGAATTCAGCTGTGAATCCGTCTGGTCCTGGACTTTTTTTGGTTGGTAGACTATTAATTTCTGCCTCAATTTCAGAACTTGTTATTGGTCTATTCAGGGATTTGACTTCTTCTGGTTTAGTCTTGGGAGGGTGTATGTGTCCAGGAATTTATTCATTTCTTCTAGATTTTCTAGTTTATTTGTATAGAGGTGTTTATAGTATTAACTGACGGTAGTTTGTATTTCTGTGGGGTCAGTGGTGATATCCCCTTTATCATTTTTTATTGTGTCTATTTGATTCTTCTCTCTTTTCATCTTTATAAGTCTAGCTAGTGGTCAATTTTGTTAATTTTTTCAGAAAAAAAAAATAGCTCCTGGATTCATTGATTTTTTTTTGGAGAGTTTTTCATGTCTCTATCTCCTTCAATTCTTCTCTGATCTTAGTTATTTCTTGTCTTCTTCTAGCTTTTGGATTTTTTACTTTTAAAGTACTTTTTACTTTATAAACTCTATGACTATAAAATTATACTACAGATAATAAATAAGCCAAAAGTATATTTAGGAATCAAACATGACCAAGTAGTCTGTTAAAATTTGAAAATGATTTGCTGACAATCTCATCTTTCAGTACATAGGCATGTTAGCTGTGATGTGGATGTCAGTGATCCTGAAATGTTTATGTTGTACGATACCCTGCTTCA
The DNA here is from genome assembly GCF_049350105.2 of Macaca mulatta. Classification (NCBI taxonomy): domain Eukaryota; kingdom Metazoa; phylum Chordata; class Mammalia; order Primates; family Cercopithecidae; genus Macaca; species Macaca mulatta. The sequence continues at coordinate 83,799,813 of NC_133411.1, read as the reverse complement.
CTTGCAGCTCTGCTCCTTTCTCCTCACCCACTACCAATGAAAGATATGGCCAGTTGCTTGGGATTGTACATCACAGGGCAAGTCTTATTTTCAGAGGGGTGGCCCCAGGGCAACCTTAAACTTGTATGACAGAACACCAACAAGTGTGGATAATGAGTACCAGATTTGCTAAAAAGATTGGAATGCCCCAGGCAGAAGGTTTTCTAAGACAGACCAAAAATAACTGCTAATCTCTCTAGGCAGAAGGCTCTGGGTGCTCCTTTATTTTATTCCTTGTCTTGTATCATGTTGCCAGCATGCTTTGGTAATCATGAGGTGTTAGTACTTGTGAGGGATGGATAGACAGATAACAGGTGAGATTTTCATACTAAGTGGCTTTTGATACAGGATGAAAATCCATCTACTAATAATATATCATTGAGGTTGTTTGTCATGAAACATTTTGAATGACCTATTTGGGAATTAGTTTACCATGTGTAAACTGCTTAAAAATATGTGCCGATTGGCCAGGCACGGTGACTCACGCCTGTAATCCCAGCACTTTGGGAGCCTGAGGGGGTTGGATCACTTGAGGTCAGAAGTTCGAGATCAGCCTGGCCAACATGGCGAAACCTGTCTCTACTAAGAATACAATTAGCCAGGTTTGGTGTCACATGCCACATAGGAGGCTGAGACAGGAATCGCTTGAACTTGGGAGGTGGAGGTTACAGGGAGCCAAAATTGTGTTACTGCACTCCAGCCTGGGCGACAGAGTGAGACTCCATCTCAAGGGGGGCGGGGGGGGGGGGAATGCTGACTCAGCTGAATGCCAGTATTTTATTTTTAGGGAAAATTCCATCTGGTCGTTAATATTTTGTTTCTACTGCATGGAGGAATCACAGACACTTGGAGGATTAAGTCAGAGCAGGCAGCTGCATGGTCTCAGTAGGTTAATTCTGTGTTATGAGTACAGATGCAGAGTGAGAGTCAAGGGGAATCTTCCCTCCTTAGCATCTCTGGTTCTTCTGTAGTTTGAATGAAATTGGAAAAAGGAGGGAAAGGAGTGGGAAAGAAGGTCCTGGGAAGATTAGGACTGCCTTAACTTTCCCACTACTAAAACTAGAAGCCCATTTTGCTCCACAGATGAGAAGTGATTTCTCCACAGAGTAAGTTCTATAGAGTCTGTTAATAAACTATAGAAATTAGATATTAATAATCTACCTATTATAGCCTTGGAGCCAAGACAAATAATGTTTACATGTAGGTTTGCTGGTAATTCTGTATCTCTTAAGAGATTGTTCGTGTGGTCATTAGAGATTTCTGTCTTGCTGGTTTATTTGATAAATGAAATAATTAAATCATAATTACTCATCTATGTATTCCTAAATTAACAAGTAATAGGATGTTTTAATACAGTTAATGTGGAATAATACCAGGGGCTCAAAATACTACCAGGGGCGCAAAGATAGCATTTGATGTCTTTTTTAAATGGCTACCTGTTTATTATTCAATTTAATTTTTACAGTCATCTCATTTAATGCATGAGGAATCCAAGATAAAGGTTAAACTTCTTCCTAAAGACCACCTGGCTAGCAACAGGCAGAGCCAAAATCAGAACATGGATTTCTAGACTAAGTGCATTATACTCTTCTGTCTTACCCTAAATATGTAATAATTTAAATAAATTACATTTATTTGAAATAAGTCTAGCAGTTGTACATGTTCTATTAAATATGTTGTGTGTAAAGTATATAATATGTAAAATGGAAAAAATCCACTTTTAAAGGTTTTAAAAACTGGTACAACTTATACGTAATCATAGTAGAAAAATATGAAAATAGTGAAAAATATTAAACATATAAGTTAAAATCTTTCCACTATCCAGTATTAAACACCAGTCCACATCTTTCTAGGTGATTTTCTGGGCATATGTATGTGTGTACATGTGTGTTCATATGGTTTACTGTTTTGTAACAATATGTCATAAGTATATTTCCATATCTAAGCTTATATTGATAAGCATACTTTTGTAACTTAATTTTTAATAACAGCATTGCTATTTCATTTTGTTGATGTCTTATTTATTCAATTCTCAATTCGATGTGTAGTTATCTTCAGATTTTTAAGAGTGTGTATTTGTACATATATGTATGTAACAACCTTGTACATTTATGTATTTCCTTCAGGATAAATTCCTAGAAGTGGAATTGTTGGATCAAGAGATTTAAATTTTTTAGGTTTTGATACATATTAGCAAATTAATCTTTGAAAAAAAAAGCCAATGTATTAGGCAGTACATGAATGTGCTGATTTCTTATGCTTTTGCCAGTACTGTATTGGGTATTTTCCTGTTTTATAATATTTCCTGATTCATAAGTAAATAAATGATATCTCTCTTTTTTTTATTTCTTTGATTATTAAAGGAATTGAACATCTTTTCACATGTTTAATGACCATTTGTATTTGTTTTGCCTTTTCAGGTCCTTTTCCCATTTTTTTTTCTGCTGTATTTATCTTGTTCTTAATTTCCAAGAACTGCTTATGTATCAAGTATAATAAACCTGTTTTGTCATCCAAGTTGCAATTTTTTCCCAGCTTTTCGTCATTTAAGTGTATTTGTGTGTGTGTGTGTGGTTTTTTTTTTTTTTTTAGACTGAGTCTCGCTCTATTGCCCAGGCTGGAGTGCAATGGTGCGATCTCAGTTCACTGCAACCTCCGCCTCCCAGGTTTAAGCAGTTCTCCAGTCTCAGCCTCCCGAGTAGCTGGGACTAAGGCACACACCACCATGCCCAGCTGATTTTTGTATTTTTAGTAGAAATGGCGTTTCACCATATTGGCCAGGCTGGTCTCGAACTCCTGACCTCAGGTGATCCACCTGCCTCGTCCTCCCAGAGTGCTGGGATTACAGGCGTGAGCCACTGTGCCTGGTCTTTGTTTTTGTTTTGCCAAGCAGCTATTTACTAGGATCTCTTCCCCTGGCACCCCACTCTGCTTCCATGAGAGCCCTTTACCACTCCACACTCATAAAAGTATTCACTTTTATTTTCTTCCATCCTTTAAGTAACTTTCATGTTTTAATCTATTTGAAACTTATTTTGGTGGATGATCCAAGATGATGTTCTTTTACTTTTATTCCCCTTAAATGTAACCAGATATTCCAGCATGAGGTATTTCTTTACTGAAATGAAATGCAATCATTGTTACATACTAAATTACTAAGATAATTTGAGTCTATTTCTGGCCTTCTTATTCTTATATTAATCTTTCTGTTGGCTTGCCTAGGTACCTCAACTGTTCTAATTACTGTGGTTTTATAGAGCATTACTACTAGACATTCCATTCAGTTTTACCTTTACCTAGATAAAATGATCAATAATGAGGCCTATGTGAACTTTGCCTAGATTTGAGTTTTGTCACCGGCTCCCACATCGGAGAGCTGATCATCTGGGATGCGCTGGACTGGACCATGCAGGCCTATGAACGCAACTTCTGGGACCCATCTCCACAACTGGACACCCAACAAGAAATAAAACTCTGTCAAAAATCAAATGACATTTCTATTCATCATTTCACGTGTGATGAAGAGGTAAAAAATCTATACACTATAAACTTGCCTTTTACATAAACCCAATCCTGATTTTAAAAATATAATCCCATGTTGGACATAAAAGGGTATCATCATGGTTTCAGGTTGTGCTTTAAAATGGTCTGATTTTTTTTCTAAAATTGTATGATTTGTGTTAAAAAAGCATTTTAATCTTTGCTTCTAATCTCGAGGCAAGTAAATGATTAAATGGGCACAGATTTTAAAACTCTATTGAAATTTTGGGTTGGATTAAATAATCCCATTGGATTTGAGGTTAACGCTTAAAATTGTTTTAAGAAACAGTGAAAAAGAATTATTTTGAAGATCTGGTGCATTTAGTGAGGCAAAGGAAATTTAAAATTTTAGGAATGTTTCTCTCAGTCTGCTGGCATCTTGGGGCAAGATAAATTGAGTGAGAATTGTTGATTTCCATCCCATAGGGCTTGGGAGTGATGCCCTTGAAGCACTTGAGATCTGTTTTGCTGTAACAGATTAGTACCCGTGGACTACTGAATCTTATCTCTGATCTAAAAAACAAATCTCTTAGCATCAGGGGCTCAGAAAATGTGTTTAAAGGGCAATTAACTTTTCTAAATGTAATTACAAGAAATGTTTATGAGTTGTACCCTTCGAGGAGGAGGAGTTGGGGAGGCTTTTCTCTGTTTTGTGACTTTCTATACTGTTTAGATTTTCTAACAGCATGCCTGTTATTTTTATTAAAAATTTCAGTAGTATGTTCTGTGGCAGGGGGAGAATATGATCCATTTTTCTTTGCACCACTCTTTAAAAACAAAACGAGAGATTAGGATAGGAACAGGACTTAAAAATACTAATATATTCAAAGATTGTTTCTTTGTATCCCAACTTTATTTTGAAAAAAGTTAAATATACATGGTAAAAACAGTATGGTCTCAGAAAAGATGGAGACTAGATCACTTAGAGTTGTAGCCCTACAAATTATATATTTTAAGTGTTACATGTTTTTTTCTCACTTTTGTAAAAATTAATATTTAAAAGTTTTTTGTTTTGTATTTCTTTTAATCTTAAATTTTTTGATTGATGTTTATTTTCTACTATATATGCTGGATAAAGCATTGTATAGTTTTCCCTAATTTTTCTTTGTTGTGAGTTCTTTCCTTCTGTAAAGGACCATTAGTTATTGATAGCAGGGATAGTGTCTCCATTGAGTAAATGCTGCCTCCAAAGCTCATGAATTCTCTAATTGTGTTTTTAATTTTTTTCCTGACCTTGGATAAATTACTTAAACTGTGCCCAGATTTCCTGGTCTGTAGAATAAGTTTCGGGGGATGTTGGCATTGAATACAATCCATAGGGCTTTCCATTTTAGCACATTGGCTAGCACTGTTCATTAATGCACCTGCATTGGGCATCAGCTGCATTGCTGATTGTGGAGTACTAATCCTGAGAGTCAAGGGGATCATTCCAGATTTAAGATTCCAGCAAGCTTTGGTTCAGTCACTATAGGTCTGAGTTGAGTTTGTAGTCTTGGAGGCTGTGTGAGAAAGGATGGAGGGCCCAGAATCTCTGGTCAAAACAAGCAGGCAATATGTAGGGATATTTGAAAGGTCTACCTCATGGGGATATCTATGGCTTAAGAATGAATGATTGTAGGACAAGTGCTTGCAAAAATTTCAAAGGCTACTACTGCATGTGAGTCTGTCATGTGAGGAACGAGCAAGGCACTGAGGGACTGGAGTAACACGACCTTGATTCTAATATTGACTCCATGTCTCATTTCTTGTGTGACTTTAATCTCTTTAATTTTAACTTCCTTATCTGGCAAATGGCAATGATGCTTGCCTTTCTTAACAAGATGTGAGGCTGAAGTGAGATAAGTATTGGTGGAAATGCTTTCAAAAGATTAAAGTTGTTTTAGTAAAAAGGTATTTTCTTCTAATAGTACATTTGGAAAAATGTTTTTGTGAAACCTTCAGAGGATTGCATGATGATAATGCCACTGTAGCCATGCTTTTTCATATCACTCGTAGGTCTCCTGATTGCTGAAGATGTGGAATGCAAGTAATTTTGCTTGCATTTTTCAGGCAGAAGAAGCTAGGTAATTTTCCCAAGGATATAGTGTTATTTAAATGAAAACTCAGATTATCCCTCAACAGCTTCCACTGCAGAGCCAGGCTGCCAGCTATAGCTTTTCTTTAGATCTATTTCAGTGAGGAAGAAAGTGGCGCAAAGGGATATACTATGCAGACCTTTCTCTCCATTAGTGGTTGTGTCCTACCTTCTAAATGCTTGGAGCTTTCCTTAGTGCTTTGACATTTTGGGGTTTCAGAGATTAGTACTGTAATTTGGGCTAAAGGCTAGGAATGGGGAAGGTAACAGTGGCTTTCTGATGTCACACGAGGGCTGGAAATCCATTACAGTAGGAAGGGTGAGTGCTAGTTTTACGCCCATTTCTGAACTTCTCCCCTAGAATGTATTTGCTGCAGTTGGAAGGGGTTTATACGTGTATAACCTTCACATGAAGCGTGTGATTGCCTGCCAGAAAACTGCACATGACTCCAGCGTCCTGCACATCGCCAAACTTCCGAACAGGTACAAGTTCCCATCTGTTCTGCAGCAGATGAAAGCAAGTCATGGTTCCCAGGGCTTCCATTGTAATTTCTCAAGTGGCCAAGTTACCTGGCTTCATGGCTTGACCTGCTGTGTTCTTTTGGAAATGGAGAATGCCTGAGGGCTGTCTCAGGCATTTAAATTAAATTTAAATTCTGTAAATTACAGAATTTACAAGAAGAAAGGTTCAAATGAATTACGTCGAATTTCATTGTAAGAAGAGATGATTTAAAATTTGGTATTTCACAATGAAAATGACTTTGGGGCCACTTACAGTGTACCAATTTTTATGTTTCTCATAAACCTACCTTCTTTTTGTTTGTTTATGTCCAGAATCAAATGGCTGCTAGTCTCCTTGTTATATGAGGCTACTAAGAGAGTGGTTTCCTCTCAGGGTAGATTTGCTGCTGAGCTTCTAGGGACGAACATATGGACAGGGAATGTCGTTATCTTCTATGCAGGATATTTTTGGAGTGAGAGGCACCCAGAGAAGAGAGTAGCAAGAGGAGGGGAGGGGGCTGCTTAGGACATTGTGAAGTACAATTCACAGTTTTCCCAAGTGCATTTTTTTAAATGAAGAGAATAAATTTATAGCATTTGAGCTAATGTAATGTATAACATGTGGCTTTCCTAAAAGGTGCTTTTAGTTTGTGTTGTAACGTCATGTTAAATTGTGATTTTTGTCAGTTCCTGCTAAGAGCTGAATAAAAGCAGTTGAGGGCTCCACAGATTTCTTTCACTGCAAATTTAGCATTGGTCCTCAGTGGTGCGCTCTCTTTGTGTTACTGATTTTCTGTTCTGACAGGCAGTTAATCTCATGCTCAGAAGATGGCAGTGTACGCATTTGGGAGTTAAGAGAAAAACAGCAGCTTGCAGCTGAGCCTGTCCCAACAGGTGTGTCTTCTCTCAGAAAGGTAGTCTTTTTCTCTGTCCTTTCTTCTCACGTGAAAGGCAGGAGAAGGGCGATTATGTGAAACCACTAAAATAGTATAGAAATGCTCCAAATAGGCATCAGGTGTTTGTAGAAAGCATATGGTAATTGAGATCTAGGATTTACAGCTTAATGCTGCCCTAATGTAGAACTGTCACTTCATTTCAAGTAAGATAGAGACTTTATTGAGGGAAAATTTACTTTCTGGTCATCTGAATGACCAAATGGCCTAATGAAGTATTCATTTATATTGTCTTCAATTCTGACTGATACACAAAATTTGTACTGTCAGATGTCAAACTAAAGTGTTCTTTACCGTTGATGTTGAACTCAATTTATGGAAAAATACATTTTTCCTTGTGTGCTTACATCATAATTGCATGAGCTCTTGACTTCCAGGTGTTTAATTTGAAAAACAAAACTCTGAAGGGTTGAATAAATTAGTTACCAACCTTTGCACAAGAAATCAGATGCTGGTACCTAGTTGCTTCTGGTTCTTTTGAGTTCCTGAAGTCCTGGGGTGTTGCTTTTGCACATACACATACAGATTTTCCCCCGTGCCTTGTTTGTTGATCTGAGTTTTGCCCTTTTTTTCCCTTGACAGTTAGACACTGCCATTCAAGCTTTGTTTCTGCCCTGTTTTATTCCAAGTGTCTTTTTGTTAATATACCTTCACCAGTGGGTGACTAGGGGCAATAAAAAGAGATGAAGAACAGACCTGGTTAGCTAAGAAAGATGAGATAACATATTCCAAAAACTCAGTACTGTCCACTTAGCCCTTGACTAAAATAAGTCTGGAACCTCTTCACATTTAAATTTTCTGTTTTTCTGATCTCATGTTATTATTGTACTTATAGAGCACAGTCATTTTGGAAATGATTCTTTTTCTAGGTTTTTTTAACATGTGGGGATTTGGAAGAGTCAACAAACAAGCCAGCCAGCCTGTTAAAAAGCAGCAAGAAAACGCTACTTCATGTTCACTGGAGCTTATTGGAGATTTGATTGGACACTCGTCATCTGTGGAGGTATTGCTTTTCAGGCATAGAATGTCCAGGCAACTCCTGCTTTTCCTTTTCATTGCTCTTTTCATTCAGTCGGTCTCATAAAGGCATATACTTTTTCGTAGATCTGAATATAGAATGGGATAGGCTATAGTATGTGCAGTTAGGATTTCCCTTTCGGAGATATGATTTGAGGAAACAAGGAATGCATTGCTTTTAAGAATGGGCTTAATCACCATTATTTATGAGCTGGAGATAGCTGACCATAAGGGCAGTGTGAATAATGCTGACTATAACACAACAGTCAACAGAGAATGCATGAAGGGTTGTGGTTATGTGTATACAGGTAAAGCCTTAACAGAATCAAATTCCAGGGGCCTTTATCAAATTTATGAACAGAGTCCTGTTTTCACCTGCCTTTGAAGGAAGAAACATTTCTTGCTGAATCTTGTAAATGGTTAGAGGATATGGGACTTGATACTTTAAGTTTAGTAGGATGAGTATATAGCCTTGTCACCATAAGCTCCTTGATGTTGGGTACAGTGTCATAGTTATCTTTCCTTTCCTCTAACAAGTAGCTCAGTTTTTAACTTTGTTTCTGGTTGGGTGGCAAGCGTGGACTGTGGTAGACAGAAGGGCATAGATAGCATATATGTGGTGGCAAAGAGCACCTTGGCTAGGCTGGAGTGCTGAGTTCCTGTGAACAGACACTAGTAGGAGATAAAGCTTATGCCTGGGGATGTGGTTTGGGGTCAGATTATGAATGTCATTGAGGCTGAGGAGTTTGGACTTTATATTTTTAAATAGTAGGAACTCATAAAAAAGGTTTTTAGATGGTGGAGAAAACCCCATGTAAAACACATTCAAATGTGTTTGAATGTGGCACATTTCTCATTATGTAAGTGTCAGCTTCTTAGGAATTTTCCTGAGTGAAAGTGTTGAGACCTGAACATTTTTAAAAAGCATCTCTGGCTTTGCTGATAAAACCTAGGCTATCTCTGCAGTGTCACCTGAATTTCCTCATTTCTTTTTTTGAGACAGTATCTCTCTCTCTTGCCCAGGCTGGAGTGCAGTGGCACGATCTTGGCTCACTGCACCCGCCACCTTCCAGGTTTAAGCGATTCTCCTGCCTCAGGCTCCCGAGTAGCTGGGATTACAGGTGCCCGCCACCACACCCAGCTAATTTTTGTATTTTTAGTAGAGATGGGGTGTCGCCATGTTGGCCGGGCTGGTCCTCATTTCTTTTATATTTTCATCCTTGCTCTACTGGCTCAACCCCTCCACCTGTATATTGAATTTTGTGTTTTCCAGTTTCCCAAGGAATTCTGCTCCCATATTTCCTCCCTTCACTCCTGTATCCTCAGCTGAGTCTTCTCCTGTGGTCTTCAGAAATGTATAAGTCATTTTAGAGAAAACTCTTGTTCTCTTTTTTCCGAGAGGGAGTTTTGCTCTTGTTGCCCAGGCTGGAGTGCAATGGCGTGATCTCCGCTCACTGCAACCTTCGCCTCCTGGGTTCAAGCGATTCTCCTTCCTTGGCCTCCCGAGTAGCTGAGATTACAGATGGCCAGCTAATTTTTAGTATAGACAGGGTTTCACCATGTTTGGCCAGGCTGGTCTCGTGAACTCCTGACCTAGGCAGTCCACCCACCTTGGCCTCCCGAAGTGCTGAGATTACAGGCGTAAGCCACCACACCCAGCCCTGTTTCTCTTTTATTTCACCCTTTCCTTCGTGTACCTCATCCTTTTCATTGGTTCACTTCTCTCTGATACAACTCTTCACCCCATAGTATTCGTGTTGCCTTTTGTCAACACTGTTTTCCTATTCTTAGCTTCCAGCCTATTCCTTCACTGGACAAGCCCCTTCCCCTTACTTGGGGCATTTTCTCACTTTGAAGCTTTTTCTGAATTTCTGTGGCATGTCAGAGTCTGTACTGCATTATTTAGTGCCTGATTACATAATCTTTCATTGGTACCTTTATTGTTTCAATTATGATTTGCTTTTCAGAATCTTCTTGAGGGAGGAACCATAAACCTAGTTCTGACATTCAATACCTATGGATTGAGTATATCTACTTTTATAGAGAGAGCTGAAGCCAGTGATTATCTTGGGAAATTTAGAATTCAGGCATTTTATCCATAGCCATTATACATAAGTAATGGTTAAGTAAAACCAATACTTGAAAAATCAGATTATGAAAACATCTGGAAGAACTATGGGAATTCATGTACTTTACAAAAATAGCTATTCTGTAGTTGAACAGTATTAACAAAATTCTGATTAAAATATTAGATATTATTTGTATGTGACTGTTACCAATACTGAAAAATGAAGTTCTACACGCAGATCCAAAGGAGTCTTAAGGCATGTATCTCACACGCACATATGTTAATGTGGTATTAGCCACTTCTCTGCTTTTCAGGGTCACTATAATCAGTTTTAATTTTCTTTACAGATGTTTCTATACTTTGAAGATCACGGACTAGTGACATGCTCTGCTGATCATCTCATTATTTTGTGGAAAAATGGAGAGCGAGAATCTGGATTGCGCAGTTTAAGATTATTTCAAAAATTAGAGGAGAATGGTGACTTATACCTTGCTGTCTAGTTTAAGGAATTAAAAATACACATGCATGAACCTTGAACATCAAATATCGGGTACTACTTTGAAAACTATTAATATATTGATCACTTAAATTGGTAATTTTTTTTGTCAGTCCATAAAATTCTACATATTTAAAGTTTTTGTGGACCTACCAACCAGGAACATGTTGCTTCTCAGGTCCTAGTATATTCTCCAAAGAATATACCACAAGTTTTCCATTTGACTTTCAGCTGCTGTTGAAGTGGTGAGTGCTGTGTTTTGAGCTTATTTTGAACCTAGACCCTTGTGAAAGGTACAAATAGAGGTAATAGTTAAGTTATGGCATTTATTATTTGGCTTCCTTTAGAATTATTGTGAAGTTTAAAAATAGCCTTTCTCCTGCAAATTTTCCTAGTCTTATAGTAACTGTTAGTGTTCTGTATAGCATAAACTTGAATCTCTCAGCCAAAAAAATGAACATATGTACTGCTAATGTATGGCAAGTTTTTGGGGTATCAATTTGTTTAGATAATTTAAAAATTTTTTTTAGTTCTAGCTACTAAAACCTATATGAACTCAAATGGATAGGAATCTTATGAGGGTGTATTTTTCCCAGTGCAAAGTGGCTTGAACAGCCATGGGCTAAATTGGTACTAGAACAACAACTGCCCCTCATGTACGCCAAGGATGAGCTCTAGATCATTTGAGAGGCACAGTGTTTCCAGAGTCAGACTGCAGCTGAGCGCAACTGCCCCATCTGACCACTGACTCAAACACGAATTGCTTGAGACAGACTTCATTTATGTAGTTCTTTGCAGTGCCCATTGAGACACTATAACCAGCCTTGTAACCATATGTTTTTTCCTTTTGGTGCTAAAAAATAAAAAAATGAGAAAGTAAAGTAGTCTACACATTAAAGATTGAAATTCTTAAACTACTGATTAAGAAAGGGCAATGTGACTGATGTTAGCAGACTGACCCTTCTTACGGAAAACTTTCTACAGATTTATGTGTTCATTATACAAATAACCTAAAGGGAATCTTCAGAGTTCTTTTTACTAGTTTTAGCTTTGACAGTTGCTTCCACAACTACCTACTGTCAAAAACTGGAAGAGTTAAGGTCATCTAGGTAGATCAATGGCATAATGTTATAAATGAGGAAACTGAAGCCCAATGTGGTAAGGCCTTGCAATTAACTCTGTAGTGCCCAGTATCACTGAGCAGCTCTAAAAATAGGAATTGAAGACTGAATGAGAGGCTTATATGACTACTTTAAATCCAAATAACATTGAGTCATGAAAAGTTTTATGGAGAAATATTAAAACTTAAGCTACCTCCATTACAAAAGACTTTCTCCCATTACTCACATGCTTTTTCCTTTAGAAAATCTGTATTAGCCCATACATTTGTAAAGTTGTTTTCTTAAGTTGTATGACACACGGGAGTCATAGATTTTTAACTGTTTTACTTCCTAGCCTGTTCTAGGCTAGTGTTTTGTGATAGTAATCTATTCAAATGGAGTGGTAGAAATCACATGAATTTTGGAAGCAAATGGTACCATAAGTACCACAGCAAATTCCTTCCGTCATTATACAGGCATACCTCAGAGATATTACAGGTTAGATTTCAGACCACATCAAAAAAGCAAGTATTGCAAATAGAGTGAGTCACATCGAGTTTTTGGTTTCCTGGTGCCTATAAAACTTTTGTTTATACTGCAGTCTTAAATTTCTAAAAAATGTACATACCTTAAGAATACTTTATTGCTAAAAAATGCTATCTGAGCCTTCAGTGAGTCATAATCTTTTTGCTGGTGGAGGGTCTTGACTAAGGTGCTTGCTGAAGGTTGGGGTGGCTGTGGCAGTTCCTTAAAATAAGACAGCAATGAAGTTTTCCAAATCAATTGACTTCCTTTCACAAAGGTACCTCTGTAACATGTAATACTTTCTAATAGCATTTTACCCACAATAGAACTTCTTTCAAAATTTAGAGTCTGTCATCTCCAACCCTGATGTTCCTTTATCAAGTAAGTTTATAGAATATTCTAAATCCTTTGTTGTCATTTCAACGGTGTTTAACAGCACCTTCACTGTGGAAATGACTGTCTCCAGAAACTACTTTCTATACACATTCTTAAGCAACTTCTCATCTATTACCTTCAGGCTCCACTTCTTCCAGACTCCTTTTAACGTTGAAATTTTAACCACCTCCCATGAATCAGAATGTTCTTAGCGGCATCTAGAATGATAAATGCTTCCCAGGTGGTTTTCAGTTGACTTTGGCCAGACCCATGAGAGGAATCACTAGTTAGGGCAGCTAAGGCTTTATGAAATGTATTTCTTAAATAAGACTTAAAAGTCAAAGTGAATCCTTGACCCATGGACTGCAGCATAGATGTTGTGGTAGCAGGCATGCAGACACCACCACGGACCTCCTTGTACATCTCCATCAGAATTCTTAGGTACCAGGTACATTGTCAATGAGCAGTAATATTTGGAAAGAAATTTGAGTTCTCAACCATAGGTTTAAATATTCAGTAAACCATGCTATAAACAGATGTGCTGTCATCCAGGCTTTGTTATTCCACTTCTAGAGCATGGGCAGAGTAGATTTAACATAATTCTTAAGGACCTTAAGATTTTTGGACTGGTAAATAAACTCTTGACTTCAGCTTAAAGGCATCAGCTACATTCGCAGGCACTGAACTTCTCCCTAGCTACGAAAGTCCTAGATGACATCTTCTTCTAATAGAAGGCCATTTCATCTTCACAAACTCAGTTGTTCACTGTAGTCACCTTCAGTGATCTTAGCTAGATCATCTGGATAACGGCTTGCTGTTTCCCCTTGCACTTTGATGTTAATGGAGATAGCTTCATGAACCAACCTCTGCTTGCTTCCAACTTTTCTTCTGTAGCTTCCTCACCTCTCAGTCTTCAAAGAATTGAAGAATTAGGCTTTGGCTTAAGAGAATGTTGTGGCTGGTTTAGTCTTGTATATAGACCACTCAGACTTTCTCCATCTCAGTAATAAGGCTGTTTCACTTTCTTGTTTGCATGTTCACTGGAGTAACACTTTCAAGAACTCTTCCTTTGCATAACTTGGCTAACTGGTGTAAGAGGCATAGCTTTTTGACCTGCCTGGGCTTTCAGCATGCCTTCTTCAACTAAGCTTAATTATCTGTAGCTTTTGATTTACAGTGAGAGGCGTGACTCTTACTTGCACATTTAGAGGCTACTGTAAGTTATTAATTGGCTTAATTTCAAAATTGTTGTATCTCAGGGAATAGGGAGGTCCAAGAAGAGGGAGAGATTGGAAACCGCTTGTTGGTGGAACAGTTAGAATATACACAAGATTTATCAATTAAGTTCACTGTCTTATATGGGCATGGTTTGCAGTACCCTAAAACAATTACAGTAGTAACAGAGATCACTGATCACCATGACAGATACAAGAATAAAAACATTTTGAAATACTGTAAAAATTACCAAAATGTGACACTTACACAAAGTGAGCCCATGTTGTGAAAATGCCCCAATAGACTTACTCAATGCAGGGTGGCCACAAGCCCTTAATTTGTAGAAATGACAGTATCTTTGAAGCACAATGAAACAGAATGCAATAAAATGAGGTATACTTGTATTCTAATTTTCTGCCATGAAAAACTGTCTAGAGGGCAGTCTCCAGCCCTAGGGACTAGATTGCTTTTGTTTTCATGCATGCCCTAAAGTCAGAAAGATCGGGGATAACAGTATGATGGGAAATTCTCGTAGGGTCTCAAACCTGATGGTGTTCAGTAGTTGCAGGTAGACTGCTCCTAAAAGTTGGACTTTCGATTTAGAATAATGGATCAATGTATATTATGTACATTTTCTCCATTTCCTGCGTTTAGCTTTCAACACTTAATATACTTGCAATAGCAGAAGTAACACTACATAGTGTTACAATGTGTACAAATGCCTTGTCATTTTTATTTAAATATATTTATTACCTCAGTCTCTGGCTATATTCACAGAGCACAAGGGCACAGGATCATCCCTTCTGTTTCTCTCTCTATAGCTGAGTAGGTTCTGTGTGAACTGATAAGATTGTTTTTTTGCCCCAGAATGCTAACCAGTCCTGACTTAGAGGGCAAGTAAATTTAAAAAACTTAAATTAGAAATAAAGAATGATCTTAGGAAATTATAGGGTCATTCTGGTCCAGCAATGTTTTATAACTAGCTTCCTCCTTCTCTTTAGTAGTCAACGGAAATTATTAAAGAGTGTTGCATTTTCCTAATACAGCCCCCTCAACACATGCCATTTAAGTAAACTCCATGTAAGAGGCAGTTATAGTGGTTTTTATAATATAAACTATCTGATACAAACACCATCTGAAAGCCTGTATTTCTAACAAGTTGACTATATGGAAGAATAGACTAGTTCGTAGCTCAGAAGATTATAATGTAGATTACACTGGTAAAGAGCAGAAATTGTTGAAGCTTTAGTACCTAGCTGTCTTAAAGCATTTTTAAACATTTACACATTACTAATAAAAAGTTGGAAGTTAACATGAAATTTGACATAACACTGAGTAAGCTGTAAATATTTCATGTAGAAGATGTCAGACACCTGATAAATGTTACTTACCAAATAGAACTGAAAGTGAGATGATCAGAAAAGGACTGTCCCTTGCCTCAAGCAAGCTTCTGAAGCCTAGGCAAGTTAGCTAGGTCCTTAATATGGGATTCTGGCATCTTGATTTTAATGTGCTCTGAAAACAAAGTGTGTGACTCATGAAATAAAGGACACTAAACCCCAAATTTGAAATTATGAAAAGTTTAGGCCAAAGAGGTAAAATAAAAACAGCTGTTGGGAATGAAAAATGGCTGTAGGAATTTAGTTACAAGTACTTCACAAAAACATTTTCATCACATTTACATCATACAGCATTACAATACAAAGCTGGCTGCTGTCCTGACCAAGCAAGTTCTCTTATCATCTAACAAAAATAATTTAGATACATTTCTTTGCATGGAATTGTCATATTTTTCCATTTTTGGTACAAAACATAGAAAAAAACATTGGCACATTATGTAGTGATAAGTCATTTTTTCCCCATGTACAAGTTCCAAGTATTCTGCATTCCAATTTGTATTGGAAAAAAGTAATTACTGATTCAATTAATTCAGTCTCTGTTTATACTTTTTAAAAATGCAGCATGAAGTACAGAGAAAGAAAAACGAAGTTTGTTTACGGGGTCTAATATAATACATAGGAAGGATCGGCTGGTAAAAGAGAAAAGAAAATCTCAAGTCTGACTTTATGTAGATCACAGAGTTGTGAAAAGAGCAGTATAAAAATATGCACTTGTGCTTTAGAAGCTTTTAGCATACAATTAATAGCTTAAAATAGTATTTACTGCCTCCCATATGCTTATTTTCTGATATATTTACACCACACAATTTTAACATTGTTAAAGCTAATGGCATGATTTCAAATATAGATTGGTTAAAAATATCTGAACCTTGAAACTTCCCCTCCCTATCCCCTCCCAAAATATTACGTATATGTGGTGCATGGCACAATATACTCCATGGGCTTACACCCAGAAAATTTGGATTTTAATAAAAATTTTAAACATGTATATAAATTTTTTTTTTTTAAGAAAAGCTTGTCCAAGGGCATTCAGATTTAATGGCTTTTATATAATACTTGTTATAGTGCCTCATGGCTGCTTCTGTGAGCCAGAAATAAGGGAAGCTCATGGATTCCCCAAAAATGAAATGCCACTTTTTCCCTCATCGTGGATGGCTGTTACCCCCTTTTACAGGAAAGGGGGTACAACACAGGCTGCTGATACCAGTCTAGAGAGGGCACCCACCAGCCAAGGCTGTGTTCTAACTTACATGTCACACCATCGGCCAGAAGAACCATGTAGCCATAGAGGCTGTGAAGCTAACTAGTTTATCTGTAATTTGGTCCAAGTTATTTCACTTATTTTATGTAGTTTTTTTTCATAGAGATATCTGTTCAGATAAGCTTCTTATGAATCCTTCAGATCGATGCTTTTGCGGAAAATAGTCAAGCTAAACAGCAATGATGATTTTTATGGTAAAGGATGAGCTGAACACTAGCTAAGCCACTTAGTCACCATCCTGGGAGACTGAGCTCACAGGCACCAAGGCTTTGCTTCCTGTGGCCTGCTAGTTACAGTGAATCAGCTCCATGGATTGACAAGGGTACACCGGATGATAGCAGAGCAAAGGAGTTTGCCAAGTATTTGTTCTGTCATTAAGTATTCAAAAGGACATATATTTTTCTTCATGAAACATGACTTTCTAAAAATGAAATTTGGGGACTTGAATGATTCAAGGTCAAATATTAAACATTAGCTCCTTCACCAATACCTGTCATTATCATTAGAAAGGAAGGCCTCTTGTTTACGCTACTGCGATTCACAGTGTCCTTTGTAGGTCAAGAGGCCCCCTTCTGTGGCTTGGCTTTAGCTGTCAGATGGAAGCCTCAGACTTTTGCACTTTAGGTCATCTAGTGTCTTCCAGTGTTTGTAGTTGTCAGCCAAATGTTGCATCAGGGCTGGCAGATGTGCAAAGGCTGCAAGGACAGAAAAGAATCAAAAGAAACCTGTGAAGTTAGACCCCAGGAGCGTTTATAAGCCTGGGGCTGTCTGGGACAAGTTTGGGATCAGAATTAGAGGAGGCATACCCTGGGTGAGGCCTGAGGCTGTTAAGTGAACACACTTAACATGAGGACAAGTCATTAAACACTAGTTGCTGAAATACAAACAGGTCCTTTTTGAAAAGCTGCTTATCAGAAGAACCTATGATTCAGAGTAAACTAAATACATTTTGCATTCTTCCTAGAGTTTCCTCCAATGATAGAATAAAACTGCAGTAGCTTCTGCAACATGTCCTTTGAAGAGGCAAAGACTCGTTTATCCAGTTAGCAAAAATCCATTGAGTCTTCTGCACACAAGCTTCTGTGCCAGCTGCTGGGGATGCAAAGAATGCACCCACCCAACTCGGCCACAAAAAGCTGACAGCCACATTTTAAAAAATATATTTTGTTTACCTTTAGGGTCACCCTATGTCACTAAAGATAATAAAGTATAACAAAATTTTCTTTGTGGGTGACAAAACAGTAACTGTCTTACCATCCCAGGCATCAAACATGTCTGTTATGAAGTAGTCAATGAAAGAGATCTGAGACTTGGGGATGCTGCAGGTATTCCGGTCAAACACTGGCATCACCACAGGTAGCCCCTGTCTCTTCTCTTCATCGGTCTGTAAGAAAAAAACACCATCACATAGGGCTGGAGGACATGCGAGACACTTTTACAGTAATATCCTGTTTCTCAGAACAACCCTGTGAAAATGGGTTATTATCCAGTTTTCTCAATGAAGACATAGGCTCAGCAAGGTCCTCAGACTTAGTAAGTCAGCTGAGTTACAGTGACTACACTCAGGCCTTCCCACTCTCAAGCCTCTTACTTTTTTTCTTTTGTTTTTGAGACAGAGTCTCATTCTGTCGCCCAAGCTGGAGTGCAGTGGTGCAGTCTCGGTTCACTGCAACCTCTGCCTCCCAGGTTCAAGCGATTCTTCTGCCTCAGCCTCCTGAGTAGCTGGGATTACAGGCACCTGTTACCATGCCCAGCTAATTTTTAGTAGAGACGGGGTTTCACCATGTTGGCCAGTTCACTGTCTTGAACTCCTGACCTCAGGTGATCTGCCTGCCTTGGCCTCCTAAAGTGCTGGGATTATAGGCACGAGCCCCAAGCCTCTTACTTTCTATGTGATACCATAGCATCTCCTGACATTTTGATCTCAGGGTACTTAGCCTCTTTGCTGTGATCTTTTATTATTGCAAAGTCAAAGCTATTTTCAATGTCATACAAACACAAATTCTCATACCAAAACTACTGACGTTTACACTGAGAAGAAGCAACAGTGGGTAAAACTGCTAACACCTTAGCATGACTCAATGAACTAGCACCAAACTGTATTAACAGCCATAGTCATTATATTATTTGCTGCCACATGTTTGCACTTTAAAAAGTTTCAGGCCGGGCCCACTGGCTCATGCC
The DNA here is from genome assembly GCF_049350105.2 of Macaca mulatta. Taxonomy (NCBI): domain Eukaryota; kingdom Metazoa; phylum Chordata; class Mammalia; order Primates; family Cercopithecidae; genus Macaca; species Macaca mulatta. The sequence continues at coordinate 83,781,065 of NC_133411.1, read as the reverse complement.
TGTAATCCCAGTAATATGAGAGGTCAAGGCAGGAGGATTGCTTGAGGTCTGGAGTTTTGAGGCTGCAGTGAGCCAGGACTGTGCCACTGCACTCTAGCATGGGTGACAGAGTGAGATCTTGTCTCAAATTAAAAAAACAAAACAAAACAGTTTCACTTAAGAATTACCTCTTTGAAGCAGTAAGAGTTATTGTATTGAATCTTGACCTTTGAAGTACATGTCTCTGTAATATTCTGTGTGATGAATGTGATGAAATGGGAGTACACGTGCACTTGCACTGCATACCAAAATCTGCTGGTCATCTTGTGGAAAAGCACTTATGCACTTGAATTGAGATGAACCAGCTGCTTTTATCCATGGAGCATTATTTTCACTCGAAAGAATGACTGTCAAACTATGATTGTTCAGATGTGGGTATTAGCCATGCAGCTTTTGAGGTGTGTGGAAATCTGAGTATTATGCACATTAAAGTAAGGCCATCATTCATTGAGCTGAATATTAAGATCCATATTTCCTGGTGGTATATTGAGCCAGAGGCCAGCTCAAAGGCTTCATTTGTAACTTTCATTTTTAGGTCACCCTGGCTTATGAACATTAGTACATTCCTTTTTGGGAAAAGGACACCTAAATAGGAAGCTTATATCAAAAAACTTAAAAGCACATTTTTCTCATTCTCCATTCACACTGAGAATAACTAGGAGTAGTACTTCAGGTCCTCGCTCTGTGGGTCCAGGGAAGCCCACTGATGAGCAGCTTTTGGCTTGGCTTGCTCATTTCAGGTCAGTCGATCAAGCAGCCTTAAAATATCCACTGGTGTTCAAGGAGTCATTTGATCCCCACCCCCTTCCTGTTCTCTCTGGAAAGCTCAGAACTACCTGTCCTACTTTTCTTCAATTCAGGGGCTCTCTTCCCAGAAAGCTGCAGTTTACTTACTGGATTTCATGAACAGACACTTCTCTAAAGACGGACGACATACAAGCAGCCAACAGACGTTAAAAAAAAAAAGTCCAGGCTGGGCGCAGTGGCTCACGCCTGTAATCCTAGCACTTTGGGAGGCCGAGGCAGGCGGATTGCCTGAGCTCAGGAATTCGAGACCAGCCTGGGAAACACAGTGACACCATCTCTACTAAAATACAAAACATTAGCTGGGCGTGGCAGCGTGCATCTGTAATCCCAGCTACTTGGGAGGCTGAGGCAGGAGAATTGCTTGAACCTGGGAGGTGAGGGTTACAGTGAGCCGAGATCATGCCACTGCACTCCAGCCTGGGCAATGGAGCAAGACTGTCTCCAAAAAAAAAAAAAAAAATCCAGCATCACTAATCAGACATGCAAATCAAAATCACAATGAGATACCATCTCAAACTAGTCAGAATGGCTATTATTAAAAAGTCAGAAAATAACAGATGTTGGCAAGGTTGTGGAGAAAAGAATGCTTATACACTGTTGGTGAGAAATAAATTAGATCAGGTAGCCCCTGTGAAAAGCAGTTCGGAGATTTCTCAACTAGAAATAGAAATTGCTATTCAACCCAGCAGTCCCATTACTGGGTATATGCCCAAAGGAAAATAAATCTTTGTACTGAAGAAACACCTGTACTTGCATGTTTATGACAGCACAATTCATGGTAGCAACGACATGGAATCAACCCAGGTGCCCATCATTATTGGACTGGATGAAGAAAATGTGGTGCATATATACCATGGAATACTATGCAGCCATAAAAAAAGAATGAAATCATGTCATTTGCAGCAACATGGCTAGAGCTGGAGGCCATTATCCTAAAGTGAAGTGATATAGAAACAAAACCAGATACCACATGTTCTTTCTTAGAAGTGGGAACTAAACATTGGGTACACACAGTGGCAGAAACGGGAACAGTAAACACTGGAGACTTCAAAAGGAGGGAGGGAAGGGGGCAAGGGTTGAAAAACTCCTTATTGGGTACTATGTTTACTACTTGAGCCATGGATCATTAGAAGCTCAAACCTCAGCATCAGCAATATACCCTTTTAACAAACCTGCACATGTACCCCAAATCTTAAACATACTGGGTCCACTGCTGGCCACTCCCCTTCATGGTCTTCCTAGGTATCATCTATTCTTTATCTTGCCCTTATTTATACTGCCACCATAGTACATTTCAGCCATGCAGACCCCACAACATTCACTACTTGGTACTTGTTTGTCACCCACACACCCATCGGCGCTTAGAGTCTTTTCTCTAGAAGTAGGGCTGTTTCACATGTTCATTTACAGTCCACTGCTTTCTAGATTTCTCTCCTTTAACTCCTCTTTACACTGTCACAGTAAAAGTGAACTACATATTGCTCCTCTTTATATAAAAATTCTGTTTTCCCTCCCCTTGTTAATTTTGCTCAGAATGCTTTGTTCTTCCAGAGTATTTTCCTATTCCCACATTTCTGTAGCCCCCCCCCTTTTATCTAGGAAAAAAAGTCTGAACTCCTGTCGCACTTAACATAAACTTCCTTGAGATACACTTCATTTTTTACCAACATGTGGACCTATCTGCATCTCTTCCCCCACTGGACTGGGAACTTCCCGTGGCCGCGATGTCTTCACTAATGCTTGTGTTCCCATAACCCACCATGGAGACACCCAGGAATAACCTAATGAATGAATGGAAGATTTCTCAGTTTTTGTACAAGTTCTGGATCGAACAAATTGAAGATGAAAAGTTACTTCCAAAGGCTCAGTTTATCCTCCTCCTAGAGAGACTCTGGTTAGTGATCAGCCCATCGGTCAGTTCCTGAGGGAACCAGAAGTCTACCCCAGGAGGGGGTAAGCTGCTTTCTTCTAGGGAGGAGTGGTTAACTAATTGGTAAAAAGTTAACTGGAGAATCCCCCAGGATTTCCATGACCTGGGGCCCATTCCCAGAGGGGAAGTGGAGCTTCCCTGGAAAGATGGCGCACCTGTGCAAAATACTCCTCAGAGATCCTCCCAGCCCATTCAATGCACAGGTCCAAGGGGCGGCACGGGTTGGCCACGTCAGCACACTTAATCATCATGCGTTTGATCAGGATTTGGTTTTCAGGGAAGTTCTTCCCGGCAGGGTTGCATTCACAGTCGCTGCCCTCAATCTGGAAAACAGATGGTCGGATCAGGGTTGGTTCAAGATGATGGTGAAGCCCACGAGGGCTGACTCACCTGGCATTCGATGGTAATCACCGAGCACACAGGTGGGACTGGGACTCAGCGAAGGCAGCTTTTTTTAAAATTCCATATATAATATACCAATACATTCTTTAATAAAAAAAATGCTGATACAGTCTTAAAAGACACTCAACACAGAGTTTGAAAGCTGAAAGTCCCTATCACCATCTGTCTACCCCTCACATCCGTTTTCTTCCCTAGAGGTAACTGCTATAGCAGTTTTGTTTTTATTTTGAGCAATTTGATACGTAATCTGAGAGGGAATTTCTCCCAGTTTAAAAAAAAAAAAAAAGTGTAAAAGCAGAGCTTTTAGCTACTTTAATCCATTTAAAGTAGGGCAATGGCACATGCATGTAACCTTCAATTATTTCTTGATTTCTACTACTTATGCCTACCAGCTCCCTCCCTCCTATGACCTGTCCCACCCCCAACTCACCCACTCCCTCACACTTTGGTTCTCCTAAGGCATGTGTCCACTCATGTTTTCTTGGCTGTTCTTCTGACTGGCTGGTAAGTGAGCAAGGTACATGTGGGGTTCTTGGAGTAGAAAGTGGTCAGGAGCAGGTGTGTTCAGCCATGTTTAGAAAGACTGGTCCACACCTAGTGGTGATGTCAGTGTCCTCAGCCATGTGGCCAAGACACGAGTTGGTGCACACAGATGCAGTCACAGGCCATTTACATAGAACCTGAAAGATTGTTATTCTCCACTTTTAAAGACACCATCAAATTGATTGTGTGCAAACAGGTCTCCAGAGCTGTGCCAAGCCAAAAGGCTGCATGACATTTGGGGGATTTTAGACTGGACCTATTTATTAGACTATCAATGTGCAGAATATGTTCTGGAGGTTTTTGATTCCTTATCAAAGTAATACTGTTTACTATAAATACTGCAGTTAATAGTAAGTTTCAATGCAGAGTTGGGGGCTTACATGGGTGGATGACCTTCCCAGTTCTGAAGTTCTATGAATCTGTATACTTTTTCTTCTCTAAATCCCCAGATCCTTGCTCCCGTAAGTCCTCTGTGGAAGGAGAGGGCTCTGGTGTTGTGCTGTGGAATCCCTTGGGGAAGGGGCTTAATAGGTGAGGTGGACACTGTCCCTCCATCCAGACTGGTCATGGGATGGGTCCTACACAGATAGTCTCCTTACTGATCAAGTTATGATGATCATTCACATCCATCCACTTTGCCAACCTCTGCTGCTCAACAGGAATGAGTGGAAAGCTTTTCTAGCTTTATGGAGTTACGAACAGCTTCATGGCTTCAGAGAACAGTGGATCTTATTAGGTGTGAACCTTCTGTTTCATGTTCCTAAAACCCAAATTGGTAAGGACCTTAAGGCAGGTCCTAGGTACATGAGTAGGTTTTTAAAAAGGAAAACAACAAATGCTTCTGCTTTCCAGTCACTCCCAGTTTTATGACAGTCTTCAGGTACTGGTATGCTTTTAATGTGAATCAGCAACATTCTTTGTTCTTGAAAACACCCTCCAACTTTGAGGTTTTCCAAGAGCTCAGTGAACAGAGAAGTAAAGGCTTTGGATTCTCTAAAATACCACCATTTATGCCAGTCTCTGCTCGTCTGCAGCTCCTTCCATATTCTTTGGGCCCAGCTTTTTCGGTCAGTACTGTCTTTTTCTCAGGGACTTTCTTTCAAGGAGCTCAGAGTTGCTGTGGACACAGTTTATTCTCATCCCCAAGGAAAACAAGTGGCTAGTCCTTTCAGCCCTTTACCAACTCCAAGCAAATAACCACCTTGCATTTGAGTGGGAGAGAACATGCTTTGGGGCCAGAGCAGGCTCTCATGGGAATGTACTTGGATGTGCCTTACGGCATGGAAAGCAGCACTCACCTCAGCTGCCATTGGCTTGTTGATGCTGTTCACAAACTTATTCACATGTTCAAAATGTTTTGTCATCTCTGTTGCCAAAACCATGTCAATAATAGCCTGGCGCAGCGTTCGATAATGGTTCCTAAAATAACCAGAAGACAAAGGGGCTTGTTCACAGTGTGTCTCGAATTATAACTATTCTGCCACCATTTCACTACACTCCTCACAACCCAAGAGGAAGCTGCGGCACAGAGTTAAGAAATGTGTGTAGATCGCAAGAAGAGTTTACCTGCTCGTCCTCCCAATAACCAAGACCTGCAGATGCTACTCCATTTTCCCCAGTGATAGCTGACGCTTATGTGATTTACGAGTATTTTTAAAAAGACAGAAGGTACCTGTCACATGGTGGACATTTATCTGACAAGGTGATTCCCTTCTCCCTTCCCTTGAGAACATCAAAACAGTACGGTGGCAGGAAATGGTAGACTGATACAGCAGCCACATAAGCTGGCGCACTGCACTCTGTGCAAACACAGTGATTGCCATTGCAGAATGGCCACGGCGTCCTTCAGTGATGGCAATGGAGGATTTTCCTGTTAATAAGTACTTCCCTAGATTGCAGCGGACAGAAGTTGTAATGAATGAAGCAACAACCGTGCCCTAAAGTAACCATCCAATTCTGTCGTTGTTTTCTAACTTCAAGAGCCAGAATGGCTCTTGAATAAAATTGGCTACTGGAAAGAATTTTCTGCAAAAGTTTAAAAACCCATCCTTGATACTCATGAAACTGAAGCCAAAGATGGAATAACTCACCTCCATGTTTTCCCAGTTTTCTGGAGACCAAACCAACAGGTTCACATAGACCAGCGGTCCTGAGGCCTGAGGGCGCTCCATGTTCTCTGTACACTGCCCCCTCCCAGGCATCTGTGCACCAGCCTGGCTGGTGCTGTGTGGGAAATACCCACAGCCTGACCGCAAGGTGCTGGCAGGCAAGAGGACCTGCTCACATCTAACCCACTGTCATCAGCGGAGAATGCAGGGCTGGGGGAACCTGACCGACCCTTCATGCTCCTGCTCTGTGGGACCTACTCATAAGGGAGTATTTTAAGCAGCCGGAAATTGAGCTAGGGAAAGATGGGGGTGGATACATTTTCCTCAAGTTGCACAAAAGACAGGATGTCCTCGTAGGAGGGTAAAAATATCTGGTGTACTTAGTAATAATACAATCAATATTTATGTAGTGTTCTGCAGTGTATAAAACATTTTTATGAACTCACTGAAGACCAAATGTGATTTCAAAACATAAAGGCAGTCTGAAAAGTCAAATTGAGTTAAGAGCAAGGTTATTTTATCATCTGATACAGTGGGACAGCTATTATTTTCCCTTTCCCCTAAGAGGAAGCTAAGTATTTGGGAAAACTGAGTTTCCCACTTAAACTTCACAAACTTGAGCACAGGAGCCCAAGCATAACAAACCTGTCAATATTCTTGAAAATGTTGCATTTGGTGTCCTTGACGGTGAGCTGGAAGGCCAGGGCGGTGTGGTGACTCTCCAGAACAGCAGTGTCATTGTAGAGCACAGCAAGCTCACTGCCTGCATTGCAGAGGAAAGAGTTGGTCCTTCCCGGGTGATCCACGTCATGGACCGTGGCGGCAATGAGGGCTGCCACCTCATCCAGCTGATCGAGGCTTCCCTGGGATACGGGGAGGCAAGGTTGAGCATTACCACTGGATCTTGGAGACCCACATCCATCCTTGTCTGTGCAGAGGGTCAGGTCAGGGGACGTGGGATTTTCAGAACGTTTTTAGCCGGTTGAGCCTTCTGACCTCCTAGATGCGGAGAGGCGGCCTCGGACATGCAGCATCGCTTTACTGTGCTGTCTGTTATCAGGAGGGAAACCTGAGCCACAGTTACAACAGACAGCTTAATTCTTTCTCCAGGGGCCATCAGTTGCTTCTGCAGGAAGAGGCCAAACAAGCCTTTTGAATTGCCCACTGTATGGTGTTTCTGCCACAGCAGAAAGTGGCCTATGTTCACAAATATTACCAATTTGCCTAGTTCTGAAAAGATTTTGAGTGTGCATGTAGCAAATGGCTCAGATACAACAAAACTATTCATACAATGGTGAAATGACTAGAGCTGTAAAAGAGTAAAAGAGTACCAAGTAAAAGAGGACCAAGCAGTAAAAGAGGACCAAGGGGAAGAAGAAGAACTTTGCCAGGAAAATTAAGGCTAAGGGGGTTCTTGCAACTAAGAACAAAATTCAGCTCTGGGCTAGCAGGCAGCAAAGGCAAAAAGGGAAACCCTATTTTGAAAGCTCTCATTATGTAATTAAAGAACACAAACCAGAGCATCCGGGGATACAAGTGTTTTCTGAGCCTGCAGCTTTAGGAGGGAGTTATCAGATGGGCTATGTTATATAAGAGATGCTGTACTAGGAATTTATTATTTATTGAGTGCCTACCACGTACCAATTATCGCTGCATAGTGCCAGAGCTGCAGCAATGATTTACACTGGCACAGCCTGCACAAGGAAGTTTGTAATGTAGAGGGAGAGAGACAAATACATTTAAAAACACAAACAGAAGTAACTTGCTGTGAGATGTGCTAAGAAAGAAAGTACAGATGCTTTGGGAGTATAACCATGGGGCCTGGTCTAGTTTAGGGCAGCACTGTCCAATGTACGTTTTGCGATGACAGAAATGTGTTGTATTTGTGCTATCCGATAGAGTAACTCCTAGTCACATGCAGCTACTGGACACTTGAAAGGTAGCCAGTACAACCAAGGAACTGCATTTTAAATTTTATTTCATAGCCATGTGAGACTGATGGCTACATATCAGATAACATGAGTCTCGAGGGTGGTCACTTCCAAGGAAGTGATTTTTCTGCTGAGCCTGAAGGAGAGGTAGGAATTGTCCAGGCAACAAGCAACAAGAGGGGAATTCCAGGCAGAAAGAACAGCCTGCATGAAGCTCCTGAAGTCAAATGAAAAAAGGTCTGTTCAGGAAACGTAAGCAACATCATTGCGGCTGAAGGGACAGTGAGTGAGAAGGAAAGTGGTCCCCAGGATACGGGGGGTGGGGTGGGTCATCATTTTTGGTATTCCCAAAATTTGCTCTCCTAGGCCTGCAGGAGGATGAACGGCTGCTCAGGTGAGGAAGGTGAACCTGTAGCTCAGCCCTGTCCTGCAACGGCACCCTGATGGCCAAGGGGCTGCACATGTTTGTATTGGTTTAGCAGGCTTTCCCGAAAGCTCTGTCTCCACCAGAAGGGAGCCATTTCCATTCCTGACGCTGACCCCATGGAGCTGGTGAGCAACACTGGGGTGACCCCAATCAACACAACTAGGCTTCCTGAGTAGGGACAGCAGAAGTTACTCTTTTCAGCTCTTCTCAGAGATTGATTCTGCAGTGCCCAGGGAAAGCAAGCATGATTTGGCCATTTCACTGCTGGTGGAGAGAGGCCACGGTCACCTGCAGGCACGTTCAGCGATCTCCAAGCTCAGGACCCAGGACAGCCCCAACCTGGGCTCTGCCTTCACTGACTGTACCTGAGCAGTGAGAACCCACAGGGCCCAAACTCTGGGCCTCCAGCTAGTGCCCCTGTGGTATGTTCAATCCTGCTTGGAGTCTCAGGCCTGTTTATTTTTTAATTCTTCAATGAAAGAGATTCAAGTAACTGGGGTAGAAAACATAAACAGCACTAGATGAAACATGCCTTTCCTTCCAGCTAACACTGACTTAAACCATGCCCTCAGTGACTTTTACAAAGATACCAATAATGGGTCCTGCAGTTTAGGTGGGCACCAACAAGGCCTTGTCAGACCAGAAATGGCTGGGAGGTAGGGAAGGAAGACAGGCCAGCTCACTAGCAGACGACAGAAGCAAGGCTCTATGTCAGGGAGGAGCTATCCGTGGAAGAAAACCCCACCAAACCCGCAACTGGCGAAATTCCAGTCCCGTGCAGTTACCTCTGCATGGTTTTTTCCTTCCCTAACCAGTAGGAGTAGATTTGGATCACACTGAGGAAAATTGGCCAGAAGGGTTTCATTCTAGATCTGCTTTTCCAATAGTTGCTTAGTCAGGATAAATATTCATGTATGCCCAGACACTAATAAAGGAATGCTTGCTATCCTGGCCTCTCCACTTGCAATAGTTCCCTGGAATTGGGTAACGTGGGGAGAGGATGGGGTCTGTCACCAATTGAAGGGAGTGTTGGCTCTGGGCATGCTAGCTTTACAGCTGGGTTGGGCATGCTTTGTCATAGAATTAAGAATTTTAGCCTGGCCAGGAGCAGTGACTCACACCTGTAATCCCAGCAGTTTGGGAGGCTGAGGCTGGTGGATTATCTGAGGTCAGGAGTTCGAGATGAGGCTGACCAATATGGTGAAACCCTATCTCTACTAAACATACAAAAATTAGCCAGGCGTGGTGGTGCATGCCTGTACTCCCAGCTACTCGGGAAGCTGAGGCAGGAGAATCGCTTGAACCTGGGAGGTGGAGGTTGCAGTGAGCCAAGGTCGTGCCATTGCACTCCACCCTGGGTGACAACAGAGCGAGACTTCATCTCAATAAAAAAAAAAAAAAAGAAAAAAAATTTAGCTTATCACAAAGAAATTAGGGGTGACAGATGACACAAGAGAGGTGAGAAAATACTTCCTGACCCTCTTTGTCAGTGTCAGCAGATCTGGTAGAAGAGACCTCAGGAATAAATCTTTCTGGAAGCACCTCATGATGGACCCACCAGTGATCACAGGCAGGTAACCAAAGCTCTGAGCACAGAAGCCCCTTCCAGCTCAGTTCTCCAAGGTTCCTAGCAGCTCTAAGTTTTCTGATTCTCTGGCAGGGGCTGCCAGCATGAGAAAATGTTTTCTGAATTGTAAACATATTCTGTCCAATCTTAAACTTGTTTCTATTGCTGTCATTTGAGAAATCTAATCAGGCTCCAAATATACTAGCAGAACTCACAATTTAAAGAAACATATTTTGGAAGAGGATAGTAAGATATGATCAAGCTACTAAGCATTCCCTAATTTATCAAAGATTTCATCAACGTTTTCCTAGAGTGGTTCTGCTTGAGTGAGATTCACCTCTAACTCAAGACTGCAGAGGCTATTGATCACCTTGCTCTTGGCATTAATGAGTTGGGTGCTGTTTTCACCTGGTAGCATGTGGCTTCAGCTGTGAAATATCATGTGGTATAAAAGAGAGGAGCATGGTCCGGGCATGGTGGCTCATGCCTGTAATCCCAGCACTTTGGGAGGCCAAGGTGGGTGGATCACGAGGTCAGGAGATGGAGACCATCCTGGCCAACATGGTGAAACCCCACCTCTACTAAAAATACAAAAAAAAAAAAAAAAAAAAAAATTGGGCGTGGTGGCGCATGCCTGTAGTCCCAGCTATTCAGGAGGCTGAGGCAGGAGAACTGCTGGAACCCGGGAGGTGGAGTTCAGTGAGCTGAGATCACGCCACTGCACTCCAGCCTGGGCAACAGTGCAAGACTTCGTCCCCCCGCCCCCCAAAAAAAGAGGAGCATGAACCTGTAATAGGAATCCAGGGTGTTTTCACTCCTCAAAGAAAGGTGTTATAGAAACATAGGTTGATATCACTATTAGTTTTTTAAAACCAAAATTCTTCAAAAGCATCATTCTTGGGCCACATTGTTTTCTTGTTGATGAAACTGAATAAATATCAGGATGCTGCTGGCAAAACTGAGAAGAAAACCTTACTCACACCCCTCTTCCTGTTTTCATGCCATTTCTGCTTCTACCTGTCTCACTATAGCGCCTAAATACCTAGGATATTAATCCTTCATCAACACCTGTTCTAAGAAAATGATCTAACGTCAGGCATTTACAGATTGACGTTAATTTCAATCCCTGTATGGCACTTCTCCCAGGGGTATCTAAACTTTAAGTTTTAGTTCTATTGTAGCAAAAGAATATATAAGCTTCGGTGTGCAAGTGGGGGTAGCTGGGGAGGAGGAGAGATGGGGATTACTTGCCGGCTTTAAATACGGCTGCCCTTATGTAAAGGGCAGGGGTTCCTAGGACTGCCCTGCAAGTCAGCGGTGGTACATGACAGTACTGAACTCTAAGACCAGGGGATATGGAACTCGTTCAGAATTATGCAGAAGTCATTAATATACAAATAGGCACATTCGCACCTACACAAAACACAAACACAAATGTATGTAAATCAGTGTAGAATGCGGAATGGCTATTAATACCTGGATTATAATCTACCAGTGGCCAAATCCTGATACTAAAATTTAACCTATAGATCTAGTAACCATTTGCTGTAATAATTAAGTTCTGTCCTGCAACCCAGTAACACAGCTCCTAGCTAACGTTTGGAAAATGGGTTCATTATCTGCCATGCATATAAAGGAGTCTCTGTGGTGATACAAATTATTATTTGGAGGAGGGGAGGGCTAGCAGAAAGGTCCGTGTCTTTACTACACCAAAGTGACTGGTCAATTTGGTAACAAAAAATTTTTTTTTAAAAAGCTGTCAACTTGGTTGCAAAATAGCTGTTTGCTTAATGTATTTACTAAGATTAAGTTCCTGGATCTCCAATCCAGGCAGGTAACTAGGTCATGGTATCAAAATCCTACCTTTACTCTTTCCTTTCCAAGGAAGAAAGCAGTGGCGTGCAGGACGTCGGCAGCATGGGTGGAGTTGTGGTAGGCATTGGAAGAGTGGTAGTTGGCTTCGATCACTTGGAACCAGGCCCGAAGAGTGGTTTCAGAACAGTTTAAAAATTCACATACTCCAAACCGAGAGAAGACCTTTAAGCCCAGGTAAACCAGTGGCCTGAAAAATAGGAAAACCCACCCGGGCTCATTGTATTCACTGGCCCAGAAACTGTTTTCTTTGATGATAGTGGGGGAAGGAAACATTTTTCTTCTGATGATAGCTTCACACACACAGGGGTTTAAAAGCATCTCCTCTAAAAATTAGGAGGTGGGATCTCTCCTCCTCACCAGCCACCTCTTTGGAACTAGATGCTTCATTGTAGTACATCCAAATTATTTCTGGATGATCTCTAAACCATAGGCCCCTCAGTGGCTCTGACAAGCAAGAAAGTTGCCTGGCAGTCCCTCTCCACTTCCACTTCCACATTAACCTTGCACTTTATTTCTGCTCCCTAAGGAAGTGACTAAGCCTAAGGGCGAAAGGAACAGCTTGGATGGTCCCAAGTCCTATCATTTAGAGTCCTGTTACTTATTTCCATTACAGGTGAGAATCATTCATATTCTACAGACCAATACCCCTGGGAAGAAACAGCCTTCTCCTAGTATAGAAAAAGAACTTTTAGTTATCTAATCTTTCCTCTGCCTACAGGATGGATCATGAAAAAAAAAAAAAAATCTATAGTGCTCTCAATTCCATTCTGTAGGGTAGAGCTTCAACAATTTTGAGACTGAGGATTCTTAGAACTCTTGGCTCACTAGCACAAAGGAGGGACCTGTGGATACTCAGGCGGATCCCACATCTTACTAATACTCTCCACAAAGGGGGTCACTCAAGGGTTCCAGTCTCTCTGCTCGTTCAACACTACTCTAACATGGCATGAGAGCCAGAACCCATGAGGCCTCTCACGGCAAAACATATCTCCCTCAAAGTTTCCAAATGTGAGAGTTTGAGCGTGGCCATCAATCCTGCTCTGCCTTCAGCCAGAGGAGTCACATACCTTTTATGCGTAACGGCTTCCAATTCAAAGATGTTGAAGTCCCAGCTCTCCTCATTATCAAGTAATTGAGAGATACAAGGGGGAACATCATTGATGGTTATTGGCATTGCAAGGTGACTGTGGCTCTGGTGCACATCTGAGCAAACAGATGGGATGGGGGAGGCTGGTTAATTGTGGAATCTTGAGCGCCTGGCTGTCTGTCATCATCTTCATGGTTACTACTAGAAAAGAAGTCTTATACCTGATTTTTCTGTTATTGAACTTCAAGGCCCTCAAATAGAAAAATAATTCACTTTAACCCCGTTTTAAATGTATAGAGATTTGCAATTCTTACTCTAACTGTGCTCAGAGAAGTAATTTTAATGAGGAGACTAATTTTAAAGGTAGACCATATTGATGCTTAAACTCAAATGGGACTAGCTGGAAATAACACCTCCCAGAACAAGAATCACAACAGCGGGGACAGCACAGGCTGGAGACAGGTTACAGTAACAAGTAGATAGATGAAAACTTACTCTTAGTAAACACATACTCATTTCCTGACAGCCTTCTCAAGCCATCCTGGAATAAAGGAAGATCCTGTTAGAAGTATGCTTTATATCCATTATCATTTTCTCTTTTTTTTTTTTTTTTTTTTTTTATTAGTGAAAGAGATTTGAATCCTGAATAACCCAACCAATCTGGAAGTCTAAGTTGAAGCAAAGCTCAAAATTAAATCAGAACAGTTATAAGACAGATGATACTCTCCCTTCTGTAACTATTAGCCCCAGAAAGTGGAGACCTGGGCTACAGTGGATGTGACTGCGTCAGGATGTGACTGTGACAGTCCTTGCTTCAGATCTTGACAGGATTGCCTCACCCTCAGAGGGACTGTGTTACTTGTGTTTTCAGACTTACATTTTGAGGAGTTGAAGCCATCAGCCATATTTAGGGGATTACCTTCGAATATAAAGTTTTAAAAAGATTGAGCTATTTTTTGACTAACATCCCAACTAATTTTTCCCCAAGTGTATTTTATGTTTTAAAACATGAGCATTGCTGCTTGCCTTTTAAAGAAAAGTTTCTGGGTTTGAGGTCCTTGGAGTGCAGCATTAAGAGAGTGGATGAAATTCAAATGCTTGGCTATGTCCTGGCTCTAGAACTAGTCCCCAGGTGTTCTTGAATCTCAGTTTCCTTCCCTCTACCTTCGATCTCTGAGTACCTAAATTATCTAGATCTTTGCTTAAAAGTCATTTAGAAATGCTTGTCATTCCCAGATGATGTGTGCTAAGGTTTAAAGTAGTATTAATTAACGAAGGACTCCCCTGAAGTTACAACTTGGACCTTTAGGCCAAGAGCTGAGTAAATACGGAGGTAACAACAGCCACAACTGTCCTGCCTCTAAGGTGTGTATGGCAAGAGATTCTTGGTTTTCCTTGCTGTTCTCGCATTCCACTTCCCCAAAACCACATAAAATTGAGGTGGAATCATGCACTGGTTCCTCACAGCATCCTCTGGAGAGGAAATTCAGGATGGTATGGCAGTGATGTAGGAGGAGGGACTTGGACATGGGGCCAAATTGAGGACTAGGTAAAACAGGTCCAGGGCAGAAGCACCTCCCCATAAGCTATGCCCACCAGCATGTCACTACAGCTTACAATGGCAACACCCAGACGTTTCCACCCCTTTCCGGGGCAACAACCCAGACGTTATCACCCTCATTCTAGAAATATCTGCCAAAACTGCCCCTTCATTTGCATGTAATTAAAAGTGCGTATAAAGATGAGTGCAGCACTGCCTCTGAGCTGCTACCAGGGGCACACTGCCCATGGGGTAGCCCCAATGTGCACGGAGCAGTCCCTCTGCCGCTGCTGTACAACTGCTGCTTTAACAGAAGTTGCTGTTTAACACCACCGGCTTGCCCTTGATATATTTCCTCGGTGAAGCCAAGAACGCTCCCGGCTGGGCCCCAGTTTGAGGACTTGCCTTTCCTGCATCAGCAGCAGGGGAGGAAGGGAACATGGCTTGCTCCCAGAACTAGACCCTTCCCACTGCAGCTCTGTGGTGGCCACCTTCTTGCAGAGCCCTTGCCGGTGCTGCCTAGAAGCTGAGTTCTGCACTGCTTTAGATGGAGTTAACAGGCCAGCCCAGGGGCAAGAAAGAAACAAGGAGGCCCTCAAGTTCCAGGTGGAGAATGGAGGGGAAAGTCAGTCAACATTCAGCATTTGGTGGCAGGGATGGATAGAAACCTTCAGAGTCAAACTCATACATGACCTCTGGACTTTTTTTCTAAAGAATTCCAGCTTCCGATGGGGAACTCAAATAAATAATTTGAATTTTTTTCCTTGCTGATAGATGATTATGAAAGCCAAATAGATCACAGCAAAACACTAGAACAGGAGGAGTCCCTAGAAATCAGCTACTCTTTGTGGTGTAAATTGTGCTTTTTGGAATTTGGCAATGAGAGGTTCCTTCTTCCCTTCCCCTCCCTGAGCCAGAACAGCCCCATTCTGCTTTTACCTTATAAATGGAACTTCTATACAAACTTTTATTTATATAAAGGATCCTATAGTTAAGATTAAATGCTATAGTCTAACTATAAACCCTTTCATTACATGAGGAGTCTGAGGTCCATGGAAATGAAATCCAGTACTACACCAGATCAAGGGAGAGCAGGAGTAATCAAGAGCCTGCAAAGCCCCATCTTGTACATTGAGCCCTCCACCAGTTGCCTACTGACTCGCTGCAGTCATAGGAATTCTGAAACACTGTCCCCATGGCTGTGGTAAGTCAGCCTCGTGGAAAGACAAATACAACAGTCACTCAAATACCACTACACATGTAATACATAAATTCCGATGCCGTTGCTTCTGGTTATGCTAACGTTAGTCTATACAGCTGGTACTTCTGCAACCACAGGTAACGGTTTCCACATCGGCTGCACTCTAGGGGCCCCGGATACCTCTCTTGCTTTTCAGGTTTTGCCTCATCACTCACAGTCATCAGGCCTCCAACAAGGTCACTGGTGTGGGGATCTTCATCTTTGGTACCCAGCTGAGGGGAGTACAGTTCTGTGGTCCGTAAAATCTCTAGAACTCTGTCCAAGGCTTCCGCTACTGTGACTGGGCTGTTTTCTTGGGCTGCGTTGATTATATTTATAACCTAAGGGAGTGAAGAAAGAATACATCTGAGGACAACAGGTTCTATTTCCCAAAAGTCGTATGTATGCCCAGAATCCAAAAGAAATCAGTGGGTAACCATCTCTTATTCAAAATGACCAGTGCTTTGATAGCACCGCCCTTCTTCCTGAAGCCTGCTTTTCTCCCTGCAGGTTCCTGGTGAATGTTCTCCCTACCTCAGTGGCTAGGCTTCCTCAGGCTCCCTTGCGGATTTGCCTCCCCGGCCTCCTCTACAGGTTGGAGTTGCTCAGAGATCTGTTCTGGGCCCCTCTCTCACTCTCTCACTTCCAGAAATGATATTTTGGTTCCATGACTTTGGACACCTATGATCCATAGCCAGGGACTTTTGATATACCTCCCAGCCCTCAACTTCCTTTGACCTCCAGGCTTGTATGTTCAATTCCCTACCTGACATACCTACTGGAATATCTCACAGGTCTGACACTAAACTATGGTCTTGTTCCCCTCCCCCCACAGAAAGCATATACACACACATACACAAAAAACCAAAGACAAAAGCTGTTCACCTTCTGTGGTTTCTACACTGCAATAGAAAGCACTTCTCTCTACCTCATGTTCACACCAAAAACCTGGGAGGCCGGGCCTGACATACTTTTCCTCATTCCTCTCCCACCCCTGGCAATATAATTCATCACCAAGTCCTACTGGTCTACCCCAAAATATGTATTGATCATTTCTCTCCACCTCCACTGCTATAATTCTAGCTCAGCTACTTCTAGAATAGCCCCCTAACTGACCTGTTCTCTTGCCACCTCCAATCCATTCTCTGCACAATAGCTGGGTGTTCTTTTCAACAGATAATCTGGTCACATCGCCCACCCCACACCTGAAACTCTTCAGTGGTTTCCAGTGCACATAAACTAAGATATAAACTCCTAACTATGTCCCTGTGGTCCAGAATGAGCTGAGCCCTGTACAACCTACATCTTCCTCCTCTCTCGCCTGCTTACCAAGCTCCGGCCACTCCACCTTTCTTTCACCTCCTTAAATGTTCCAATCCCTCTTTGCCCATCACAATGCTTTTTCCCTTGCTGTTCCTGCTACCTGGAGTCTTCTCTTCCTTCTTCTCCTGAGTAACATTGTATGCTTCGAGTCTTGCTTCAAACATGATTGAGAGTTTCCCTGACCACCCATCTCATCCAACCTACTTAAGGGCCCTACTCTAATTTTCTCTCACAGAATCCAGTTGTTTTCCTTCACTGCCCTGATTGTGACTTTTGTTACGTGTTTATTTGCCTGTTATTTGCTTCTTCCACTAGACTGAGCTCCATGATGTCAGTGTGATGTATTTTCAGAGCACAGCCCTGTGTGAGGGCCCCTGACTGCAGAGTGCGGGCAGCAGCCACCACTCACCTTTGTGATGGGAGCCTCGATGGTCATGGAGTGGATCCTCGCCATGGATGGATAGCGACGATTCTGCAGGCTTGGTGCTGGAGAGAAGGCAAGAAAGCTGTGTCCAGTTCTGGTGGCTCCGTGTGGCTAAGTGCAGCAAAGGAGTCCCTTCATGGACCAGGGCCCACTTCTCACAGGACCACCCTCCCATCTAAAAAGCCATGAATTCACCCATCTCTTCTGCCAAGGCTGATAGCCCAACCTCTACTTGCCTGAGTCTGGAAAGGCGATCTGGTCTGGAACTTTGGAGGCAGGAGGGCTTGGTGAGCCCCAAGTCCAGAAGGGGAATTTCAGAGAAGGTTGATGGGGTCCAAAAAGGCTTCATCCCAACAGCCTAATGACCCCCACAGGGCTCACTTTCCCCCAGGCACCCAAACCCAACTTTTGCAGTTCCATGACTTTCAGTCCTAAGCCGCTGGCCGTGTAACCAGATAACTGTGCAGCCAGCTTGGGAGGGGACACAGTTCATGTTCAGGGTCAGCGTGGAGGATTGAGCCCATTCTCAGTCTGAATTAGGGCCAGTCACTCCCCTGCCCATGCCTTCAGGCTCTTAACTCCCAGAAACCCATGGAAGTTCTAGTTCAAATCTACAGAAACTTTAATTAAAAAAAAAAAAAACTTTTATTTTTCTGAATAGGTAATGTTTATACTTGGTTTAAGATGCCAAGGGTACAAGCTTGACTTGAAAAGCACTGTTCTCATCAGATCTTCCTACCACCCTCTCTGAGGCAGGCAGGAGGGGTAGAGTCCCATTTCATGGATGGGATCACTGAACCCAGCCCACATCAGAGCCTGCCTCCTGCTCAGCCACTCTGGGGTCCCCCCTGCTGCTGGTGCAGCAGCCATTGCAGACTTGCATGCTCTTCAGCCTCCACTGTGCCCACACTGGAGAGATGACAGTCCCCTTCAAGGTCTGCTCCAAAACCAGTGAGTCCAGTTCAAATTCCCTCAACCCCTATCGTCTCAGTCTAAAAGATTCTATCTATCCACTCAATCCATCGAAAATCTCTCGATTCATATTCTCTTTATATTATTGGTTTCCATCCCTCACATGCCCTGTGAATTATCACCTTGTCTCTAGCATCTTTGGTCCTTGCTATGTCAGCCACTTTTTTTTTTTTTTTTTGGGACGGAGTTTCACTGTTGTTGCCCAGGCTGGAGGCAGGATCTAGCTCACCACAACCTCCGCCTCCCAGGTTCAACCGAATCCCATGCCTCAGCCTCCTGAGTAGCTAAGATTACAGACATGCGTCATCAAACCCAGCTAATTTTGTATTTTTAGTAGAGATGGGGTTTCACCATGTTGATCAGGCTGGCCTCGAACTCCCAATATCAGGTGATCGGCCTGCCTCAGCCTCACAAAGTGCTAGGATTACAGGCATGATCCACTGTATCTGGCCTATGTCAGCCACTTTAATACTCAGTCTTCCCACTGGGTACTGAAGGACTGGAAGGTCCCTCCCTTGTCCTTTCTGGTGACTCTCTTAAGTTACCAGCCTCATCTCTCTTCTATCACAGGCACTAACCATCCCCTCCTCACACCCAGAACCTGTCCTCCCATTTGCCAAATAAAAACCAAATGAGTGAGTGAAATGTACTAGTCTGTTGTCTGCTCTCGAGCTCTGATATCCATAGCATCTAACACTGCTGGCCACTTCCTTTCTCAGTCCTTTCTTGTTCTTGGTTCATGTGATACTGCACTCACATGGTCACCCCCAGCTCTTCTGTCCTCTTCACTGGCCCTATTTCCACTGCCCACCCCTTGGCTGAGACTGTGCCTTCATGCTCAGGCTTAGACCCTCTGTCCTTTCACTACATGCACATAAACACACACCCCTTAGAGACGTTCTTCTGCCCCTGGCTTCACCTGTCACCACTAGGACTGCCGAGTCCACATCTATAGCCCCGAGTACCAGGGTTGCAGGTCAGCTTCCTAGCCGTCTCCATTAAAATAAGATTCATCATCTTCTCCTTAACCCCCAACCTAGCAAAACCGGGAGACGTTCCCATTTCTGTAAATAAGACTTAAAATTTCCCAGACACTGAGCAATGAAATGTCAGAATCATCTTTGACTTTTCCATCTCCCTGCAAATCCAATAGTTTACTTAGGCCTGGCTGATGGAACTCAAAAAATGTTTTGCTAAATCCTGCTTTGCAGGACAGAAACATTTTTGCTAAATTCTGCCTCACAATTTCTCTGTGACATTTTATTACAAATTGAATGCATATAGCTGGTACACTGAAAACTAGGTTTGTGTTGGCAGTTGGGAAGCCAGAAGAGTGACCATGTTCAGCTACTAAAACTCTGAGTTGCCTGGGTGGTTATGGCTCAACATGCTTCAAGCCATCAAGGAACAAGCATGGAGTCCCTCCAAAGAGAGGACCAAGACTACAGCATAAGATTTTTAAAAATAATTAAAATAATTAAAAACCCTAAAACCTTTCAGCTTATTGAAAAAGAAGTCAGTGTTGTTGAACTCTTACTCTTTGGAGTTTATACACTGATGAATTTTTTAACATATTCTTCCATCATTTTCTACATTTTAAAAAGGTCAGAGGAATCTGAAAAATGTCTTACCATCACTGCCTCGGGATGATATCGATTTCACGTCAATGGACTCTTTCCTCCTGTTCTTATATCTGAATGAATGAGGCTCTAAGGATTTCAGATTAGAAAGGGAAGGTGATTAGTTTTCCGTGTATTCACAGAAGAGATTCAAATATGTTTTTTCTTTATTCTCTAAAGAAAACAAGGTTACTTTTTAAGCACTATAAAATAATTTTAAGAAATAATCAACCACTTTCTTTTCAAATCATGAAAGACACAAAAATTATAGTCATATTAGTTAAATGATGGTTTTTTTAAATGGTGCCATGTTACATCATAGTAATATAGCTTAGTATTAAGGGTTATTTAGTTCCATGAATGTAATTTTGAAAATAAACATTAGGCTGGGTGTGGTGGCTCACGCCTGTAATCCCAGCACTTTGGGAGGCCAAGGCGGGCGGGCAGATCACCTGAGGTTGAGACCAGCCTGACCAACATGGAGAAACCCTGTCTCTACTAAAAAAAAAAAAAAAAAAATACATAAAATTAGGCTGAGCACAGTGGCTCACGCCTATAATCCCAGCACTCTGGGAGGCTGAGGCGGGCAGATCACAAGGTCAGGAGTTCAGGAGACCAGCCTGACCAACATGGTGAAACCCCATCTCTACTAAAAATACAAAAATTAGCCAGGCATGGTTGAGCATGCCTGTAATCCCAGCTACTCATGGGGCTGAGGCAGCAGACTCGCTTGAACCCAGGAGGCAGAGGGGTTGCATGCAATGAGCCAAGATCATGCCACTGCACTCTAGCCTGGGCGACAGAGCGAGACTGTCTCAAATAAACAAACAAAAATTAGCCAGGCGTGGTGGTGCATGCCTGTAATCCCAGTTACTTGGGAGGCTGAGGCAGGAGAAATGCTTGAACCTGGGAGGCGGAGGTTGCGGTGAGCCAAGATTGTGCCATTGCACTCCAGCCTGGGCAACAAGAGTGAAACTCTGTCTCAAAAAAAAAAAAAAAAAAAAAACCAACAATTTAAGAAAATAAACATTAAAACTTAAGGGACATTCTCGAAGGAACTATTGAACTAGTAAAGGTGCAACTATTATAATCTGAACACCATAGCTATAGCGCCTTATCTTAAATAATCTAACTTAAAATATTTATTATACTATCTCCTTTCCTAATTTTTATCTTCCAAATTCCACCTTAGTAATTTTCCTATCATTGCATATAAGTTTCAATATATATTTTTAAAATTATAAATAATAGTACTTTAAATCTTTACTTGAAAGACAATATATTCAACTGGATAGGGAAGGCTGTTAAATGGGGATATTTGAGGAAATATAATACTAATGAAACCTATAAAGATTTAAATTAAGAAATTAATTCAGACCAATTTGGGCACCTCTGAAAAGTCAGACTTCTAGATGGTCTTCTAGATTCTCTTTAAGGATGGATTTCATCAAATGATGCATACTGCTGATCACAGGAAAGGAAGAAAACAGTTTCAGATTTCCCCAAAATTTCAATAACTCAAATCTCACCCTTGTCCCTATCTTCCAGGGCGGTGGGGGCAGGCAAACATTTAAATAATTTTGGCCTAAGTCTTTGCAGACTTGAATTTAACACTGAAAATGCACGGTCATGTTAATGTAAAAACTAACAAAAAGCATATGCCACCAGTGAGTGCCGAGATATAAAAAATGACAAGGCAGCAGTGTTGGCTTCAGAAACACACATTTTCAGCGCATTTGCTTCTTGTGAGAGTAACTCATAAGCGAGTAATTTAACCATAACACAGGATTACTCCTCGCTAGGCTAGGAGAGGAGGCAGACATGCAAATTTCAGCAGGAAGAATGCACTTCTCAGATGCCAATAAAATGATCCGATTCCAAGAAGAAAAAAAAGATGCAATAATTCTTCTTTAAGAATTGCCTAGTGTCACGAGGTGCAAGAAGCCTAGTAGTTAAGGAAACCAGCTCCAGAGCCAAATCGCCAAGATTCAGATTTCTACTGTGCCACTCAGTAGCTGTGTAATCTTGGGAATGTTACTTCTCTGGGTCTCATTATCCACGTCTATAAAGTGGGGGTAATGATAGCATCTCATTTATAGCTTGTTGTGAGAAATAAGTGAGTTAATATATGCCTAGCATTTAGAACAGTGTCTGCCACATAGTGAGCATGTAGTACTTGGGGGCTATTAATTACATCTGTTCATTTGCATATATGTCTTTAGACACGTGATCATGTTACATTGTTCCACTACTTACTGTTTTCACTTTATAATGTCTTAGACACTCTTCTAAGATCACCTTGTTAACCATTTATTTTGGTGTCCTAAAAACCTGATTCAACTAAAAAAATTATTAAATCAAAAATTAAAACTGAATTATTTTTATACAACATGAAGTGAAGGTGGAACTATTATAAAGTTAATCTGAACACCATAGCTATAGCGCCTTACCTGAAATAATCTAACTTAAAATACCTATACTATCTCTTTTCCTAATTTTTATCTTCTAAATTCTACCTTAGTAATTTACCTATCCTTGCATATAAGTTTTAATATATATTTTTTTACAATTATCTATAAACAATAGTACTTCAAATGATATTGTTGGGATCATGGCATTTCTGAAACCCTGAGAAACTAATACTGCTCACTTGTGAGACACTTGGTTTAGCCTATTCAGGGACTTCATAATTATGTACAGTCCTAGCATTTATGTGTTTACCAAGTAATAAATTAAGTCTAACTTAAAGATTTCAGATGAAATTCAAGATTCAAGAACCAAAAATTCCTCAAAATGTAGTTTCTAAACAAAACTAAAAGTAGAGAGGTTAGTTTCAAGGCTATGGCCCAGGCTGGTTGGTTGAATTCTAAGTCGTTCATTAGAAATTATTCAAAGATGGATGATGTTTATTCTTCCTGATTTTATCTCAGTTAAAATTAAGAGAGTCTAAGCAATAGAAGTGATTAAAAGTTTGGAGAAATTATTCTTCAATAAAGGTTAAAGTAAGGCCACATAATTAAAGAATTCATTGGTCATTCTTCCAACAGATATTTATATGAATTAGAAACTTAAGCCAGAGAAAGGATAAAGGACATTTAAATAGCTGTACTCTGTGGCAAAAAGGAATACTGTGCCACCAATTGAAAAACAAAAAACAAAAAACACCTCCACTTACTGAGTGCCTACTTTGTGCCAGGCATTGTGCTATGTACTTTAAATAATTATCTCATCCAATAATTACGACAATTCTCAAAACTACATAGGGCTATCCCCATTTTACTGATAACAAATTTAAGCATGGAGAGATTTTGTAGGTAGCCCAAGATCAAAGAGAGAATAAATGGTGGAAACTGTACTTCCAAGATGGAATGGTTTCAATTTACCAATGTTTGCTGGGTATTTGCAGAGGGTCTATTATGTACAAGGCAATGCTGGGTACTGAAAAGGACACGAAAATGCTTAGAACAGTTTCTGGCACCCAGAAGCTCCCAAGTTAGTTAAAATAATACCCCCGCTCAAGTGTTACAAGAAATTAACTAAAATGTATGTGTGTGAGTGAGGGAGAGAGAGAAAATGCACCGGTGTGTGAAGTGTCATTATGTTCTTCCAGACTGGTCATGTCTAGAAAGGTTTCAGAAAGGGGGAAGGAAGGTACCAGTTAAATGCCAGTTACTACTAAGCATTATACATTTCCTTCTTTAATCCTCATTAACAATGAGATGGGCTTTTGTTAATTCATTTTACAATGACAAAAATTGAAACTTAGAACACATGAAATCTTTCTAAGTATGCTAGATGTGATCCACCTCATCAAGAAGAGAGACTAAACACTTAGCCTAGGGTCTGGCGTTACGCATTAGTGGCTAGGAAAGCCATCAACAGGGCAAAGAATGTTGTAATTCTTGCAGGAACAAAAATATTAAATTCTTGGTAGCAGACTGATTTTTTTTTTTTTCCTCTAACGATCAGAGAATTCCAGATCTTTCCACTTGTAGAAGCCATCAGGTCCAGCTCCTCTTTTTAAGGAGGAAGCCAAGAACCAAGCAGAGTCTTGCCCAGCAAACGAAATGAGAGAGTAGGAAACTGAATGGGAACTTGGAGCTTCTGCCTCCCAGGCCAGGACCTAGTGACATTTTCCAACTATACAGTCACCAATTACTGCAAAGAAAAGGGAGACTGCACATGGTTGAGCAACCACCATATTGTCACCTGTGTCATATTCAACCAGTGTCTCCCCTAGACTTTTGGCCCACTCTCTTGGGTTTATGTGTCCTACATGGTATCTAGCCAAGAAAAGAAAAACAAGATGGGGAGGGCAATCAGTAGATAAGGTTGCCATAAAGGAAGATTCAAGGAAATTTTAAGGGATTTCTGCTTTTCTTCTGGCTTGCCAACCTTGTGATATGAGCACGTGGATTTTGGCACTCCACATTCTGGGGTGGCAGATGTCAACTTAGACTTCTTCAGAGAAATTTATACATTTGAACCCACAACTGCTTCCTAAGTATGTTAGAGTTCAATTGAAGTATTCTCACCTGTCTGAGAATTGTCTCCTGAATCACGATGAATCTTGTGAATCTAAAGTCGTTCAAAAGTTTGGTAAAACAAGAGAAAGATTTTAAATATGCCATTTGCTATATTTCTCATCAAACAATTTAGTTAAAAAGCTCTGAAGACTTGAAGAAAGCAAGAAGCTGCACATATAATATGAACAGATGAAAGACATACACCAAGTGGTACTACTCCAAAGGCTCTGTTACTGTCAGACACTTATAGAACGGTTGAGCCTGAGAGCAGGAAGGTACCCAAGGCATCTACTCTCTACACAGGACATCTACTTTTCCAGTCAGCTACTGTCTCATTTTGACAGCCTACAGAAATGCAGAAAGATAAAAGATATAATTAAATTTTGGTTTTTTTATAAGGCTAACATATAACCTGTTTGTGTCAGATATGTTATAAAATTTTTCTGTGCTCCAGAAGTAATCTGAATTTAAGCCTAGGAGTTAAAAACATTTCCTGCAAAGCTCTTCAAATGCTCAATTATAGACAGTCAATTTATAAAATGTTTTCTCAGGATGAGATCTGAACTTTAGATGCAGTTTTGCACCTAGTTCTTTCTCATTACCAATTTTTTTTGTTGTTAATGATTTTGTACTAATGCTCAATAAATGTCTGTCAAATGACAAAATGAAGTCATTAACACTAGAAATAATAAGTGTGCTTCCTTTGGGATCCTGCATTTCTTGTTTTATAACTGACCCCAACACTGTTAGTGGGGCACATTTAGTTCTATCAGACTTATAATCATGCTGCTTCACTGCTAAATCCACCTACTTTCAAGTGCTCAGACCATTACATCTTTGTAGCCACTCAATGAATGGGGTAGGTTAACTTGAAAAATAAGACAGATGAGCATGTAGGACATCTGCAGAGGCAGATTAATACGGCTTAGCAACATCAACTGTAATAGCCAGAAATCCTGTCTGTGGAGGCCAAAGCAACTCCATGTTGGATGCTAATCCGCCACGTTGACTTCTGATTAACCCCAGTTCCGGGATGGCCTCCAAGATTACTATTTTATCTACTGTTCCTTGTATAAGAAGAGCATGTACTTACCGTAAATCCTGCCCTTACATCAGAACAACCTTGACCATAAATCCTGCCCTTAGGCAGATTCGCATAGCATTCTTGGCTTTCCCTACAAGTGTCCTACACACTCCTTTCCTCTGGTATGTAAGTGCTGGCTCTGTGGGTAATGGAACAGGGATCCATTATCTTGTCTTGCCACCACCCAATGCACAGACGTGGCTTCTGTTCATAAGTTCCTATTAGATGTTTCTTTCCGAGGAATAGGATTCATCAGCCTCTTTCTTTGGCCTCTCAGCTTCCTCGGACTTTGGGGTAGGTGTGCACAGGCCTGCCCACCCTGACATGTGTCGTAAGCCAGGCCAGGAGCTGAGAGACCAAGAAATGGAGGAAATCTTGTGGTGGGCATCCACTTTTATGTGGAATGCTGTGGCTCACATTTCAGATGATTGTGGACTACCCTGTGAGTGTGGGGATGACCCCAAATGCCAGTGGGTTTAACTGAGCGCCATCCATCACACTGTGGTCTGGAAGGGCGGCGGGCAGCCAATGTGGTAAGATGACTGCCTCTCAGCGGGAGCCAGCTGGCAGCAGACGCAAAAGTAAAACGGCCGGCCAGGCGCAGTGGCTCACTCCTGTAATCCCAGCACTTTGGGAGGCTGAGGCAGGTAGATCACTTCAGGTCAGGAGTTCGAGACCAGCCTAGCCAACATGGTGAAACCCCCTCTCTACTAAAAATACAGTATTAGCTGGGTGTGATGGCGGGCACCTGTAGTCCCAGCTACTCAGAAGGCTGAGGCAGGAGAATCGCTTGAACCTGGGAGGCAGAGGTTGCAGTGAGCAGAGATTGTGCCATCGCACTCCAGCCTGGGCAACAGAGCGAGACTCCGTGTCAAAAAAAAAAAAAGTAAAACAGCTTCAGTAGGAATTATAATTAGGAAAAAAATTTTTTTTAAAGGGCCCTACAGTCAAAAGTAAACTTAGTTAAAACTGAAATTTGGGCTGCATATGTATGCATATGTATTAAGGCCTGTGCACTCTGTAAAACTTCTGAGTCTACCGAATTCTGTTTCTCTATTTACTTCTGTCTGTTCCTCCTTCCTCTTGCCACACAAGGGATCTAAAAAAAGGAATTTCCAACAGCCTGGGATCCCTTGGGGAAAACAGACGGCATCAAAGACGCCTCTTTTGGGGAAGAATCTCTTTTTCCTTATGAAACCCAAGAGTAGTAAGCAGACAGATTCTACTCAGGTCTAAAACTGCACTCTTTTGCATTGTGTTATCTGATCTCTGGTTAGTGTGTGGGGAGGTGGGGGGTGAGGTACAGAGATTACTTTGTACTGTGAGAGTTGCTGACCTTGTCTGTAATGGCTAGCAGTCACGGGCAACAGCTATATCGTTAGAGGTGGCTGACAGCAGTTGTTTACAGCAAGTGGTTATTACTCCAAGGGCTACTCGTTTCTTGGCATGTTTGGATAAAAAAAGTGTGGTTTAGGCCCCAAAACTTCCATGCTTTCTTGGCCCTGTTCCTTAAAGCCAGTAATATAAGAATATACTGGCACCCTGAAGTCAGTAATATAAGAAACAAGCTAAGTTGAAGAGAAGACACTTTTCCTGGCAATGTTGTTTTCAGATAATGCTATTTAGGTCTAAGTTCTGTGCCTTTGAGATATAAATCTTCTCTACCTTGTTTCATCTGAGTCATGTCTTTGGGTGGGTTGTGTAAAGGTGGGAGAGAGCTATTTGAGAACTGGCAAATGAAGAATCTTGTAAATCTATAAGATCTGTTTCTGTTTGTGTGTATGTCTATATATATTTAGTGTGTTGTGTATGTGACAGATCATTACCAAAATATATGACAGAGCTCTAATTTGGCTTAAAGAAAAAGTAAGTTCTGGCTGAGCACAGTGGCTCACGCCTGTAATCCTAGCACTTTGGAAGGCCGAGGCAGGTGGATCACCTGAGGTCAGGAGTTTGAGATCAGCCTAACCAATATGGTGAAACCTCATCTCAACTAAAAATACAAAAATTAGCCAGGCAGGGTGGTGTGCGCCTGTAGTCCCAGCTACTCAGGAGGCTGAGACAGGAGAATTGCTTGAACACAGGAGGCGGAGGTTACAGTGAGCCGAGATCGTGCCACTGCACTCCAGCCTGGGTAACAGAGCAAGACTCTGTCTCAAAAAAAAAAAGTTATTATCAGAAATATAGAAACCGACTCACATACCTTTTAGTTCACCTAACTTTAGTAATCTTTCAACTAAAACTAGTTTCAAAGTTCTTTTCAGTAATTTGAAATCTTAAAGTCTGTTATGTTAAATTAATCCTAGGTTTTTACATGGAAATTAGGGTTACTAAGAGTTAAAGCAGTAGTTAATATATGTAATTAAAACTACTAGATATAAGAGAAACAATTCTATATCAAAGTGAACAAAGAAAGATGTGTTTTGGTAGAGAAGTTTATTAAAAACATGAAGATGAGGTTTTTGCATAAAGGAAGAGTAACTACATAGTTTAGAGGCTACTTAAAGGTTGTTTTAAAATGAATGAAAACAGATAAAACTAGATGGATAGAAAGGGAAAGGATAAAAGGATAGAGAATGAGGAACTTTTGATTGATTCCTGGGTGGCCGCGTGGTCACCTATGGCATGGAGCTGTAGCTGTGCTGTGCTCAGTTACTAAAAGGTAAGAGTTACCAGTGGAACTCAGAGCCAACTCCTAAGGAGTTGGTTCACTGGATACATAAATAAATGCAAACCAATAAGGAAAAGTGAAATATTCAATCCCTTGGTTATTTTCTATAAAAGCTAAAATAAGAGTGCCAGATTGGGCCTTGAGGCTGGACCAAGCTCAAATGTGGGTCCATCTGAGCTCAGATCACTAGCCTCAAAGCTATCTACAAGGGGAAAATAATGACAGGGCAACAGAAAGTACCTCTGAGACCTGTGGTTGCCAAGAAGGTAGTCAATGTGGGGGAAGGGCAAAACCAAGTAACTGCTGAAATCAGAGGGTACTGTGTGAAGGAATTGTTCCCTTTTGTAGATAGGTATCATCAGCTCCCTGGGTAAACCTTTTGTTGAACTGTGAGAGTAACTAATTTGAGCAGTGTCTTTGGTTTTAAATGTGTTTGGGTTGATGCAGGATCCCCAGCTCACTACTGAACAATCACAGATGGCTATATGTGATCCAGACACATGGGAGATTATTCCTGAGGGAACAGCCAGCCTGGTGGACTGGATAAAAGCCTCTGTAAGATCTGTTTACCCTGAGAATGGGGTCAGCCTCAATGCTACGTGGAGTACCCCAGATGAAGCAGCTGATATGCTTTGTCTATAAGCCATGTGGGACTGGCTTTATGACAGGGATATTCACCCCATCAATGTGCCCACTACCCAGGTCATGGTAAATACTGTGGTTAAGCGTGTGTCTGGTGAGGGGGTGCGGGGGTGGAAGGGACTTTTGCATGCGCACTTCATTACTGATGCAAAATTAAAAGTTCAGGAAGCCTCAAATTTGCTGTCTCAACTTCCCCTCATGGTTCTTACAGATGCTAATAAAAACATTAGGCTAATTACAAGAGCATGGGGAATGGCAAACAGGAGAGTCAAAGGACTTATCCTAGGGAGGTGAAAATTTTAAAAGTTACTAAAAAAAGGTAAATTTTAAAAAAATTGATAGGGGTGAAACTAAGAGAAGAAAAGAAAGGGGGAGTCATGGAATTTGTCCCAGCAGGGTGGAAATCTTGGTTATTAAGAAATTGAATTGGCTGGGCATGGTGGCTCACACCTATAATCCCAGCACTTTGGGAGGCCGAGGCAGGTGGATCACAAGGTCAGGAGATGGAGACCATCCTGGCTAACACAATGAAACCCCGTCTCTACTAAAAATACAAAAATTAGCTGGGTGTGGTGGCGGGTGCCTGTAGTCCCAGCTACTTGGGAGGCTGAAGCAGGAGAATGGCATCGACCCAGGACGTGAAGCTTGCAGTGAGCCTAGATGGTGCCACTGCACTCTAGCCTGGGCAACAGGGTGAGACTCCATCTCTTAGGAAAAAAAAAAAAAAGGAAATTGAATTAATTGAAATTGATAGGTTCAAACAAACTTCTTAATATAACACAACCAAAAGCTGGATGGACCATAATAAGCCCCTGCTTTTCTCCCAACATTACAGGAACCCAAACCAGTTTTCTGTATTTACCCTAGATTGGACAATACTTTTTTGAAAAATCAAAAGGTAAAGATTAAAATGAGAAAGGTGATTAACAATTGCCTGGGGCAATGTTGAGGTAATTAATCAAGACACACTGACCAAAGTGCCCAGGTCCCTTGGCTCAATCCCCTGCTGCAAACCCACAGCCTTTTTGACAAGACGGTAAAATGGTCTAGGGGTGAAAAAGAGAAGTTCCTGGAACCAGAACATAAAAATGTAAGGGTTGATAGAATTATGAAAGTTGAAATGTTTAAATAGGCTTTATGTAAAGTGGTTGTAATCTCCTTTCCCTAAATGTTTTATGAAAATGGATATTACATCTGACTGCTGAAACATTTCTTCCACCTAGTACTACAGAAGAGAAGGCATGCAAATCTGCCCTTTGAGCAATATTAATTGGACATGCTAAATGGGAATAAGACTGTGTGAGCCCACAGAATGTAGCCTGCCAGAGTGCTTGTAGGGATAAATTCTTTACTCGACAGCCCTTAGTGAATCATTTACTAGGGCGTATGGGGGTAATCCCAGAGAAACACTCTGATGGGGATTACAGTGCCCGAAAAGAGTCCCATGATAAAATGGAAATGGTTTATATAGGATCTTGCTACCTGGAGAGTACAAGGAGGAGATACTCACGAGCAGAGAGCCTCTTTTTTCCCTAGGACTGACTCTGAAACTGTGTGAGGAGCGGCTGGATTCTACGGTGCCCGACAAACAGCGCCCTCATCTGACTAAGAGCTGGTTGGATTGTGGGTGACCGTTCCATGATGAACGGGCAACGTCCTGTTTGGAAGACTGCTACTCTGATTGTAAAGGATAATTTTGTGAGCAAAATTTACTTCTTCCCTCTACCTGAGTTCTCCAGAATTTGGAAACTTCATGAGTATTCTTATTTTATGGCAATGTAGTTATTTGCATAAATTTAGTAAGAATCTGTTTACAATTGGAAACACTGCTTATTTCACCAAGGCTTTGACTAGAATCACGTAGTTTCAGATATAACCAGACTGCTTTGAGGAATTGACACTGACTTTACAGAACCGATAAAAAGTCCTTTGGAAAGACTAACTTGGTATGTTATCTAAATGGTTCCCTTACAAGGTTCCTGGCCTGTGGTAAGTAAATAATACCACTTTCTGACAGGCCCAGGAACCAAGATATTTTGGGAACTAAAGAAGAGAGGAATTTGTACAGGTATAGTACCTATGTATAGGTATTACAAGCATAGTCTAACGGGGAATCCTTAGTCTCAAGGCTTTTAAAATGTCAAATCCAAAATTCCTTATAAAGTTCCAGCAAAGCCAACTGAAAAGAAGCCTATATGACCAATAACTATTCTTGCTACACTTCAGGCAAATAATTAGGCCAAGTACAGTGAGACTAACATTTATTTTGCAAATAAAGCAAATAAATTGGTCCTAGAATTTTTTTATTTTTTATTTTTCATTATTCCTGAAATACCAAGGTACTATAATTTATCCTTGGTAGAAATGGGGAAACTGGAGAGAGAAAAACTTCGATTCTAGTCCTAACCACTATTTTTCTTTTCTTTTTCTTTTTCCTTTTTTTTTTTTTTTTTTTTTTTTTTTGAGACCGTCTCATTCTGTTGTCCAGGCTGGAGTGCAGTGGTGCAAACTTGGCTCACTGCAGCTTCTGCCTCCCAGATCCAAACTATTCGCGGGTCTCAGCCTCCCAAGTAGCTGGGATTACAGGCATGCGCCACCACACCCAGCTAATTTTTGTATTTTTAGTAGAGACAGGGTTTTCCCATGTTGTTCAAGCTGGTCTCCAACTCCTGAGCTGAAGCAATCTGCTCTCCTCAGCCTCCAAAGTGCTGGGATTACAGGCATGAGCCACCGTACCTGGTCCTGAAATACTGTTCTTGAGTTTTTATTATTTGCCTACAATTTGGGCTAAACCTGAATTATTTCCTGGCTACAACAAGTCTCTAAAGAAGAACCAAGTTTTAATTTTCTTCATGATGCTTTTAGTTGGCTAATAGCCTTTTTTGTTGTTGTTGTTCTGGCACACTAATTCTCTTTCAATTGTCATTACATTTCTACTATTCAAATTATTAATGTTAAGTATCTCTCATTGTCTTACTACTTCTGAGAAAACTGAAGTCATGGTATTCCTAAGACTAGAGATGATCCAACAGACTGTGAACCTCCCCAATTGGTATTCCACTGGGACTGACCTGTTTTCCATTGCCAATGTACTGCTACTAAAGCTACAGCCACCCTCCCTACAGGCTAAGAGACCATCACAGAAGAGGAAGACTGCATGAGATTGTAAGAGCTGGCTTTGGGAGGCTGCAGTGTGGAGGCCAAAGCAACTCCGTCTTGGATGCTATTCTGCCACGTTGTCTTCTGATTAACCCCAGTTCTGAGAAGGCCTCCAGGATTCCCAAATTATCTATTGTTCCTTGGGTAAAAGCACATACATACTGTAAACACGACCATTAGGTCAAACAACCGTGATGTTATCATACTTCAATTGTCCTACACATCCCTCTGAATCACCCTTTCTGCATGGCATATAAGCCCTCGGTCTGGGGGTAATGGTGCAGGGATTCACCATCTTGTCTCACTGCTGCCAGAGACACAGACAGGGCTTCTGTTCTTAAGTTCGTATTAATGTTCCTTTCTAAGAAATTAGAGTTGTCAGTCTCTTTCTTTGGCCTCTCAGCTTCCTCAGACTTTGCGGGGTAGGTCTGCATAGGCCTGCCCACTGCAGAACACCATCTATGACAGATACAGGTAAAAGGTTTCAGCTTGACTGAACCACTGAAAAATCACATAAAACTGAAGTGTGAAAATAGGATTTTCTACCAACTCGTCTGCTCAGTCCATTCTACATAATTACAGAAACAATTACATGACCAACCTGTGTGATATCTTGGTCGAAATGTGACTAAGGGCTGTGACTCATTTATCCCATAATTATGGGACATTTTTATTTCTTCTGTGAAGAACTGTTTCATGCTTTCCTTCAGGGATAAAGACCATTTGCTATACAGCCACTTACTGAGCTTGTGTGAAGTTTTTATATGATACCAAACGAATAAAACTTTTGCCTTGCAAATTGTTCTTTCAAATAGCTTTAACACAAAAACAAGTGATTTTGAAGTGCTTAGCTTTTCTTTCTGAATCAAGATGCATCTCTCCTTTAGAAGCTGTGTCCCATGGCTCCCTATGTTATTTAAAAACAAAACAAAAACAAACAAAACAACAAAAAACCCTTTCTCACGTATCATCTGCCCCTTGGGCCAGCTGATTGGCTCGTGGCGCTCTTGCGATGTCAACATGGGTTTTGTGTTCTGTCTAGAGTGGAGCCAGATAAAGCACAAGGCCAGTATGTGCGCATGCACATCCTGCTTTTGGGATGGAAATGTACCCCAGCCACTAGGTACAGGAAGAAGCAGGGATGACAGGTACCAATTCCATCTGCTGAGATGGCTCTGGTCCGTTCTTCTCCACATATAATGTGGCATTTGGCACTTTGAGCTGAACACCCCCCCCCCCCGCCCAACACACACACACACAAACTAGCTCACCTGCCTCTGCTGGGCTCTCTGCATGCCTATGGCTAGCAACCCAGCATGGAGATAACTCCTTGCTCCATAAGCAGAGACTCTTCCTGGCTGCGGCAGCATCTGCCGTCAGGAACCCTATTTTGGGACCAACTTAATGATGCTCTGTGCCGAGAGCAGGGCCAGCAGACCTTTCCCTGTCACACCCCAGCAGTGTTGGGTTTTCACTGAAGCTGACTCCGATTATCCACGTACCTTTTCCAGATACCCGACTGTACAGCTAATGATTCACTTGGATGACAAAATTCTCCTAGAACCAGAATTTTCTTGTGGACCCTACACTTACCAGTCATTTAAACTCAGTAGGAATTACTCTAAAATTATTTCCTTCTTAACACTCAGTTGAGTTCATTGGGAGAATAGATATGGAATGAGTGGGTCTGTGGTTTGGCATTCTCTCTGGTAGGCAGCCAGGGGGATGAACTTTGCTCCACAACCATCTCTTATGTGTTTCCCACATGCTGGCAGCATGACATCTGCAGTCTAATGATGATGGCACTCTTGCACAAGGGGAGGTATCCTCATTGCTTGGAACAGGCAGGGAAGCTGAGGTTTAAGAGGTTAAGAAACTTGCCCAAGCCACACAGGTAGTACGCAGAGCCAATTTCAAACGCGTCCCTCTGGCTCTAAAACTATTTGCTGTGCCACACTGCTCTTTACAGTGAAGCCCCAGAAGGGACGTGCCAGGTCCGGGCTTGTTAAACTGGGGTCAAGGAAACACCCCTGCATTAGTGCAGGACATCTCTCTGAAACACAGTTTTCCTTGAAATTTGGGGGGGAAGTGAGTATCTCTTATCAAAAGATTTTGTCGTGTGCAGGCTAACTCAAAGCAAAGGGACAGGGATTCAATGGCATCAATGTCCCATGCCAGTCAGTCTCTCTGTAGTGTGGTGCATGTTTCTCCTCTTGTAAAAGCTTAAAATGTAGAATATTCTCATGTGCAGCAGTGACTGGGAAGTTTGATTTTGTGTGTTACTGGGGAAACTGAAGGCTTTAGTGCTCAGTTTGTGCAATGTGAATATTGCTGTCCTTGGCCTGTGAAACTCTTTGCCAGAGCTCAAAGCTGGGATTCCTCAGCAAGTCCTTGGAGGCTTACTGCTTGTTTCAGGGAGAAAAATAATTTCAAATCTTCAATTACTTAAAAATATTATAAGTTGCCACAAATTTTGCTGTCCTTGTGCTAAATACTTTGTTTACAAACATCTGATTTTGCTTCGTTCTAAAAAGCACTATGAATTCCGAGTTATGTATTTGTGTGTATGTGTGTATTTGTGCATGATTTCAGGGTCATTTGTCTCTTAAATAATCATTTAAAAATCCTATTTATCTACACACCCACCAGAATGTCTAAAATTAAAAAGAAGTTTTGTTAAGGCTATGGAACAACTGGAACTCTCATACATAGTTGGAGGGAGTATAAAATTGTACAACCACTTTGGAAAAAAGGCCTGCCAGTTTCTTTTAAAATTAGCCATCCACCTACTACACAGCCCAACAGTCCCACTCCTAAGTGTTTACTCAAGGCAAACAGAAGCATATAGTCACAAGAAAACTTGTCTAAGAATGTTCAAAGCAGCCAAAAGCTGGAAACAGCCCTGGAGTCCATCAGCAGAAGTAGATTCTCCACACTGTGATAGACTGATGCAAAGGAATATTCAGTAATAAAAAGGAAAAAAAAATGATACATACAGTGCAGATGAACCTCAAAAACATTATGAGTGAGAGAAGCCAACCACGACAGTATACACTCAAGCTCTAATCTATGGTTAAGTAATTCAGAAAAGTGGTCACCTCTAGGGGCGAGCAGGATGGGTGGGCAGAGATAGACTGTGAAGGGGCATGAGGGGACTTTTGGGATGGCGAGGTTTTGTATTGTGATGGGACTGAGGTTCCAGTATTATATGCTTTGTCAAAACTCAAGGAAGGGATTGCTGACAAGAGAGCTGAAGGGAACAGCTCTGATCTGCAGCTTCCAGTGAGATTGATGCAGAAGGCGGGTGAATTCTGCATTTCCAACTGAGGTACCCGGTTCATCTCACTAGGACTGGCCAGGCCGTGGGTGCAGACCACAGAGGGCAAGCCGAAGCAGGGTGGGGCATCGCCTCACCTGGGAAACATAAGGGGTCAGGGAATTCCCTCCCCTATCCAAGGGAAGCCATGAGGGACTGTGTCCTGAGGAATGGTGCATTCTGGCCCAGATACTGCACTTTTCCCACAGTCTTTGCAACCCGCAGACCAGGAGATTCTCTCTGGTGCCTACGCTACCAGGGCCCTGGGTTTCAAGCACAAAACTGGGTGGCCGTTTGGATAGACACTGAGCTAGCTGCAGGAGTTTTTTTCACATCCCAGTGCTGTCTGTAACACCAGCGAGACAGAACCATTCACTCTTCTAGAAAGGAGACTGAAGCCAGGGAGCCAAGTGGTCTGGCTTGGTGGATCCCACCCCCACAGAGCCCAGCAAGCTTAGATCCACTGGCTTGAAATTCTTGCTGCCAGCACAGCAGTCTAAGGTCAACCTGGGATGCTTGAGCTTGGTGTGGGGAGGGGTATCTGCATTGCTGAAGCTTGAGGAGGTGCTTTTACCCTCATAGTGTAAACAAAGCCACCAGGAAGTTCGAACAGGGCAGAGCCCACCGCAGCTCAGCAAGGCCGCTGTGGCCAGACTGCCTCTCTAGATTCCTCCTCTCTGGGCAAGGCATCTCTGAAAAAAAGGCAGCAGCCCCAGTCAGGGACTTATAGATAAAACCCCCATTTCCCTGGGACAGAGCACCTGGGGGAAGGAGTGGCTGTGGGCACAGTTTTGGCAGACTTAAACATCCCAGCCTGACAGCTCTGAGAAGAGCAGCAGATCTCCCAGCACAGCGTTCAAGCTCTGCTAAGGTCAGACTGCCTCCTCAAGTGTGTCCCTGACCCCATGTATCCTGACTGGGAGACACCTCCCAGTAGGGGCCAACAGACACCTCATACAGGAGAGCTCTGGCTGGCATCTGGCTGGTGCCCCTCTGGGCTAAAGCTTCCAGAGGAAGGATCAGGGAGCAATCTTTGCTGTTCTGCAGCCTCCACTGGTGATACCCAGGCAAACAGGGTCTGGAGTGGACCTCCAGCAAACTCCAGCAGACCTGCAGCAGAGGGGCCTGTTAGAAGGAAAACTAATAAACAGAAAGGAATAGCATCAACATCAACAAAAAGGATGTCTACTCAGAGACCCCATTCGAGGTCACCAACATGAAAGACAAACGTGGATAAATCCAGGAAGATGGGGAAAAACCAGGGCAAAAAGGCTGAAAATTCCAAAAACCAGAATGCCTCTTCTCCTCCAAAGGATCATAACTCCATGCCAGCAAGGGAACAAAACTGGACAGAGAATGAGTTTGACGAATTGACAGAAGCAAGCTTCAGAAGGTGGGTAATAACAAACTCTCTGAGCTAAAGGAGCATGTTCTAACCCAATTCAAAGAAACTAAGAACCTTGTAAAAAGGTTAGATGAATTGCTAACCAGTTTAGAGAAGAACATAAATGACTTGATGGAGCTGAAAAACACAGCAGGAACTTCGTGAAGCATACACAAGTATCAATAGCCAAATCGATCAAGCAGAAGAAAGGATATCAGAGATTGAAGATCAACGTAATGAAATAAAGCTAGAAGACAAGATTAGAGAAAAAAGAATGAAAAGGAACAAACAAGGCCTACAAGAAATATGGAATTATGTGAAAAGACGAAACCTACATTTGATTGGTGTACCTGAAAGTGACGGGGAGAATGGAACCAAGTTGGAAAACACTCTTTAGGATATTATCCAGGAGAACTTCCTCAACCTAGCAAGACAGGCCAACATTCAAAGTCAGGAAATAGACCACCACAAAGATACTCCTCAAGAAAAGCAACCCCAATACACCCCAAGACACTTAATCGTTGGATTCACCAAGGTTGAAATGAAGGAAAAAATGTTAAGGGCAGCCAGAGAGAAAGGTCAGGTTACCCACAAAGGGAAGCCCATTAGAGTAACTAACAGCTGATATCTCTGCAGAAACTCTATAAGCCAGAAGAGAGCAGGGGCCGATATTCAACATTCTTAAAGAAAAGAATTTTCAACCCAGAATTTCATATCCAGCTAAACTAAGCTTCTAAGTGAAGGAGAAATAAAATCCTTTACAGACAAGCAAATGCCAAGAGATTTTGTCACCACCAGGCCTGCCTTACAAGAGCTCCTGTAGGAAGCACTAAACATGGAAAGGAAAAACCGGTACTAGCCACTGCAAAAACATACCAAATTGCAAAGACCATCGACGCTATAAAGAAACTGCATCAACTAACGAGCAAAATAACCAGCTAGCATCATAATGACAGGACCAAATTCACACATAACAATACTAACCTTAAATGTAAATGGGCCAAATGCCCCAATTAAAAGACACAGACTGGCAAATTGGATGAAGAGTCAAGACCCATCAGTGTGCTGTATTCAGAAGACCCATCTCATGTGCAAAGACACACATAGGCTCAAAATAAAGGGATGGAGGAATATTGACCAAGCAAATGGAAAGCAAAAAAAAAAAAAAAAAAAAAAAAAAAAAAAAAAAAAAAAAGTACGGTTGCAATCGTAGTCTCTGATATAACAGACTCTAAACCAACAAAGATCAAAAGAGACCAAGATGGGCATTACATAATGGTAAAGGGATCAATGCAACAGGACGAGCTAACTATCCTAAATATATATGCACCCAACAATGGAGCACCCAGATTCATAAGGCAAGTTCTTAGAGACCTACAAAGAGACTTAGACTCCCACACAATAATAATGGGAGACTTCAACATCCCACTGTCAATATTACACAGATCAACAAGACGGAAAATTAACAAGGATATTCAGGACTTGAACTCAGCTCTGGCCCAAGTGAACCTAATAGACATCTACAGAACTCTCCACCCCAAATGAACAGAATATAAATTCTTCTTAGCACCACATCCCACTTATTCTAAAATTGACCACATAATTGGAAGTAAAACATTCCTCAGCAAATGCAAAATAATGGAAATCAAAACAGTCTCTCAGGCCATAGTGCAATGAAATTAGAATTCAGGATTTAAAAACTCACTCAAGGCTGGGCTTGGTGGCTCACGCCTGTAATGCCAGTCCTTTGGGAGGCCAAGGCGGGGTGGATCACGAGGTCAGGAGTTTGAGACCAGCCTGGCCAACATAGTGAAACCCTGTCTCTACGAAAAACAAAAATTAACCAGGCATGTTGGTGCGCACCTGTAATCCCAGCTCCTCAGGAGGCTGAGGCAGGAGAATCACTTGAACCCGACAGGTGGAGGTTGCAGTGAGCTGAGATCGCACCATTGCACTGCGACAGTGCAAGATTCCATCTCAAAAAAAAAAAAAAACAAAAAACAAAAAAAACCTCACTCAAAACCACACAACCACATGAAAACTGAACAACCTGCTCCTGAATGACTACTGGGACTACTGGATAAATAACGAAATGAAGGCAGAAGTAAAGGTGTTCTTTGAAACCAATGAGAACAAAGATACAACGTAACAGAATCTCTGGGACACATTTAAAGCAGTGTTTAGAGGGAAATTTATAGCACTAAAAGCCCACAAGAAAAAGCTGGAAAGATCTAAAATTGACACCCTAACATCACAATTAAAAGAACTAGAGAAGCAAGAGCAAACAAATTCAAAAGAATTTGTCTAGCAGAAGACAAGGAATAATTAATATCAGAGCAGAACTGAAGGAGATAGAGACACAAAAAACCCTTAAAAAAAAAAAAAAAAAAAAAAAAAAACAGGTCTGACGCGGTGGCTCATGCCTGTAATCCCAGCACTTTGGGAGGCCGAGGCGGGCAGATCACGAGGTCAGGAGATCGAGACCATCCTGGCTAACACGGTGAAACCCTGTCTCTACTAAAAATACAAAAAATAAGCCAGGCGTGGTGGTAGGCACCTGTAGTCCCAGCTACTCGGGAGGCTGAGGCAGGAGAATGGCAGGAACCTGGGAGGCAGAGCTTGCAGTGAGCCGAGATCGCGCCACCACACTCCAGCCTAGGCCACAGAGCGAGACTGTCTCAAAAAAAAAAAACAATGAATCCAGGAGCTGAATTTTTGAAAAGATCAAAATATACCACTAGCAAGACTAATAAAGAAGAAAAGAGGGAAGAATCAAATAGATGCAATAAAAACTGATAAAGGGGATATCATCACTGATCCCACAGAAATACAAACTACCATCAGAGAATACTATAAATACCTCTATGCAAATAAACCAGAAAATCTAGAAGAAATGGATAGATTCCTGGACACATATACCCTCCCAAGTCTAAACCAGGAAGAAGTTGAATCGCTGAATAGACCAATAACAAGTTTTGAAATTGAGGCAGTAATTACTAGCCTACCAACCAAAAAAAGTCCAGGATCAGATGGATTCAGTCAAATTTTACCAAAGGTACAAAGAGGAGCTGGTACCATTCCTTCCGAAACTATTCCAAACAATAGAAAAAGAGGCCTCATTTTATGAGGCCAGCATCAAGCTGATACCAAAACCTGGCAGAGACACAACAAAAAAATAATTTCAGGCCAATATTCCTGATGAACATTGATGTGAAAATCCTCAATAAAATACTGGCAAACCAAATCCAGCAGCACATCAAAAAGCTTAACCACCACGACCAGGTCAGCTTCATCCCTGTGATGCAAGGCTGGTTCAACATATGCGAATTAATAACTGTAACCCATCACATAAACAGAACCAATGACAAAAACCACATGATTACCTCAATAGATGCAGAAAAGGCCTTCAACAAAATTCAATATGCCTTCATGCTAAAATCTCTCAATAAATTAGGTATCAATTGAACGTATCTCAAAATAGTAAGAGCTATTTATGAAAAACCCACAGCCAATATCATACTGAATGGGCAAAAACTGGAAACATTCCCTTTGAAAACCAGCACAAGACAAGGATACCCTCTCTACCACTCCTATTCAACATAGTATTGGAAGTTCTGGCAAGGGCAGTCAGGCGAGAGAAAGAAATAAAGGGCATTCAAATAGGAAAAGAGGAAGTCAAATTGTCTCTGTTTGCAGATGACATGATTGTATATTTAGAAAACCCCATCGTCTCAGCCCCAAATCTCCTTAAGCTGATAAGCCACTTCAGCAAAGTCTCAGGATACAAAATCAAAGCGCAAAAATCACAAGCATTCCTATACACCAATAACAGACAGAGTCAAATCATGAGTGAACTCCCATTCACGATTGCTACAAAGAGAATAACATACCTAGAAATACAAGGGATGTGAAGGACCTCTTCAAGGAGAACTACAAACCACTGCTAAAGGAAATAAGAGAGGACACAAACAAATGGAAAAATATTCCATACTCATGGATAGGAAGAATCAATATCATGAAAATGGCCATACTGCCCACAGTAATTTAGAGATTCAGTGCTATCCCCATCAAGCTACCACTGACTTTCTTCACAGAATTGGAAAAAAAACTACTTTAAATTTCATATGGAACCAAAAAAGAGCCCACATTGCCAAGACAATCCTAAGCAAAAGTAACAAAGCTGTAGGCATCATGCTACCTGACTTCAAACTATACTACAAGGCTGCAGTAACCAAAACAGCATGATACTGACACCAAAACAGATATATAGACCAATAGAACAGAACAGAGGCCTCAGAAATAACACCACACATCTACAACCATCTGATATTTGACAAACCTGACAAAAACAAGCAATGGGGAGAAGATTTCCTATTTAATAAATGATGTTGGGAAAACTGGCTAGCCATATGCAGAAAACTGAAACTGGGCTCCTTCCTTACACCTTATACAAAAATTAACTCAAGATGGATTAAAGACTTAAATGTAAGACCTAAAGCCATAAAAACCCTGGAAGAAAACCTAGGCAATACCATTCAGGACATAGGCATGGGCAAATGGCACCAAATGCCTAAAACACTTGGTGTTTTAGTCATGAAGTCAGACTAGTCAAAAGTGAAGTCATTTAGTCAAAAGCAATGGCAACAAAAACCAAAACTGACAAATGGGATCTAATTAAAGAGCTTCTGCACAGCAAAAGAAACTATCATCAGAATGAACAGGTAACCTACAGAATGGGAGAAAATTTTTGCAATCTATCCATCTGACAAAGGGCTAATATCCAGAATCTACAAAGAACGCAAACAAATTTACAAGAAAAAAAAACCTCATCAAAAAGTGGGCAAAGGATATGAACAGACACTTCTCAAAAGACATTTGTGCAGCCAACAAACATATGAAAGAACGCTCATCATCACTGGTCATTAGAGAAATGCAAATCAAAACCACAATGCGACACACCATATCATACCAGTTAGAGTGGCCATCATTAAAAAGTCAGGAAACAACAGATGCTGGAGAGGGTGTGGGGAAACAGCAATGCTTTTACACTGGCAGGTGGGAGTGTAAATTAGTTTAACCATTGTAGAAGACAGTATGGCAGCTCCTCAGGTATCTAGAACTAGAAATACCATTTGACCCAGCAATCCCATTACTGGGTATATACCCAAAGGATTATAAATCATTCTACTATAAAGACACATGCCTAAGTATGTTTATTGTGGCACTGCTCACAATAGCAAAGACTTGGAACCAACCCAAATACCCATCAATGATAGATAAAGAAAATGTGGCACATATACACCATGGAATACTATGCAGCCATAAACAAGGATGAGTTCATGTCCTTTGCAGGAACATGAAGCTGGAAAACATCAGTATCAGCAAACTAACACAAGAACAGAAAACCAAACACCACATGTTCTCACTCATAAGTGGGAGTTGAACAATGAGAACACATGGACACAGCGAGGGGAACATCACACATCACACACCAGGGCCTGATGGGGAATAGGGGAGGGATAGCATTAGGAGAAATACCTAATGTGGAGGGTTGATGGGTGCAGCAAACCACCATGGCACATGTATACTTACGTAACAAACCTGCACATTCTGCACATGTACCCCAGAACTTGAAGTATAATAAAAAAATTTTTTTTAACCTCAAGGAAGGCTATGCTTAAGATGTATGCACTTCGCTGTATGTAACGTCTACCTTAGAATAGATGAAAACAAATATTAAACTCTAGTTAATAATGTGCATGCTGAAGTTACAAGAGGTGAAACATACTGATGTATGCAACTTTTTTTGATAGTTGGAAATCTATTAGAAATTAGATGGGCTGATGGATGTCTAGCGGGAGACACAGATGGTTATATGATCAAGCAACATGCTAATTACAGAATGTAGGTACTGGGTGCATGTGTATTCACTTACAGTCCTTCTAACTCTTCTATATGGTTAAAGATTTTCATAATAAAGTATTCAGAAAATTATATGTTCAACTGAGTATATGGATTAATGGCTGAAAATTGGAAGTCTGAATTGTAGTTTCAAAACCTATGAAAATAAACAAGACAAAGGAAATCGGGAACAGCCTGAAACAGAGTGAGGTTAATGTCATGTCACAGTCCCTGGGACACCCTACTATGAGCCTGGGCATGAGATGGTACACTGCTTCAAACGATAACTAGGGAATTGTGTATAACAGCTGCCAATCTACAAAGCGTAAGACCTACGTAGGTAACTATTTAAAACACTGATTTTTATTAAATTTATAGAATTATGATGGAGAGATTTTATGAACTAGCCTCCTTCTCCCATTCCCAAGTTCTCCCATGACCTTAAATGATAGATTTAAGTTGCAAATGAATTTAAATTCTATCTCTTGTAGGAGAAAACCCTAAAAACAGTATGAAAACATCCCTCTTAGTATGATGTGTTCATGTCAACCTTTTATTTAAAAAAAAAAAAAAAAATCATGAGACTTTTTAGCAACTAAAATGAGTCAAGGCCAGGATCAGTACAATAACAAACAAGTAAGCAAATAAATACTAGATGCCTCCTTCAACGCCCATTTCAGAATCACCGTGGGAAGGTAGATGGCATTTGGTAGAAATGTCTGAGTCATTACTAAAAGTCAAAGGCATCAGAACTCACAATTAAATCACCAGATATATCAGTATGCAAGCCAGGGGTCATCTTTGCCGCTTCCTTCTCTCTCCTCCCCAGAGCCAGTACATCATCCAATCCTGTAAAGTCACCTGCATCTCTCCACTACCAGAACGCAGGTACCATCAGCTTTCATCTGAGGTTGGCAATACCTGCCCAACCCAGTCTATTCTCAACTCTTCAGCCAGTGTAACCTTGCAAACTATGTATTTAATCCTGTCATTCTCCTGCTTAAAACTCCCACTTCCCGTTGGTCTTAGGGTCATCTCCAGGCAGCAA